>NC_136881.1:35283570-35651070 GCF_949152265.1 Phoxinus phoxinus
AACTTGGGTTGAAACAACATTAAAAGATTAGCGTACCAAATTGGTAAATGTTCCATTTTCAGCAATCTTTGCCTTTTTAACGATCCTTGTAATTAAATTTTATAGTCGCTTTTGAATTTATCCCACACTAAAAAAAAAAGTCTATATAAGTAGGATATAGTAGGCCTATATATATAAAGTGTGTATAGGCATATATATATATATATATATATATATATATATAGCTATGCTGTTTAAAAAAAACATGTTTGGGTCAAATATGGACACAATAAATGTAAATATATATATATATTTTAATTAAATTTTAAACACAGCGGTTGGGTTTGTCCATATGACCATGGGTTAAACCAACCCAGTTTTTACGAGTTACATACTATATTAGCTAGGTATATATTAACTTTTGTCATTTAATTAATTAGCCAGGTGTTTTTTTACCTGCCAATACTCTAATAATAACAACATTTAGGCAACTATATTTCCAAGTGACTTTACAAACAAGACAGTCCGGTTTTCTTGTTTACTGTGTATTCCTTTTGACCACAGTTTTGGTGTGGAGTAATTCCATTGTGCTTTTTCAATGACTTCTCAACAGTCGGATACAGATACTTTGAGAGCTTCCCCACTGTTTAATTGGGCTAAAATTGGTCTACTTTGTGCTCCAAAGAGTCAAGAGCCTCGAGGCCATCTATACATCATCTCAGCAAGACATCCGCGATTAAGTACTCATTTTTCTCAATATCCCCTTGATGTCTTGGTGTCAACTTGACCACATGACTTCTAAGGGTTTTATTTTGATTGGTCCTAGCGTGCCCCAGGGGACCCTTCTGACCAATCAAATCGAGGCGTTCGTAAGTCAGCTGGTAGAGCGCACACGCTGATTGGCTGCCCGCAGTTTGCGAGCTATTATAAGCGTACTGAAGCAGCGCGAGACAGACTGTTGGAAGTTGTTGAGACGAGACTGTATATGAACAAACTTGCGGCGGATGGTTTACGATGAGTTCTCCTAAGGGGCCCGTTGAAGCGACAGCTCAGGAAAAATCGGACTCGGATAGTGAGGAAAGTCAAAAGCCGAAAGATATGACCACTGACACGGGACATAAAGTGAAGAAGACTTACCTCCCGTTCAGTGTTGAATCCCTGATGGCCAAATCGAGCTGCCAGGTCTCGTGTTCTCCGGCTCTCCAGCACCAGAGACTGGGATTGGGACAGGACTTAGTACGGACTTACTTTGTAGAGAAAACCAAAGTTTCTGTGGACACTTTGTCAAGCGTTTCGGACAGTGAAGATTTAAGCGATAAGGAACAGAGCACTTGGCCAAACTCTTCGTCTTTCACATCTCCTCCTCGTAAGTATTTCAGCCATTTACAGTCATCAGGCTACTGAGTTTGTTGTCATTATCATTTTTTTCTTTCAAAACAGTGTAAATATAGCATAGTAGCTAACATTTTGATGCATAGGCTATTTAGAATTTTATTAGATTTTTAATTATTAATATTGAAATGATCATTAGAATTTTACCTTCACCTTTCTTATTATTGACAGCTATACAATAATAATATAAACTATTTAGGCTATAATAATCGTTTACAAATAAAAATTGTTTTATTATAAATAGCCTAATACATTTTTCTGTGAAAATATTAAATAGGCTAATATTATTATTATAAACGTTAAACAAAATGACAAAAAAAGTAGGCTATTTTACAGTAAATACTATAGTGCATGCAACTGGAAGGCAGCGAAAGAAGGATAAAGTTTGGATTATTCAGATGTTTTGTAGTTTTATGGAAAGAAAGAAAGAAAGAAAGAAAGAAAGAAAGAAAGAAAGAAAGAAAGAAAAATACATGTTTAAAAAGAATATTTAAAAATTAACCCATATCATACATTTAAAAAAAAAAATTCCTTATAGGCCTATACCAATAGATATATAGGCCCATAATAGCCTACTAACAACAATATTTATCTATTATATTTTAGACATTTGAAATAATAAATAGTAGCCTAGTTAATTAGTAAACGTTAATCATTTTTAAAATGATAATTGTTGTTGTGAAATAACAGTTGAGAAATTGAGGCTATTGGCGTTCAATCAATGCCATTCTGTTTGCCATCAAAACAAAAATAATGTAAAAAATAAAAAAAAAGGGAAAAAAGATTAGGCTATTAGAAAAGTTGCAAACACACAAAAAGGAGATAGCCTATCAGTGAATTTTTAAAGAAACTGGTATTCAAAGAAAGAAAGAAAGAAAGAAAGAAAGAAAGAAAGAAAGAAAGAAAGAAAGAAAGAAAGAAGGAAAGAAAGAAAGAGAACTGTAGTCAAAATTCACGATGAAGGCATTTGGACATTTTTTACCTTCTAAAGAAGTAACGGTTTGTTCCCGGTGTCCCGCAGGTCTCCCGAGCCCGCCGCCGTGCCCGTTACGCAAGCACAAGACGAACCGGAAGCCGCGCACACCCTTCAGCACCGCACAGCTGCTCTCCCTCGAGCGCAAGTTCAGGCAGAAACAGTACCTCTCCATCGCCGAACGGGCCGAGTTCTCCAACTCCCTCAACCTCACCGAGACTCAGGTCAAGATCTGGTTCCAGAACCGGAGGGCGAAGGCCAAGAGACTCCAGGAGGCCGAGCTGGAAAAGTTCAAATGCGCCTCCAAACCGCTCCTGTCCCCGTTCGCGCTCCCCTTTCCTCTGGGATCCCCATCATCTCTGTACGGACCTCCAGCCTCCTTCCCACGGCCCGTCCCGATGCCAGGACTATTTAACGGACCCGTGTCCTATGGGATGTATTATTTGTCATAAAAAAAAACACTTTTTACCTGACGGCTTCTTCCACTCAGAGAGACTTTGCGCAAATATTAAAGTTTACACATGCAGAATCACAGGGGAAATTACAATAACAGCTTTTGGTCACATTTACATGATTGTTCTTGTTAATTGCGCAACTAAGTGCTGAATAATACTCACGAACAACATGTAGGCTAATTATATTTTCAGAGGAACCGCATCTAATTGCTCATGGTTATTAATTAGGCCTCATTATGTATCATCGGTAATGATAACACAGTTGAACCCAGGCCCCTGAAGCCACATGCGATGATGGAAGCATAAGCTGCTGACTGTATATGTTTTATTCTGTGTGTTGTGCTCTTGTAGAGCAGCTCTAGATGTGTAACTCTTTTAAGATCAGCTGACACGGATGTTATCCGTCAGAAGAAGTACTTATTGGCCTTATGTTGGAAGTGCCTTGAAAGACCAAATATTTATTAGTCTAAAATAAAAAAATATTCTTTCTTAAATTTTCCCTTCTGTTTTGTCGTCTTATTTCTGAACGTCATTATTAATAATAGGCCTAACTGGCACTGCTACAACATCATTTTCATATTTCTTATAATTCGATTAGCCTACATTTATTTTTCTTATAGCCTACGTCGAGTCCGTTTAAAATACTTTTTTAAATAGTCGTATTTTGGTAACCTAATTATGATACATAATCAAACGGTGATGTAAAACAACCATCAACATGCTCCGGAGTCCGAACCCAACTTTCTTCTGATTTCCTTCTCATATATAGGCTATATATTTCGATAAGTGTAAAATTTGTAATATATATATATACATTTATATATATATAGGCTATATATATATTACAAATTTTAAACTTACAGAACTACAAATGAAAGAAGGTAATTTGCCTGTCGGTCTATAAACATTCAAACATCAAGTTTTTAAACTTTTTTTTTTTTCTTAAACTTTCACAAAAACAAGTTTGTATTGACAAACTTTGCTTTTAATAATAATAATAATGAATTTCCATTTCAATTCATTTGTATTCTTCTGCATCCCGTTTACCTCGATTCCAATTTCATTTAAATTCAGCAAATTCTCTCCATTCATCCATTTACAGTCAAACAATTTTTCATCAGTTGTTGATATAGCAAACCAGAGTCGATCCACTCAAGTTAGTCATTCACCTATTTAAACCTTAACTGTTTAAATTACGTTATTTTTATTAAAATTACGTGTCACATTTACATGAGTGTTCTTACCACAACTAGCCTACTATTTGATTAATAGTAACCTAACGAACTAACATGTAAATATGTAATAATATTGTTTTGGAAATTTTGCAGAACCTTTAATTTAATTAATTATTTTATTTTTTAGGATCATTTGCGGAAAAGCTCCAACACGTGTCCTTTGGCTAGTGTCCAGTAGATGGCGCCATCGGAAACAGTCATTACAATCTGGTTGAACAATAGCAGTAGCAGACACGTTATTCACATAGACTGTATAAAACTGGTAATTCACTGTAAAAGAAAGAAAAGGGGAAAAAAAATATTTTTTTGCTGCCTTCAATTTTCATGTGTTCGGTGAAAGTTGCTGCCTTAATTTTTTAAGTGCAATCAACTTGATTGTTTAAGCCATTTCAACTTAAATTACATTCAACTGACTTAAAACCTAAACCACATGTTGAATATCTTGTATAACTTATTAAAAAAGTTGAAAATTACTAATGTAAAAACATGTTGTCATAACGTATTGATCATATTGTTTTTTACAGTGCGTCACTCAGGTCTTGACACAAACCGAAAGAAAAGTATCTATCCCTTTCTTTCTTTTTTATCAATAACAAAAATAGAAAAAGTCCTCATCCTAAACTAACAAGATTGTCTGTGCATTTTTGCAGTGCAATATTTCTCAATCCCACAACTTCTGACTCCAGTTAAACTATAGCAACCCTGTTCAACACCAGTGAAAAGCATTAGAGATCAGATCTCAATTTTCAATCCTCAAATGGCCCAGATTTGTCATTATCTGCTACTAACTTTATTCCAAAGTGATATTGTTCAGTGGTTTGTTCATTTTTTGTGTCCTCGGTACAGATTGTTCCTCATGGGAAGATACACAGATTACAGCTTGACTGATGTTATTCTTGCTTGCAAAAAAAGTTATTAATCAATGCTTTTTGTTGCAATTATCAATTGTTTGATTTGACTTTTCAGACTTTTAGTGCTATAGTATTTAGCACAATTTAATACAATCACACCGCCAAGGTTACACAGAAACTGAATATGATAATGTGTTTGTTTGCTCAGTTGCAGAGGTCAGTTTTACAGCACTTCGCCTCCACAGCTTCAGAAAACTTATAGTTCCAGCAGGTCGCCATGCTGATACAGGAGCGGATGAAGGGAGGACCTGCGGGAAGAACGTTTAATGTAACTAACTAAAAAAAAACCTGATTTGAATAGGTTTCTGTTTTCACGGGTTGTGGTGATGGCTGAACTCACCCATTAAGCCAGGCTTGAGTTTGATGTACCCACAGTTGGTGACGTGTGGCAGACATGTCTGCACTGAGGGAGTGCAGGGGTTCCCAAGCCCTTTGGAGACACACAGGTTACAACGCAACGCCGTTGCCCTGAAAGAAAAGCCAGCAAGATCTGGGACAGAAGAGAGAATGAGAAAAATATTCATTATTTCCTGGCAATGCGAATAGATTTTTGTTTGTTTTTACATTGCATATTGCAAGACACTGAAATGCAGTGTTGGGGAAAGTTACTTTGAAAAGTAATGCTTTACAATATTGCGTTACTCCCTTAAAAATAACTAATTGCATTATAGTTACTCTTTATGAAAAGTAATGTGTTGCGTTACTTTCACGCACTTGGGCTGGGCTTGATTGTTTGTATTTTAATTACATACAATAATTTTTTTTTTTTTTTTTCTACAAAGAGAGCTGTCAGTCAATGAATTAGAAAACAAAGTAACTTGAGTTACTTATTTGAAAAAGTAACTATTTTGTTGTAAATTTAAAAGTAATGGATTACTTTAGTTACTTGGAAAAAAAGTAATCTGATTACCTAACTCACGTTACTTGTAGTGCGTTAACACCAAGACTGCTGAGATGTGGACAACCCTGTGATAGCAGTATTTTTATGCAGCTAAATGTGTGAAAGACATATGAACAGTTAGACCAGATATCATTTGAAAAACAAACAGGCTTACCATGAGTGAGAATCATTAGGATGCAAACTGCACAAAACTGCTTCATTTCTCCCTGTAACCTGGATCTGGCAGCAAAATGTAAAAGATAATTACAGAATAAAAATGAAACCGGTTCAAATTTAATAACATACTAGGGAAAATGAGCTGATAAATGTCAGTCTTACCAGCTGGACGACTTCTGAGGGACGTTTCTCACTCTGTAGAGGACACAAGCAGACGGATACACTTTTAAACAGTAAGTGGGAGGTTTTCCCTGTCCTGAAGAGTGCGTCATTCTGATATTTGCTACGGCGATCGTTAAATGGGTAAAAAGTTGCTCTGAAATATATATACATACTGTATATTAACACACACACACACACACACACACACACACACACACACACACACACACACACACACACACACACACACACACACACAGGGAAATTCTCAATGAACAGTAACAACAACATTAGCAATAGAATAGAAATATTTCTTATTCATGAATGACATTTTATTTAATGTAATCAAATACATCAGCCAATGTTTTGCCTATATCTTTTCAATATAATAGTAAAATCATGGGGCAGTGTATTGCTTTATGCTGTGGCATGCATGATCTGAACACTGTGGAACATTTTTCTTAACATTGTTACATTTAAAAAAAAAAATTACTAATGATTTGTTACATTTGTGCAGCAGCAGTGTGAGAGTTTTCATTATTTGTGAAAAAAAAATCACAAATGCATCATTATTTGACGGTACGTGATGACCTAAGACTTCAAAGTCTGTTGTAATTCATGTTTATCAGCATAATTTACACTGCCAAGGTCATACAGAGGCAGTCCTGGAACATTTGTACTATTTTCATCATTTGGTAAACAACTGACCAGTTGTTATAAAGTAACAAATAAAAAGAATGAGCTGACAGATAAATATTATGTGACTTTACCTGTTAAAGTTGGGGTTAGCTGCAATACAAATTCTGAATACATTAGATAAAATATGCCATATAACAATATCAGATAGTTTAAGATATTAGATAGTAAACATGATTTAATAATTAGTACATTATCAAGAATTAGTAATGAAATCGCTACATTTTAAAGGGATAGCTCACCCAAAAGGAAAATTATGTCGTACTGTGTTGTTCTGTATGATTTTATGTTTGTCTATAAAGTGGGAGTCAATGCTCACCAAAACGGTTTGTTCTTCAAAACATCTTTTGAGTTCTGCAGAAGAAATTAAGTCTTTGGAACAACACGAGTGAAAGCTTTCACTATACTGACATTTGGTGTCCCTATCGTTCAGATATCATCCGGAGTGGGATAAGGTGTTTAGTAAAGAAAAGAAAGATTTTAGAAATAAAGAGAGAAGAAGCAGTGTGATGGAGTGAGGGTAACCTACACTTTATTCAATACAGTACAGTATCAGGTGACTTCTCTGAACCAGAACACACAAGCGACAGAATGGACATCAGTACGAACAAGAAGAGGCGTTCAGAATACTGGCACAGGAGAGGAAAAACAAAAACACAGAACAGAAAAAAAAAAAAAAAAAAAAAACAGAACCCATAACAAAACAAAACAATAAAAACAAACAGAACAAAAGCGCAAAAACAAAACAGAACAAAAAACAACTAACACAAAAACAGAACCAAACAAAACAAAACAGACCAATAAAAAAAAAAACAGAACAAAAAAAAGCAAAAACAGAACAAAAAAAAAAAACAGAAAAAACAACAACAAAAAAACAGAACCAAACAAAACCATAACAAACCAATACAAAACCGAGACAAAACAGACCAAAACCCATAACAAAACCTATAACAAAACAAGACAAAACAGAACTAAACAAAACCCATAAAAAAAAGACAAAAACATAACCAAACAAAACACAAAACAAGATAAAACAGAACAGAACAAAAAAAAAAAAAACTCCACCAAATAATACAGAACCAAACATAACCCAAAACGAGACAAACAAGAACAAAAACAAAAACAAAAGTTTCATGTGTTCGGTGGCTGTTGATTGACTCTTATCTACTGACAGTTCACATTTGTTATTTCTCCTTTTTCCCTTTCATCTCATATTCGTCTCAAGTATGAGTCACTGAGAAAGGTGTTTCTTTACATGCCGAGGAAATCCTTGAAGCAACGTGACTGCAAACAGCAATGGATAAATATGCAAGGATGTACATAAAACATATTCAAATAAAGCGTATGAACATTTGAAAAAGGTCGTAGTGCTACATGACATCAATCTCTTTAAGTGCTGCTGAAAGTATTTCACAAGATCCCAAACACAAATCAAAAAATATATTATTGCAAATAATTAGTTAATACTACATACATGACACTATATTCCCACATATCATTCATAATCATAAAAAAAGTGAAATAAAAAAAAACTGTAAATGTAAGAGTTTCCCTCACAATTAAAAGAACATTCAAGAAATTCCTGCATGGTTAAGAAAAAGTCTTTCAGAAACTTTAAATGAAAAGTATAAAAAGGGGAAAAAAGAAAATGAAATATTATATATAATATATATATACCCTGCAGTGATAAAGAACTGACCTGAACAAGAGCTCAGCAGATTCCCTTTGCCAAGCATATACATAATTTAAACATATGATTGTTTTTAATAATGGAGCACCTTCATACTGTATAATATCATATTTTTGTCAATTAAAAAGGAAGTACTGGGTCAGTAAGGGATAGTTCACCCAAAAACTAAAATTATGTCAACATTTACTCACCTTCATAAAATTATATTTTTTTGTGATATGCTGAATCGGGTCCATACAATGGAAGCGGATGGAGATCAGGATCTTTCACGCTTCAAAAATGACAAAAACACCTTAAAAGTGAGACACATTTGAATATGTGTGCATTCAGATCGAACACAATACTTGAGATATATGGCAGAAAGGAATTATTAGTGGTTAACATCTTAAAAATGTCCTCGCAAAGCACCTGTACGACTCCAGAAGACTTTAAATAAGTCATATGGATTATTGTTATGATAAGTTTTTTCTCATTTTTGTAGCTTGATTTCAAATTTCATATAGAAAAGATCAGCGTGACTGTGAACGCAACATTTCCTTCAGGGGTCGACGGAAGAAAGAATATAATTTGGGTTTGAAACGGTTTGGAAGCCCATTTTCGCCACATAAGAAAAAGTAAATCATGCTTTTGCAAATCACAATTATGACAAGTCATATTTATTAAGTCAAAATTATAATTTTAAGACTTAAAAAGTCAAAATTATGACATACCATGTCAATTATGATTGTGATAAAGTTGAAATTGACTTTATAGATTATAATTATGACTTTTTAATATACGTCAATTTTAACATCGTTATAATTTTCGATTTTTCAACTCATAATTTAGACATTTGTGTCATAAAACGCATGCTTTTTTTCTTATGTGGCGGAAATGGGCTTCCATATGAGAGCGAGTAAACCATGATGATTTTCATATTTGGGTGAACGTAATTTTAAGTTTGGATATTTTTTCAACAGCACTTTTGGGAGGTACATGAACAGGCTGAAGTGACTATTCTGTGCAGATTCACAGCGTATTTAGATGAACAAAACACAGCAGCCTCAGTTGTACACTTCCACTACCACTAGGGGGCGCTAAAGAGGACTCAAGGAAGAAAAAACAACAAGAAATGGAAGCAAAGGTACAGTAGAGATCTTATTTTCTTCCTCCTCATCATTTCCTGATGGAGCAGTCCAGATGGTTAAAGGTTTCATACTGTTTCCAGCCACTCATTCCCGCTAAATCCTAACACAATTCACACAGAAGAGACGATTTCGAGAACCGAACCACGGCGTCTTTCTTTCGGCGCAGAAACCTGTTCACGTGTTCAGTATTAAGATCCTGATTATCAGATTCGTGCTTGTTTCTTTTAGCTCACTAACAGTTCAAGAATGAGCATACAGTATTTATAGACATAAGACACATAACATGCACTCACATACACACTCGCTCACAGAAAATGATCCGATATTATGCGTGTGTCGACGTCTGTAGAGTTCAGTAAACGCGCTATACAACAGGAAGGAGGAAGACGAACAGGAAACAAATGGATAGTGTCCCTCCTTCAAAAGTGGTCGGAAAGAAAGAGGTACACAGCAGCAAACAGCGTAAGCATTCAACATATCCGCCCCAATACTGAGGGAAAAGGCAAAAGTCATTAGCATATATTTCACGTAGTCTACAGAATGTACGCAAGCCCTGGAAATCGGCCCACGGCTCGGTCGTGTTGGGCCAATCAGAAGCCACCTGCACCGTCGGTGTCGGTCGACGATTATAAAAGAAGCCGTGGCTACAGCATACAGATTCCCCTTTAAAAATGTCGAAAGTAGACATGTGAAAACACATTTGTGGTGTAACTGTTTATATTAAGTGTGTGAATATCTATCTATATATATAGAGAGAGAGAAATGATTTTCAAACATGACCGCAGACAGTCCTGAGGCGTGTTTTTGACCCCTCGTCCTTCAGAGCGTATAAATTAAAACGCACAATAAAACAAAGACGTTGGCTGGGGGAAGATTTGGTTGGCGCATCCATCATACCATGAGCTTTTCGTTTCGTTTTAGCCACGCCCTTGATTCCCGGGAGTGGGCGTGGCTAATAAGCAGCAGCGTCGGCCCATTGACAGGTGGATGGGGTTCAAGTTGAAGGATTGGGGGCGGCAGAGGCAGCGTTGGCGTTCGGTCCACTGATGGCACCTGGAACAATTACAGAGGATTACTAAAAGTGCTTGTGAGGACAGTCTTGAGGTTTCTGAAATGAGTGAAGCGCTCACCTGTTGCAGCCGTGGCAGACTGGGCGGAGTTATCCACCTGGTTCTGAGCATGTGCAGGGACGAGTACGGAGGCCAGCGAGGGGTTACTGGACAACTCTGATCATTAAAAGCAAAAGATATTAGTGTAACGCTTTACAATAAGGTTGTTAACATTAGTGAACTGCATTAGTTAACATGAACTAACAATAAAAAAAAAAGTTAAAAAAAAAGCATTAGATCATTTATTAAAATCAAACTTTGTACCGGTTAATAATATTTAATGGACAACTCTGATCATTGGATAAAAATATATATTACTGTAACACTTTACAATAAGGTTCCAGTTGTTAACATTAGTTAACATGAACTAACAATGAAAAAAAGTTGTATTTTAATATTAATAAATACTGTAACAAATGTATTGTTAGCTCATTTTAGTTAATGCCTTAACTCAAGTTAACTAATGGGACCCTGTTGTAAAGTGTAAGCGATATTAGTGTTAAAACGAATTATGAAAGTACAACCACATTTAAACTACCGTTCTAAAGTTTGGGGAAAAAGAAAAGAATAGTTATTCATCAGGGATACATTACATTTATTAAAAGTGGCATTAAAGGCCGTTATAATGTTATTAAAGATTTAGTTTTTAAATAAATGCTGATCTTTTGATGTTTCTATTCATCAAAGAATCCTGTCCGTTTTATTTGACGTCTTTCTGCGGTTGAAACACTGATTGAACGAGAACAGAGCCTATTAAATGGCTATCACTAAAATATGAATACCCCTATCACTAAAATATGAAAATTAAAATGACAGGTAATAATATTATGTATGTATTATGACGGAATTTTTACAACCCCTTCCCTTTTTACAACCCATACCAAAATGACGGACAATGCAGAAGTCTAAAGGCCCTTTCACACCGGACGTGTAACAAAAAAGCGAAACGAAAAAACGAATAGTTTGCGTGCGAATATTTTGCGTCAAAACTATTCACATCAGCCACGACGCAAATCAAAATCATCAGGTCGTAAAAATAAAAATAAAAGTCGTTTTTTCGCCGCAGCACATTCGCGTTCGGTGTGGAAGCACTCATTACACCAACAGCTGATCAAAAAATAAAACCATCGCGCAAATTATTCGTGCGTCCAGTGTGAAAGGGCCTTAACGCGACCTCTGGTGCTCTTCAATTTACTGGTATTTGCGCCATTATTTAACACTCCAAAAAAGCATGTCTTAAACCAGATGCTAATTTGCGCTGCTCTTGTTGGACTGCTTTGGTCATTACGGAAATGATCTGGCTGTGCTCGTGTTCTTTAATTTGCTCGTCGTCAGTAGATCACAAGCAGAACTTTCCACTCCCATCTGCACTTTTTTGGAATAGCGCTCTCATGCTAATTTGCCTTGTTTAGTAAACCTGGCCCTGCGGTGAACTAATTGCTCATTGCGTCCTCAGGAGACAAGCCAAAATCCCCCCCACTGAAATTATGCCTTTTAAATATATTTATAGATATAATTCGAATATTAGTAAGTATAAAAATAGAATTTTGATTTCAGCCATTTTGACAGCCCTAATGACTAGTATTAACAAGTTTTGGTCAATCTATAAATGGATATTGTGAAAGAGAACCGAACCAAGAAGAAAACGCAACATTGGAACAATTTCAATCCCTGTTTCGGAAACGAAGCAAACGATCTCCAGGTCTGAAAACATGAACGCGCTGTGCATCTGTGTGCCACACATACCCTGTGTGGTGAAATTAAACAACACGGGCCGCTCTCGTCCATTCGGGAGCTTGAGGATGGGCTCGCGGAGCTCGTCGAAGAAAGTGTGAGCGCAGGCCTCGAGAGGAGTGAACCGGGCCGTCGGCGTGTACTCCAACAACCGGGAACACAAGGCTATCGCATCCGGAGGGGTCCGAGGCCGGAAAACCTAACATACGGACAACAACACAGGCTTTTTTTGTGCTATATACAAACCTTTGTACAATAATAGAAACTTCTGATTGTCAAAAGTACTATTTTTGATATAAATCTTGGATTAAATAAGTCACAAGAGAGCAATTAAATTGTGTTGGCAATAGTAATGTTATAAGGCATTATGAGAAGGGTGTAAAGACAGCAGAATAGGAGATAGAATCAAAGCCTAGAATTGAACCAAGGAGAAAAGAGAAGGATAAAAGCATGAAGCACACACACTCATGCTAACCTTAGTCCACGGGTGCGCCTTTATCTGTGGAAACTTGAATTCAGTGTAATTCGGGTTCATCTCTCGAATCTGCTCTCGTGTTGGAGTTCCCAGCACCTGGAGGAAACAAGTTCTCTTATTCTGTCCAAATCAACACTGACTTGCAAAATTACACTGTTTTCTCTTCTCGATTTCTTCCTGTTATATTAAAGCTGCTTTTGAAACAATCCGTATTGTATAAAGCGCTATAGAAATAAAGGTGATGTGACTTGAGAGTTCACGCTACAACAACTATTATATGAGATACAGAGGAACGAAATCATTGGAATCACTTTCAGATTTAATTTCAATTCATTTCCAGCTGATGAATGACAAAAACAAAAGACAGCCAATCAAAATCTTAAAATAAACATAAGGTTATTGTCCATTGGTGTGGATGCTATTATAGTTATCTTTATAGCAGTGTCATTTTACTATTAATAATATACTATTATAGTAACTATTAATATTAAAAAATAAAAAATAAAGATTTCTATTTATTTCAGTTTTAGGTTTAGTCGTTTTAGTTGTTTTGCTGTTTACATCAAAGTTTAGGGTTTTTCATATACTATTAATTTTTTATTTGATTTCAATTATTGAAAAAAAATATATATTTAAATGTAGTTTTTGTTAAGGATAACAACAACAACAACAACAGTGCCTTATATATATCATTCAGCCTTTACCTGCAGAAAATATGTCTTTTTAAACAGTACATTGAGGATTCTGCTGTATATTAGGAGAAAGTTCCTTAAAAAAAAGAAATGTAACTTCACTTTGCGTTACTCGAACACCTAACAACCTCTAAGAGAAGTGAATAATGTGATTTAACAGACTCTTCAGTTCAGCAATAGCAAAAGTTGAAGCAATCAAAATGTTATTTATGTGTATGTGTATGACAACACACACACACTTCCAGACCTTGATAATCTCAACGAGCTGATCGACACCGCTGTCGCCGGGGAAAATCGGCTGTCCAAGCAGCAGCTCGGCCAGTACGCAACCAGCCGACCAAATGTCTGGATAGAAAAACAAAAGGTAAACACTGAATATTACAGCAAATACTCTTGTTACATCACAGATATTTGATCCCATTTCTTTAGCATGTCTCCGTGTGTTTTTGAGCTCTTTATACATTACACAAAAACTATGTTGGAGGTTGTCGCTTGTTGATCCATGCAAATATATAAATGAATCTCTGAATCATCACTGAAAATATCGGAAGGAATAAATGGTCAAATTTTTTGAAAGAAATTAATACTTTTATTCAGCAATATACTTTAAATTGATCAAAAGGGACAGTAAATACATTTATAATGTAACAAACACTGACATTTTTAAAAACCGCCGTTATTTTGAACTTTCTATTCATCAAATAATCCTGCAAAAAAATATTTTTCAAAGTTTCCACAAAAATATTACGTTTGTATTATTAATATTAATTTAGAAATATTATAAATATTTATATTATATTATATTAATATTATGTTTTCAACAATAATAAGAAACGTTTCTTGAGCATCAAATCATCATATTAGAATGATTTCTGAAGGATCATGTGACACTGAAGACTGGAGTGATGATGCTGAAAATTCAGCTTTGACATCACAGGAATAAACTACCTTTTAAAAATTAAATAGTAATAATAATATTTCACAATATTACCGTTTTACTGTATTTTTGATCAAATAAAGGCAGCCTTGGTTTGCATAAGATACTTTTTTTTATTTTTTTTATCCGAAATATAAATATTTTTGACATCCCAAGGACACTATGATTTACTCAATGTAACATTTAAGTTTATATTATGACTGCTTTAATGTGAATATATGTTAAATATAAAACATTTTATTTGAATATAATAACGGAGAAAATAGTCTAATAACTCGTATATAATAGAGAATATCTACGTAAATAGATAACATAGTCAGGTATTATTAGCCTATTTCTGATCAACAAATTTAATCTAATATACTTTTTGTTTGTAGAAATTAGCATATGCGCAAACACTCAGGAACGCTAGTGACCTTTCTGTTGACAGTGAGAGAGACAAAGGTCAACCGCGGGAAATGTAACAAAAGAATACCGCGAAATTCAGAGCAGTCAATATGACCGTCTATGGCCGAAATAGGTAAATATGTTCATTTGTTTTTTTTGCCTTATGTGTAATTTATATGAAGAAAAAAAAAACATTTTAAATGAAAATACAGACACTTTTAGGAAAAGTCAGGTACCAGCAGGATTTTATTTATTTTTTCAACAAATTTATTGCAGATATAAAATTCAAACCGGTCAAAATGACCGTCATGGCCGTTCTAGTGTTAATGTGATATATAAGAGTACAGGATTTTGTGTGATACTGAAACTCTTTGTTTTCTCATTTCTTTTAGTGCGCCCATGCCGATGGTGTAGTTTACAAACAGTTTTAGGAAACAGAGCGCAGTAGATTACCTTACCTATGCTGGAAGTGTAGTCTGTGGCTCCGAAAATGAGCTCAGGGGCTCTGTAGTACCGCGAGCAGATGTAGGAAACGTTAGGCTCACCGCGCACCAGCTGCTTTGCACTGCAAGAGACGCACCAAACGCGAGAGACAGACAGAGAGAATCAGACATTACACCGACACCAGTGTACATCATTACCATCATAAGAACAATAATCAGAATCATTATTTATCACCATACACTAATTAACTAGAGACAAATTGAGTTCACCTCAGAGGATCTTTGAGCAGTTTATTCAAATAAAGTCAGACAGATTCAGATCAGAATGCTCAGTGTCGGATTTGATTCGTGAAACGGTCACATTCGCACATGAGACTTTGTTCAGTTGCCGTGAAATTGCCAGATGAGGTTTTCCAGTAAAGGTACCACATCTGTTATTCACACAAGCATTATTATTATTATTATTATTATTATTACTGCTGCCATTCACACTCTGCCACCAAAATGCCCTCATTCCCTCAAGCAACCTCTTTTTTTTTAACCTGCTTTTAAACAGTATAGATGACAGTGTATAAGATGAACACGTTGCATGATTTTCCTGCACTAAAATCTCCATATAATCAATTTGTAAAGAAATATATATGTACACTATCGGTAAAAAATTAGGGATCAGTACGATTTTTGTAATGTTTTGGAAAGGCGTCTCTTATGTTCACCAAGGCTGCAATTATTTGATCAAAAATACAGTTCAAACAGTAATATTGTGAAATATGATTACATTTTTCAATTTGAATAGGTTTTAAAATGGGATCCAAGGTTAATTTTCAGCATCATTCAGTGTCACATGATCCAAATCATTCGAATATGATGTTTTGCTGCTCACGAAACATTTCTGATTATTATCAGTGTTGAAAACAGTTCATATTTTTGTAGAAACTGATTTTTTTTGATGAACAGAAAGTTTTTTTAGTAGACAGCATTTATTTGAAATAGAAATCTCTCGTAACATGATAAATGTCTTTACTGTGACTTTTGATCAATTTAATGCACCCTTGCCGAATAGAAGTATTTACATATTTTTATTTTTTATTACTGACCCCCGACTTTTGAACAGTAATACAAGCACAATTTTTTTATTTCATTTCAATCACCAAATGTTTTTTAAGATCATGAGCATCAATACATAACTATCTTTCACTCAAGATCTCGGTTATCAATAAGCGCCGTTCACTTTACAGCCTCGTCTCACCTTCCAAAGTCACAGAGTTTGAGCACAGCCGTCTCTGGGTCGAGCAGGAGGTTCTGCGGCTTGATGTCTCGATGGCAGATCCCATACGAGTGGATGTACGCCAAGCTGCGGAACAGCTGGTACATATATAGCTGAAAACACACATAATCAGTGACTTTAATACGGCAGAGTTGACAAGCCGAGTCAAATCTACCAATGAATCAACTGAAAGCTCAGAAGTGAACTAAGATATGGCACAGAATCCAGCGCATGAGACCTCTAAAGCAGCGAGACCACCATGGTCGACCAAGCCGCATCAGAAAGCCCATAGTTGACTGGATTCAGAAACTACGTTTTGCAGTTTTGGTCCATCAGCTGGACCAGCACCAAACCAACTTAGAAAATCACACATCTTTAGATTAGTGAATAATGTCAGACTCTGTTAACTCTCTGGTGCGTGGCGGTCAACAATGATGACTTCTTTTTTATTTAAATCAAATGAATGTACTATATTTTAGTTAATTTAACTAGGGGGGGACTTTATAGTACTAAATTGTATTTATGCTGTAGTCATTTTAGTAAAGTAGTCACTTTTTGAGCATAGACCTGAAATTACATTTCCAACTTAAACTGTTATAAATCTTGAATGCTTTAGAGCACATACTTAAGTTTGATTTCTTTTCAAAGACGGCACTTGGCAAATTATTGCTGAAGTGAAAAAAGTGAAAACATTTTTTTTAACTTTTTACGTTTAATATGAAAAATGCACAAAAAATATTATTTTAAATTTCTATATGAAATATATGTTCAAAAACACGTTTTTACTCTAAAACTGCATGAAAATCAAATAATATCTGTAATTCTAAACAAGTTGTGCTCCAAATATGAGCTTAATATCTAAAAAAAATGAGCTTTCAGTAAGACTTTTCACTATATGAAATTCGTCACCCATTCATTTTTGACCGCGAGGAGTACAAGCGTGACTATTTTTATCTGGACCATTTAACATTTTCGACTGATGTTCATGATTTTTTTGTGTGTGTGTGTGTGTGTGTGTGTTCACATAGCAAGTGCCAAAACCTTTACCAAGTTTAGTACCATTCCGATGAAGTAAACAATTCTAAACAAACAAAACGTAAAATAATTTCGTCAAAAATGAGAGAGCTGTTACCTTCACATAGACCATGGGCAGATTCTGCTTGGCTCTGCTGTAGTGTCTGGCCACTCGGTACACGTTTTCAGGCACGTAGTCCATCACCAAATTCAGATACACCTCATCCTTCTGTGGATGTGAAGAAGAAGACGAGGGAGGGAAAAAAGAGAGAGTGTTTGATATCCAGAAAACATCTTTATAGGTTGGTTATGGGTTACAAGCAATGGTTAGAATAGATGTACAGTCTCAGGTGTGTGTTAACTGGCTATACACACAACAGCATCAAAAGCGGTTCACTATATTATCCAGAAATAAATATTACTATGAGGATATGTAATAAATAAGCCATTTTTGGTTGAATTTTAAATATAACAAACCGTTCCATTGATTTTTATATTTGTTAATTTCTAATTTCTTTCTTGAATGCTTCTGTTAAATACACCTACTGTAGCTGAAAAAATAAAGCACTGTTTATTTAATTTGTATATTATATGTTGTGTATATGTAATGTGTATCCTTGTTCTTATCTTTTAATAGCGAAGAAAATAATGACAAAGATTTTTATCTTCGTCACTTTGGCCTAAATGTCAGCCATTCTTTTTTATTTGATATTTTACCTTGTAAGGCTGTTTTTAAAATAGAGACATTAGTTTGGCTGTAGTCACTCAGTCACTTGCAAGTCACTTGCAAAATAGTAAAACCAACGTAAAAAAGAAACGTGATAAGATCATGAATCTCCTGAAAAATATTGTGATATAATATTTTTGCCATATCAGCCACCCCTATATTCAAATTAAAAAGTTATTTTAAATTGTAATAATATTTCACAATATTACAGTTTTCCTGTATTTTTGATCAAACAAATGCAGCCTGGTGAGCAGAAGAGACTTTAAAAAAAATAAAATAAAATGAGAAATATTACAGACCCCAAAACTTTTGAACGGTAGTGTAATATTTCTCACCTTGGGGGACTTTCTAGGAAGAAAATGGGGCCTGAGACTCATCACACATGAGACAGACTATTTAAACAGTCATGATTTCTCTCTCTTTCCCCCCAGAGACAAGAACTCCATAAAGTAGCTGGAAAATAAACCAGCCAAAGGCACTGAGCCGTTTCCCGCCCCGCAACAGTGAGATCAGCTCTGCAATTGTCCTGTGATTGGCCGAGTGTTTTCTGAGATGTGCTGTGATTGGTTGTTCACGCACACATACAAATACTTAGATAAAAGGGGCTGCTGTGCTAAATCACAAATATTGATATCAAGGCTCCATGCTGGTGCTTTCATACAGGTGATAACTAAAGACAAGCGTTTTACACATTTTAAAATACAGTGATAATTTTAGAAATTATAAAACGAGGTGCTATTGCTGCTGATTGGTCAATACAGATTTCCAACCATGCCAAAATACATGATATAGTAACAAAACCTCTGTAATAGCATACTGCATAATGTGTAGTATGTACTATATACTAGTGCATATGACATTTTAATATGTTTGTGAAACTGCTAAATATGCAATGATAAACTTTTCAAACGGTATTATGCAACTTTGTAAAATGTTTGTTGGCACAACTTTAAGATGTAGCATGTTTGCACATATACACATGAAAATAATTACCTAGAATATGCATAAAGAAAATAATTATAGCCCCATTAAGATTGATTGATTGATTGACTGAACTATGTTCGAAAAAAAGAAATGACACAATTTACGGAGCTCTACATGAGAAAAAATATATTTCAATGCTTTTGCGTCCTCTCGCAATTATATAGTTGGGTAATTATATTGTATATAATTTGCGGGCATCATGAAGCCGCAAACAATATGCGGGGTATTGAATATAATATCCACTCATTTCACAAGATAAGATGTCAATGTTAATGACACTAAGGATCTGTTGTGCACCAAATCCTCCGCCATCGTCCTGTCAGTCATCTCTCCTTACTATCTTGATGTGAAAACTGAAATCTGATGTACTGTAATGTAACAACAACCGCAGCAAGCCTAACCATGTCCCTTTAGGGCCTCCATAGAATGTGTTATTCATTTGCCATGCCTTTCTGAATTGGGAATCAGGCTTCGGTCACATCCCTAGTACAATCAAATATTAAATCAAGACACAGTTAGCGCTTGGAAAGTCAAGACAGGTGACTTGCATTGTGGAATGCAATAGCCGGTTGTAGACTGCACATATTAGTTGCACACTACTGAGTCTAGGTTACACTGCTGTTCTTGACTATAAACTGGTGTGATAGTCAATATCCATGAACTTTGATTCAACCGCACCATTGCCAAGAGAGTAAAGAGGTATGTAAATGGGTGAGCGTTCTGTCTGGACAGGGTTACATAAAGTCGCAGCGGTCAGACACTATGTCACCGTTGCTGGAATGGAGGGTTACACCGGTCAGGACAACCCTGATCTCGCTGTCTGTCAATGAGACGGGCAAAGATACCAGCTTCACAGGCCATAAACATAACTGTGCATGTCTACATATGCAGACATGAATGCTAAATCAACACGTTAATGTATCCCTTGCTGTGGGGGTAGAGTTTCCTTCAAATTGCAGCAGTACTTGTATAGTGGTTCTTAACCAGTAAGACTTACCACAAAACTTACTATTATCAATATTAAAAACAGTTGTGTTGCTTCATGTTTTGCAGAAATAGTGGTACATTTTTTCCAGGATTCGGTAATGAATATAAGATTCAAAAGAACATTTATTTGAAGTAGAATTTTTTTTTTACTATTCAATATTTCACAGTCACTTTTGATCAAGGTAATGCACCCTCGCTGGACAAAAGTATTAATTTAAACAATGATCTACCATCCGACCATGCAAACTAGAGCATTTTGTGCAAATGCATCTGTTACTAGCCAAGTGCCTATATCCTCAAACCATAAACACATGATACAAGAAAATATGTCCAGACTTGATTGTTCAAGGCACTATTTGTGTCCTGAATTAGAAAACTGGTGTAAAATGTCTTTCCGGCCATAGTGACACTTTAATCCATCATGACTGTGGCCATTCACTTACAGCATCCTACTTTCTGTACCGTTTCTTTTCTTTTACGCCTCTCAAAGCACCCGTCACACATTGAGAAAGATAATAAATATATATAAGTAAATATGTTGCCAAAAATAAGTTTATTATATTAATGAGGCAGTTAAAAGATGTTGAAGGTTATATTGATAGCTAGTGGTTGAACTGGGTACTGCAGTCCAAATTCAAAATATTGGAGAGAGTCGTTTCCCCGCCCCTCCTCCTCAGACTTGATGCTCACGTGGGTTGCCAGATTGAGGGTACGCAACAGAAACGAGTGTAATTGACAATGGAAAGAGACGAGCCTTACACTGCATTCACACGGTGTCGGGATGGAGGGCGTGTCTGAAGCTTGGCGCTGTCAATAGTGACAACAGCCAATCACATTACTTCCAGGTTGGACTGCAACACGCTAGGGTATTTGCATAAAGGTGATCTGATTGGCTGATGCCTGCTTGAAAAGTTGAAAAATTTTCAACTTCTCCCACAAGCAACGCCAGTGACGCGATGCACAAGAACCCACAATTCAGTTCGGCAACACATCACCCGTTCAAAGTAAATGAGAAGTTGTAACGCCGACGCCCCATGTGAATGCACTGTTCCGGCATCAGCTAATCAGATTGCCTTTATTGCCTTTGCCTCCGTGGACGTCCCCACACCTGTCCACGTGCTGCACAATTTTTGTGACGCGCGAAAGGTGCGCATACAACAGAGCATCTGCGAGTTGAAAACAAGCGCATCTTTCTACGGTCACGGCCAAAGCTGCTTCCCAATTCAGAGGCTGCATCATTCAAAGGACGCGGACTTTAAAGGAAACACCTACGAAGGTCATGATGGTCGGAACGAGCGTTGTTAAATGGGACGGCCTAGCTTACGGAGGACTGTTCTTGTCGCCTAGGAACTGTAGCAGCTGCCGTTGACGAGTGGCAGAAAGATAT
Organism: Phoxinus phoxinus; assembly: GCF_949152265.1. Lineage (NCBI taxonomy): Eukaryota > Metazoa > Chordata > Actinopteri > Cypriniformes > Leuciscidae > Phoxinus > Phoxinus phoxinus. Next base: position 35,305,391 of record NC_136881.1, read on the forward strand.
ATTAAACAGTCTGAAAACAAAACAGTGTTCACAAACTGTCTAAACATGTTCACCAGGGTCCATTTCTGTATATAATAAAGAGTATAAACTACACTGAGATAGAATTCCCTCTTATTAAGATATAAGTCAACATTTGAAATGTTTTTTTTTTTTTTTTTTACATTTGTATCATTAGATATTTTAGTTTGTTGAAACCTTATACCAATACATTGAAGTTAAGTTTCCGTTTAAAAGTGTAATTTAGTCAATTTCTCTCAAAAAAAATCTTATCGGTTTTGGCGCGCAATGAATTCTAGGGTAGGCAAGGCCTTGAAGTATCCATCTGTTGTATCCTTTATTTTACGGGAAACGAAGGACGCATTTGGAGGAGCCTTTGAATTGGGACAGCCTTCATTGAGGCATTTGGCCTTCAGCCATCGAAGGATGCAGCCTCTGAATTGGGACGGAGCATTTGAAAGGCTCGCATGCTCGACTGTGTGCGAGACAGAGCGGAACGTGGAAAATTAAGTATACCCAGGCCTTCATTTCTGGGACCGCGCAGTCACAAAAATTGGGCTGCAAGCAGTATTATTGATCATCTAACGTATATGTTTGCAATGTTTTTATTGCCAGCCATGCCAGGGTAGAATTTGTGTCCCAGTTCGTTTGCAGGCTTCCATTGCTGTTTTCTGCCAATTGGCAACCCTCGGTCTCGAAATACTATTGGTAAATTGGACCAAAATCACACAGACCAAAGCAAACAACAGACATTCTGACACAGAATGCACATTACAAAGCAGAATAACTGTTTTTCAGAGAAACAAGTATTTGAACTTAGCATGGTTCCTACATCTCTGCCAGCGTAAGGTATTTTTATGATTTAGTACAGTCAAAAAAATGACACAGAGCACCTTTAAAAGAGCAAGAGAAAATCTAAACTTCTGGCGAAGGCCAGCAGAGAGAAAAGACATATATACTGTTAAACACTGCTTTAGTCACGGAAAGGCCCTTGATTGCTTTTCTGACTGATGTGACACTTCAATTGAATTCACTCGATCTAAAATGTGAAGGAAAACAAAAATGTGCGCGGATGAAAAGGACTCTCTTTACTCAGTAAAATCCTCATGTTTCACAACCACAATCATTTCCCAAACCACAAGCAATGCATGAGGCTGCAATCTATATTTATATATGAACGTGGCCCTCCTGACTGAAGTGGACGACCTCTGACATAAACTATGCATATATGAACGTGGTTAGGGTTAGGTTACATTGTGTGGTACCTTGATCTTCTTTCTCAGAAAGGAAAATAAAAAAAGAAGTGGTTGATTTTGGATGTCTGCAGCTTGTATAAATTTACTCTGTAAAAACTTACTCTCAGGTATGTAATGCTATAGTATTCTCGTTATACGATCTTGACAAGACTCTGATCCTATTTGTGTGATCTGTGTATAGATTATACATTAAAAGGGAAGTCTGAACTCTGTGAACTCTCTTCTAGAGACACACACACACACACACACTTCTTTTGGTTGGCTGCACAGGAGCCAGAACTTGTCATACAGTAAAAATAGGGCTGGTTTAACAGTTTATCTTCCCATCAATCAAAAGTTTCCTACTGAGCTTTCATTGGCCGCTGCTGTGACAGGTTTTGCCCCTGAGGCTATCGCAGGATTACCCAGAAATCCCATCCACAGGTCAACTCTGCAGAGCCTGAGCAGCAAGTGCTGTAAATCTCAACAAAATGACCACCCTGCTGGCATAGCAAGTGTCTTCTGCTAAATATACTGTAAGATTGTGCATATTACTTATAGTTCTATTCATAAAATGATTTGAAGATGAATGACAACGGTTTGTATATGTGCACCGCACCATGAGAGGGACATTTCATTCAATTTGTTCATAACATAGTGGAGAATCTCATCAAACAACACCAAACCCTCCAAAAAAAAATTTTTTTTTAATTATTTGTTTACATGTTGAATAAAGAAAAATAAATGGCATATTAGAATAATTTCTGAAGGGTCATGTGACCCTGAAGACTGGAGTAATAATGCTGAAAATTCAGCTTTAGCATCACAGGAATAAATTACATTTAAGTTTTAAAATATTTTTAAAAAGGAAACCAGTCATTTTTTAAACTGTAATAACATTTCACAATATGACTGTTTTTACTGTATTTTTGATCAAATAAATGCATTATTGGTAAGCAGACTTCTATAAAAACTCTTTTAAAAAGTCATAATTATTCCAAACTTTTTGAACGGTAGAGTATATATATAATTATTATTATTATTATTTATTTGATTGCATTTATTTTCAGGGTTAAGTCATCTTACTGCAATGAAAAATTTATATTTATAAAAATAAAATGTGACATTTTATTACAAATAAATGACCACCATGATATTACCATGATATAAAAAATACTTTAGAAAAATGTCATAATATATATAACTATGATATTACATTAATATTGCCATGATATACACATACTTTGTCATAATATATTTTTTTACATTACATTAATGAAAATTTGATTTAGATTTTTTTTCTGCATTACACTAATAATTGAGGGAGAACTGAAGTCACGGTCTAAAATAGGCTTAATTTTCTTTGTGCAAAATATAATTTCATATATATGTGTTGTGGTCCAAGCTGGAAGTAATGTGATTGGCTGTTGTAACTAGGATGGTCGCATCAGCACTAAGCTTCAGACACGTCCTCTGTCAACCATCAATGTTTACTTACTTTTTTTTTTTTTAAGTCATTATTAGCAACAGAGTACAAACTAAGTAAGAGAGTGAGTTTGCTGGAGAGTGTATTTTAGTGTGCAAGAGCCAAACCAGCGGGGCTCTACTGCAGTCCCTCATCATAAAGTCAGGTATCAGACTGCTATTCACTTAGGTTTGCACCACAGGAATACACATCCCATGACCCAGAGCATTTGCTGGGAAACTACAGGGCCAGCATGTTTGTGGTATAGGGCACTTGATGGTGCTTAGAGGGAAGAAAAGAAAAGTGGCACTCACTTTGTCTCCGCTGGAGTAGAAGAAGTACCGCAGACGTACGATGTTACAGTGATCCAACTTCCTCATGATCTGCAACTCACGATTCTGATATAGACAAAGAAAAGAGTCATGAGAACTGACATCATTTCACGGCTAAATGGTGAGCAAATGTCAACAATGTCACCTCAAGGGTAAACGTTAAACTTATTTTGGTCTTACAAATCTGACGCACTTAGCTTAGAAAATCTGAGCTAACACACAACCAACGATACACACATGCATACCTTAAACCTTTTATCCTGCAGCACCTTCTTTATGGCCACCAGCTCACCGGTGTCGCAAAGCTTCGCTTGATATACGACCCCAAACGAGCCGTTCCCGATGACCTTTGTGTCCGTGTAGCTGACCTCCTGAGCTCTGTCGGGACCCTGACCGGGGGTCGCGGCCACCGTTGTGACTTTACCGCCATCTTTATCTCCTAAGGAGAGAGAGAAAGTACAACACACCATGAATATTTCTTCGTAATTCACCGGTCTGTTTAACACAGTCACATCAGCTCTAGGTGTTAATATCCTCATTAATGTGTGATCCTGCGTGTGTCAAAACACACCTGAGCTCATTTTCGACTTAAACACATCCGCTTCACACCCCACCGTGTTTTCACCCCCCCGAGCAAGTGCTTGAGAACATGAAAATGATGAATATGAGCATCAAATGCAGAAGTGTCCTCAATTATACAGTAGAAAGATATTTTGAAACTCACCACTCACCTTTTTCTTTCCAATTCTATTAAAAGAGTATTTTTATCACGATTAAACAGACTTTTTTTAAATGACCCTCCAATGTAGCAAAGGTCTGGTTTCTTAGTGTAAGCGTCTGCAGTCCAGTAATGGAAAACTGGCTAAATAAAGTTTCGTGAGTTATAATTATGGATAATGACTTTGTATAGCTAGCAAATGGGATCATTAATCAGCACAATGAGAACTTTAATTGGAAACTAAAGCCAGATCATTGTTTAGAAAGTGATCAGGCCAAAGCTGAGGTCATGGAAACTAAATGTCCAATAACATCGGTGACCTTCTTTCACTTTTTACCACCATAAAGTATATTTTACATAAACCAATCATATTCTTGTTAGCTACAATACCGTTCAAAGGTTTGGGGTTGGTAGTTGGTACGATTTTTTTATGTTTTTGAAAGAAGTCTCTTATGCTCAATGCTTATGCCATTTATTTGGTCAAAATATTGTAAGAAATATTATTACAATTTAAAACATTACAAATGTGCTTAATGTCACTTTTGATTAATAAAAAATAAAAAATACTTACCGTAACCCCAAACTTTTGAATGGTAATGTACATTTACAAAGCAGCAGAATATGATTACATTAACAAACATTTTAATTATGCATGAGAATGATTCATTTTATGACCAAACAAACATAGTTTATGTTTCTGAAAGGTGAGACAATCACATTTATGCTGTGTTTGAGTTTACAGCAGACTAATTTCTGGATAAATTATGGTAAGAGAAGCAATTATTGAATCCGTTCTTCAGTTTTTGATAAACACACACACACACACACACACACACACACACACACACACACTCCCTAAAGGTAAGTACAAGGTTTACCAAGCAGGTTTCAAAGCATTGACGGTATCATGATAAAATAAATAATTAGCAGCTGTGTTTGCTTTCTAAGTGGTAGTACAACGGTGATTAGCAGCCGGAGCGAACTTTTCCGGAAAGCAAGCGGTTTCGAACTTCCAAAACGAACTCCAAATTAAATTGGTTTCGGCCCGATTTTGTTCGAAATGACGTCACAATCACATCAGTTCGTTCTTTAATTTCGCTTTAAGTATATCGGAGCCTTAAAGCATACTATTAAATTTACAGCAAACCATCTAAGTTACTTTCTCAAATAAATGGTTTCCCATGTATTGAGTGACAGCTCTCCTGTCCTCATGTTGAGAGAATCGTGAGTAAGTGCAGAGGTGTTATGTGCGCTGTGCAAACATGATGATGCTATTGTGGTTCTAGACTAAATGTGAACATGCATTTACTCATCTCACCAACAGAAACACAGATTCAGTATTCCTTCAAATGAATAAAAACAGTGAGATGCAAACTTAGAATACTGTATTATGCAATTATGCAAGGATTAAATATGTAAAATAATACAAATATACTTTATGTATTTATTCTCATTTTATTAAACAGTGTCTTTGCTGGTCCAATTAAACCGTACCAATGACTTTAGTTAAACATCACATTTGTATATAATATATACAATATTGTACATAACATATATATATATATACATTTGTTGTTTTTTATTGCTCAAGTGTTGAGCTGTGCCGTCTACTGTACAGACGAGAATGTGCATTTGCTTCAGCCTGAGGCTTATTCATTTCACTTTTCATGTGAAAGGGCCTTTAATTTGCCCAAAAACGTTTTTTTTTTTGGTCATTAAAAAAAAACAAAAAAAAAACGAGCAAGCCCAGCCCAGGTTAGAAAATGTAACACAAAAGTAACGCAACGCATTACATTACATAAACGGTAACTAAGTAACACAGCAAGTTACTTTTTAGGGAGTAACGCAATATTGTAACGCATTACTTTTAAAACTAACCTTCCCCAACACTGCTGAATAATAGATCTGAAATGAACCACTGTGAACGAATCACTGAGTATGTGAGCTGAACTCTAGAACAGATTCATGAACAAATCATTCAGTTTTTTGAATGAATCAGACCAGGAACTAGGTAAAAAAAAGAAAAGAAAATTCAGTCTGTTCCTAACGCAAAGCTAACGTACAGCTTCAGGACACTTGAAATGTAGCGCACTAGTACGTGGGCTACTTTCATGGTGCTTTTTGGGGCTTGGTAGATGTGCTTTATGAGAAAATCTGCATTGTTGCAGTGAACAGGAAACAGATATGCTGCATGTTTGCCGGTGATCTCGGCCCATTTAAAGGGTTAGTTCACCCAAAAAGGAAAATTCTGTCAGTAATTACTCACCCTCATGTTGTTCCAACCCCATAAGACTTTTCGTTCATCTTCGGAACACAAATTAAGATATTTTTCATTAAATCTGAGAGTGTGTGATGCTGGCCAATAGTGAGCCTACGTTCTGAAGTACAACCCAGAAGTGCTGCGATGTTACACTACGTGAACTCACTCAGAGGCCCACACAGAAGAAAATTAATAGTTGAATAAAGTAGTTATTTTTGTGGGGGGTTTTGTGCACAAAAAGTATTCTCGCCGCTTGATGAACTTATGGTTGAGCCACTGTAGTCACTTGGACTATTTTAAACATTGTCTTAAATAACTTTCAAGTTTCAATTACATAGAAGCCTATGGAGGGGTGAGACAGCTCTCAGATTTAATAAACAAAATCTTAATTTCTGTTCCGAAGATGAACGAAAGTCTACTTACTGACAGAATTTACATTTTTGGGTGAACTAACCCTTTAAGAAAAATACTATAATCATACGTGTGTGTGTGTGTGTGTGGCAGGTCAGGTGAGCCGTGGAGTAAAGTGCAGACCGAGCGCACGTTCAGCGCGGGGAAATGTGATGAGTCAGAGGGCGTGAGCGTGAACACACACTCGCACGATGAGCTAATAAAGATCTGGGCTCCCAAACTTACCCAGCATGGAATTTTAATTGAGTCACGGCCCATTACTTACCCAGATCATCTTCCCATCCTGCTCCTCTGACACCATCCCGCTCAGGAACTGACTAGTCATTTAGCAAATCAGATAAACCGAGGCATTTAATATAAGACACAGCTTAGCTTAATCTTCTCCCGTCTAAGAGACTTTTCATCATTACGGCTCGAGCGTTAACCACATTATCTCACATACAAAATGATTATCCCTCACCATCCGCAATCATAAGAACAGATGAAAATTAATTTGTCATGAATAAACATGAACTGATTATGAATATCTAGCTCTGCAGAATTTAAACACAGAAGTAACCATCAACCCTTATTTCTTAGTTTTGTTTATATTATAATGAACATCATGTTGGCCGTCATAATTAACATAATAAACATAAAAACAGGCACATTTGTTCAATGCGCTGATATATTAAAATCCTGGCTGATACCGATAAGCCTATATTTATTTTATTCATGTCATCGCCAATAAATACTGATAAATGGCTAATATTAAAAATTCTATAATTTTCCATAACTAAATAAAAAATAATACTATACGATTCATTGCACAATTAATTATTCAATATCTGATACCATTGTCAATCTATTTTTTAGATTTTTTTGTCAAATTTTTTTTTTTTTAAGTACATATTTTAATGTAAACAATATATTAATGATCAACCAACGCCACTACAATTGCCTCAATGAACAGACTTCCGTCCGCCACAGGCTCGTTTTTATACACATTAAATAGACATCTATCCTAAGAAGGTCTATAATAGCTCTAAATAGGATTAAAAGCCTAATTTGCTTTGACAGGTTCACTGTATTTTCTTTAATATGAGCGATGAAATGCAATTTCACGGCTATAATGAAAGGCCTGCTGCTGTTCTCTGACATGCATGTCTAGACAGACTGTTTGCCGCATGACAGTAATGAGAACGTCACATGGTCAGGTGTAGCCCCTCTTTAGGACACACCCTGTGGAGGAAGGCATGCGGCCTCGGGCCTGGGCGTCGCTAATGGCAGCAGGATGAGTCAGTAAATGAGCTGGTAAAGCTGACGCTGTTAGAGTCATTTGCTGTCAGCTGATTAGATCAATGCCAGCATCACCGGTACATACTCTCGCATACATGCACAATATTCAAAATGCAACGGCCTAAATATCAAAAGCAAAAAATAAATGATATTTTGCATACACAAAATGAAGACTATTTCATAATATGGCTCTTTTTTTTATTATTATTTTTTTATTTATTATTATTAATTATATTTAAGCCCATTTACGGACCATTTATGAATATACAGTTCAAAAGTTTGTAGTTAGTAAAAAAAAAAAAAAAAAAATGGTATTAAAGTTTCTTATTGAATTTATTTTTTCAAAAATAAAATTACATTTTGTTTTGGAGCTTTCCTATAATATATTTTCATACATCCAAGGTCAAAACACACTTTCACTTTCTCATAATGTATTGCTGCATCACCTAATTTCTCAACGAGTCTGAAAATGGATTGTCCAAAGATCCGGTCTTTCTAAACCCCTCCTTTCGCAGCCTAATCTGCTCTGATTGGTCAGATGGACCAGTCTGTTGTGATTGGTCTACTCTGCTCTGATTGGTCAGATGGCCCAGTCTGTTGTGATTGGTCTACTCTGCTCTGATTGGTCAGATGGCCCAGTCTGTTGTGATTGGTCTACTCAGTCTGCTCTGATTGGTCAGACAGACTGGTCTGTTGTGATTGGTCAGATGGACGGGTCTGTTGTGATTGGTCTACCCTGCTCTAATTGGTCAGATGGGCCAGTCTGTTGTGATTGGTCCACTCTGCTCTGATTGGTCAGATGGCTCAGTCTGTTGTGATTGGTCCACTCTGCTCTGATTGGACAGATGGTCCAGTCTACTGTGATTGGTCTATCGCTTACAGAACGTGTTGGAAATAAAACGCCTATTACCATATCTGAATTTCAGCTCCTGAGGCTTCCTCAGCGCTTCAAGTTTTACCGTATCAATTCCAGCCCAAGTCCTCATGCTTTTGAAGTGCATGCGAAGTGGATTCGCATCAAGTTTAAGGGACGGGCAAAGTACTGTAGGCATTGTTCGCGGTCAGCCAATGAAGACCAGAGATGGCATTATGCTATTTTTTTACAATGTTACGTAGGTATGTAACAGAAAGAATTGCTGATGACTCGTGTCAGCAGGTCAGAATCGATCATTTCTTTTAGTTATGTTGTACACTTTGATCCTCAAAATTTTGCAGACCTTTTACATTTACAAACAGCTATATTACACTCCGCATAAAATGTAATATTTAAAAAAAAGCTTAATAGGAGCACTTTAAAATGAAACGGTTGAAAAAAAGTGAGTTTGCACAGCGATGCCAAAGAAAAACTGGTTTTGGTTCCCCCCCAAAAAAATAGTGAACAGTTCTTAAAAGAACCATTTTTTTCTTGATGTGAAGAACATTTTAATAATCTAAAGAACTTTTTTTTCCACTATAAAGAACCTTTAGTGGAATGAAAATGTTCCTTTGGTGTTAAAGGTTATTTATGGATCCATTGAAGGCAGCCAATAAAGCGCTTTTTTTAAAGTGTGCATAATGTATTAAGAAAAATACAAGCTGCACTGAGTTTCCATTATAGCAGAGCACCATTACACCGACAGGCATGTGTTAAGTGCTGGACAAAGTGTCAGTCCACGTGTCCTCCCCTATTGTGAAGTTGACTGTGACACTACTGTAGAGTGGCTGTGGAGACATTTGGAAAAGGGATAGAGTCAGAGGTGAGTCACACACATCTCTCTGATCCTCCGTTCCTGAGAAGCACAGTGGTGAGATACACATCATTAGTGCAGGAAATGAGTGATCCAGCTGGGCTGAGGCTCAGGAGACAGGCCTGTCAATCAAACCACGGGGGCACGGGTTCAAAGAGTGGACGCGGACATTTTTACAGCTCGTGCAGCTACGCAAACTTCATCCAGCTAGAAAATAAGATGAGATATCAAGCTATAGTAGTAAGCTATGCCTCAAGACAGTCATGGTCTTATAAATCAATACTTATTCAAGGATTTTAGGGCACTAAAACAAGCCATGAGCTCATCTTCCTTGTAAAACAACGAATCAAACCAGCTAATGACAGACCTCAAATGACAGATATATGTGGTCACAGGAATATTCAGAGGATTATGTATGCGTCATGTAATTGTGCCAACCAAAACTGGCTAGTATAAAACACAATAGTATAACAACAACTATAATAATAACCCTGAATCAGTGCTGACATGATGCGCATATGACACAATTCTGATTAATATCTATAATTCTTGTGCAAGTAAACAGTCATTGTCTATGCAGAAAAAAGGTCTGGGCACTGCAATCTCCCTGCTATAAAACTACTGAGCTGTGCAATGATGCCCAGGCAGGGTGCTTCCTTAATGCACAATGCAGCAAATGTATTTCCATTGAGTAGATCTGATAATAAGAGACAGGACCTGACCCATCCCTTGAGATCCAGGCAGCAGTACATTAGGGGATAGATTACATGACAGATGCTCACAAACTGTATATCACACACATCACCAACTGAGCATTTCTTGTGTTTCTAATGGTGTTTGGCTGAGAAAGATTGTGATATGAGATACAGAGGAGATGATCATACTTACTGCTGACTTTCATGTTGCCAAAGGCTGAAGGCTGCGGCACTGGCTTGCAGCTCTCCGCAAATGAGGTGGTCCTAGGCCGGCCTGACATCTCCAAGATCCCGTTACTCTTTAACCAAGATCCTTATAGGCTCCTTTAACACAAGAGTAAATGTCTGGATCCCAAGAAAAAGCTTATGTTTGCGCAAATGAAGGAAAACTCCAGTGTAGCTCTTCTAATGCAATGAATTCAGAGGTGGTCAGCTGATGAGAGATGAAGATATCCGTTCTTTAATACGCCGTTTAAAGCACTGCCCAAAACAAATGTTACAAATTAGTCCCCGTCTTAGAGTTGCCGATGATAAAGTCACAGGAAAATGTCTATGGAAAGCCAAAATCACATTGTCTTGAACACACATTCAGCCTATTTCAGTTCATATCTCGGCATATCCAGCGCGCAGAACTGTTATCTCGCATGCGCATAGATTCAATCTACCGGGACCAGATGAATTTACTCGATTATAGTTTATCTTTCACTTTATATCCTGCAGATGTTGCCGGCGTGCATCGGATAAAGCTGACACCGAGACTTGCCATGACCGCATCAGTCCTTGATAAATTATCTAGATCCGATAAAACGCTAATCATTCAGGCTTCTTTCTTCTAAATGATCGGACTGGTGTCGCTGGCTTTTTTTCTTGAGCTCTCAAAGAAAAAAGAAAATCCCTGATGAAGATGTTCCCTTTCGACTAACACAGCAGCGGACGCTTCTTGTTACCGATGAGATTCGTGAAAGAATCATTCATGTGAGTCGGATCTTTCACAATGAATCGAATCGGACTGGTCGGAGTCGTTTTCGAGTCAACTGATAGTAGACTTTTCGAAGATTCACTTTAATAGCCAAACAGCAGAAATGTCGACAAATAAAACGTACTGGAGATACGTTTATAATGGGCTGTTTCAGATAAAATGTGGTGATTGTTCAGGATTTTTTATGTAAAAGTGAATACTAATTTATTTTAATCTAAATTATAATGTTTTATGAGTTGGATCATTGCTGCAAACTGACTGAACAGCGATTACAATTTAAACCTTGATAAAAAAAAAAAGTGTATAATGTGCGTTTACATGTGGCTTAGCAGCTACACGGAACCAGAATGTCAGGGACCACGTGGTGGCGTAATTTCGTCATGATGTAAAAGAATCCCTGAATTCGTTCTTAGAAATAAACTGTTCAAAAGAACCGATTCTCTGAATTGAGTCAGATTTGACTTCCCACCACTGCCTCCTAGCGGAAAGTAAATGATATCGCAGTTCTCTCTCTCTCTCTCTCTCTCTCTCTCTCTCTCTCTCTCTCTCTCTCTCTCTCTCTCTCTCTCTCTCTCTCTCTCTCTCTCTCTCTCTCTCTCTCTCTCTCTCTCTCTCTCTCTCTCTCTCTCTCTCTCTGAATTCGGAACCGCATACTAGTATAGCCTACTACTCGTACTACTTTTACCACATCTTTCTATGGGAGCTAGAGTAGTATGCTAGTATGCAGATCCAAATTCAGCCTCTCTCTCTCTCTCTTTCTCTCTCTCTCTCTCTCGTCTCATCTCTCTCTCTCTCTCTCTCTCTCTCTCTCTCTCTCTCTCTCTCTCTTCAATTCAGAAAGCTTTATTGGCAATGGCATGACAAAAAATACATTATGTACTGCCAAAGCATTAAAACAACATAGAAAAACGATTTAGAACATCTGAACATTAAGTAAAACATTAAAATAATAATAGAACTAAATGAAAAAAGACAAATATATATATATATATATATAAAAGATTATAATACAGAAGTCACAGATGATTTAGAATTTAAACATTACATGTGTTGGCCTAATGGGGGTGTTGGTTTTAATGGGTGTTGGTTTTTGAAAGTGTTTGTCCAATGGGTGATGTGCTTGTCTTTTTCTGTGTTCATAATTTGTGTGGGTCGAACGTGTGTGAGTGTGTGTCTGTCCTGAGGTCAGTCAGTCTCGGCACCAGCTGGCACAGGGGACTCTTTGTTAGGTTCAGCTCTTGGTGTTTTAGGGCTTTGTAATGGTATGTGTTGGGGTCACTTGTTTTTAGAAGTTTTCAGAATTTGATGGCTCTTTTTTTTGCAGGATGTTTAGAAGGAAAGGATTTGCCTAATTCTAACCTGCATCCGTTCTTTTGTGTTTTTCTTTGGACTTTTGAGTATTCTTTTACAGAATTCTAAATGTAGAGTTTCAATCTGATGTTTTTCCTATAATTAAAGATATCAAATTTGAAATATGACCCCACATTGCACTGCCATAGTGCCATATAAAACAATTGGTTCAATTATTGTTTTGAAACGATTGAGCCAGATTTGGATTGCAATGTAAATTTTAATTTATCTTTTTATGGCCATTTGAACTTTCTCTTTGAGTTCATTCACAGCCAAAGTAAATTTACCTGTTTAAGTTATTTTTTAGGCAGAGGTAAGTGTGTGTTTTTGTAGTTTCAATGGTTCAGTGTGAATGTGTGTGTTGGTCCCTGAGATCTGGAGCGTTTCTGGAATATCATTACCCTAGTTTTTTGGAGGTTGACTGTAAATTTTGGGGCCCAGGACTGACAGTAATCCTCCAGCAGATTCAGGCTGTCCTGAAGCCCGTCTTTGGGTGACAGGAGCAGGCCGTCTGTGAATTGAACAAGGTCATCATTACAAATTAAGTTCCAAAAGTAAATATAACTCAGAAATATTTCCCCCTTTAAAAAAAAGAAGAAATGTAAATTTTTGGTTCCTTCCTGATATGTATCAAATTCATAACAAATGTTCCTCAGCTGACTCTTTTTTTTCTCTCCGTCGACTGAACAACGCGTGTACGTCACGGCGTACTTCACGGCGTACTTCACGCTGCATGCGTCATGACGTCATTGCACTCAGCGCCGGGGGAAAAAATGGCGGCTTTGCAAGATGGACCGATGGAGCTGGACGCAGAGAAAGAGACAAAGCCTGAAATACTTAGCGATGGGACGTTGAACATCTCGGGGAGCACCGGGAACGGGGCGCTCTCCTCCTCGCCCCTCACCGCTGCCCCCGCCGGCGGAGCCCCGAAGCAGGAGGACCAACAAACTTTGATCGCAGTGCTGCAGTTTCTAAAGCGGAATAAACTGTCAGAGTCGGTGGATATCCTGAGGCGAGAAGCGGGTCTCGCAGAAGACCAGGTGGACTCTCTGGCAGCCGATGGCAGTGGAGGAGGGAAAGGAGACGGAGATGGAGGGGATGCGAACTCTCTGCTCAGCCGGGTGTCCATCACAGCAGCAGCCGCCCCCCAGAGCACGCTGACCCCCGTGCCAGTCAAGAGTGAGTGCACCTAAAGCTGATCTCTTGCTTATTATTAACTTGCATTGCTCGAGTTAGTCCACATTAGTTGTTTCAACAACACAACATTCTTCAGACCTCCATTCATAGTCTTGCTTATTTATGCATTTGCACAACATATTTTGTCTGCATTTAACTTGCACTTTGTGCATGAAGTTCATGCATAATAAAGAAATGGTCACTACTACTATATGTACTTTTGATCCTTCAGAAATCATTCTAATATGATGATTTGCTGCTCAACAAACATTTATTATTATTATCAATGTTGAAAACAGTTGTGTAAAAAAAAAAATCCAGGATTTTTTTGCTAAAAGACAGTTCAAAAGAACAGCATTTATTTGAAATAGAATCTGTTGTAACATTACAAATGTCTTTATTGTCACTTTTGACCAATTCAATACATCCTTGCTGGATATAAGTATTACTTTCTTTAATTTCTTCTTCTTTTTTTTTAAACATCTACTAGACCCAAACTTTTGAACGGTAGTGAGCTCCATTAAAAGCTCCATTAAAAGCTTTCTATTTTCTGTTCTTTTGAACTTTCTATTCATCGAAAAATCCTGGAAAAAAATTGTACATAGATGTTTTCAACATTGATAATGTTTCTTGAGCAGCAAATCATCATATTAGAATGATTTCTGAAGGATCATGTGACACTGAAGACTGGAGTGATGATGCTGAAAATTCAGCTTTAGCATCACAGGAATACATTACATTCTAAAATAAATTAAAATAGAAAACAGTTATTTTAAATTGTAATAATATTAACAATATTACTTTTTTTTTTATCAAATAAATGCAGCCTTGGTGAGCAGAAGAGATTTATTTTAAAAATCTTACCGATCCCCAACTTTTGATATTATATATATATATATATACACATTAGTCAACATTTGAAGTTGATCAAAACCTTTCATTGAAGTTATACTGTACATGAATTTTGAACAATACCCGGACAACTTTGATCCACTTCAAATGTTTAATTGATGTTCATGTTGTCTGCTGCAGGGTCAGAAGACCATCCAGATGTCCGTGTGGTGCTGTCAGCGTACAATCAGCAGGGAGACCCCTCTCTGTATCAGGTGTACTACAGCGACCTGAAGAACTTCATAGAGTCAGTGCTGGACTGCCACCGAGCAGAACTGTCCCAGCTCTTCTACCCTCTGTTTGTCCACATGTACCTGGAGCTGGTCTACAACAACAATGAGACCAAAGCCAAGGCTTTCTTTGATAAGTAAGCATCAGAAAATCAGGGATGATATCAGTATCCTCATGTAATTTGATGATCCTTTTTATTCTCTGAGTCTTAACAATGTGGCTTAACCAGTTCTCTTCCTTTTTGCTGATAGGTTCAGCGGCGATCAGGAGTGTTACTATCTGGATGACCTGCGTGTTCTTTGCAGCCTCAGTAAGAAAGAGCACATGAAGGGGAACGAGGCTCTTCTGGATTTCCGCACCAGCCGTTTCGTGTTGCGCATCTCCAGAGACTCGTACCAGCTTCTGAAGAGACACTTGCAGGAAAGACATAATAACCAGATATGGAACATCATTCAAGAGCACCTGTACATCGACATCTTTGACGGCATGCCCCGCAGCAAGGGTCAGATCGACAGCATGTCCGGCAGCCTTGGGGGAGAAGCCAAACGAGAAGTCAATAAAGCCAAGGTTAGACACAAGCATGTATTTACATATGAAAAATATACCCATCAATAAGTTGAGGTCGGTGAGATTTTTGAAAGAATAAGAATACAGTACTGTAATATTGTGAAATATTATTTTTTTTACAAAATAACTTGTAATAAAATGTAAATTATTCCTGTGATGTCAAAGCTGAATTTTAAGCATCATTACTCCAGTCTTCAGTGTCACGTGATCTTTCAGAAATCATTCTGATATGATGAATATGAATATTTGCATTTCTTATTATTATCAAACCATCTTCATATTTTTTGTGATACTTTTTTTCAGGATTCTTTAAATGAATAGAAAGGTTGAAATTTATAGCAATGTACAAGTCTGTACTGTCACTTTTGATCAGTTTAATAAAAGTATTAAATTCTTTTTAAAAAATCTTACTAACCCCAAACTTTTGAATTGCTGTTGTATATATAAGGGATGGGATTTAGGTTCTCAATGGGATCACAGCAGGAAAGTTTGCGCTTTTACATTTGGAATTATGATAAAAGACTGAAAGCGATTGTAAATCATCTCATAATTGAAAATCATCTTGTATATGAGAATGATTGTATGTTTTTAATAATGTGCCGTCTTGTTTCTAATGGTACCAGGTGTTCTACGGGCTGCTGAAGGAGCCAGAGATTGAAGTCCCGCTAGATGATGAAGATGATGAAGCAGAGAACGAGGAAGGGAAGCCCAAGAAGAAGAAAACTAAAAAGGACAGTATAGGCTCCAAGAGTAAGAAACAAGACCCAAACGCCCCTCAGCAGAACAGGTTTGACAGAAGCTCATCATTCAGCTTGAAATTACTGGTACACTATTGTTCTAAAGTTTGGGGTTACGTTTTGTTTGTTTGTTCGTTTAAATAAATAACTTATTTTATTCAGCAAAGATGTATTAAATTGATCAAAAGTGACAGTATAGATATGTATAATGTTACAAAAACAATTCTGTTTGAAATAAATGCTGTTCTTTTGAACTTTCTATTCATCAAAGAAACCTGAAAAGTATCATGGTCTCCACAAACATATTAAGACGCTGTTTAACTGTTTTCAACAGTGATAATAATTAGAAATGTTTCTTGAGCATCAAATCATCATATTAGAATGATTTCTGAAGGATCATGTGACACTGAAGACTAATGTAATGTAATGATGCTGAAAATTCAGCTTTGATCACAGGAATAAAATATATTCAAATAGAAAATTATTGTTTTAAATTGTAAAAATATCTAACAATATTAAAACAACTTACCGACCCCAAACTTTTGAATGCTAGTGCATATTGAACTTTTATATTCATGAGAACTTAAAGGGATAGTTCACCCAAAAATGAAAACTGTCATCATTTACTCACCCTCAAGTTGTTTCAAACCTGTATGAGTTTCTTTCTTCTGTTGAACACAAAAGAAGATGTTTTGAAGAATGTTGGTGACCAGACAGTTACTGGACCCCATTGACTTCCATAGTAGGAAAAAAAGATACTATGGAAGTCAATAGGGTCCAGTAACTGTCTGGTCACCAACATTCTTCAAAACATCTTCTTTCTTAAAGTGATAGTTCACCCAAAAAAATAATAATCTGTCATTATTTACTTGCCTTCAAGTTAATTCAAACCTGTATGAATGTATCTCTTCTGCTGAACACAAAAGAAGATGTTTTGAAGAATATCGTTTTTTTTCCTACTATGGAAGTCAATGGGGTCCATCAACTGTCTGATCACTCATATTCTTCAAAATATCTTCTTTTGTGTTCAGCAGAAGAAAGAAACTCATACAGGTTTGAAACAACTTGAGGGCGAGTACATTATGACAGAATAAAACATTTTTGGGTGAACTAATCAACTTTAAATGATTTGAAACGGTATGTATAGTTTCATAATCTGTTATTCTTTTTCGGGCTGATGTCTGATTGACAGGATCCCTCTGCCAGAGCTGAAGGACTCGGACAAACTGGATAAGATCATGTACCTGAAGGAGAGCACCAAAAGAATCCGGCTCAGCCCGGATAACCTGCCGTCCGTTTGCTTCTACACGTTCCTCAACGCCTACCAGGTTGGCGATGTTTATGTTGATTGAGTTTGGTGTTTCGTAACTCTGCACGTGTGCTGATTGTGCTGTCGCTCAGGGTTTGACGGCGGTAGACTTCACTGACGACTCCAGTCTGTTAGCGGGAGGATTTGCAGACTCCACAGTCCGCGTGTGGACCGTCACACCCAAAAAATTACGCAAAGTCAAATCTGCAGCAGGTACACGTACCTTCTTATTACTCTCACGAAGATTTAAGGGAACATTTTACAGTGGTTTTAACAATCCTATAACTTTTATTTTCAGTTTTAAACACTAAAAGGGTTAGTCCACCCATCATTTATTCACGGTCATCATTTACACAACCTCATGTGGTTCCTTGAGACACCGTGCAAACACATAAGACTTTAGTTTATCTTCGAAACACAAATAACACTATTTTTTAATGAAATCTGAGATATTTCTGTCACTCCATTAAAAGTCTAATCGCCTAAAATTCTGACGGTTCATAAAGAGATCCAGGGATGATTTTTCCATATTTATACGGATTTCCGTATTTTTCAACCTGGGACCCACGTGAACTGCGTTAGTCTGACTGTATGGATACTGAAATAGCTGTAAACATTTTTTTTATATAAATGCTTTTTGTAATACATTTATTTATGCATGGGTTGCTTCTGACAGCGCTGCGGCTGTATGCTTTTAGTATCTCAACCAGGGTTCAAAATGATCACTCGCCAAGCGCTAAAAAAATGCGTACTGTATATTTAAACATGACATTTTTGTTAAACTTTTAATAAATTGTTGATAAATTGTATAAGTTTCATGATTTTAATGAATTAGACATGCTTTTTATTTACAGTAATATTTAATGTAACCATTTAAATGAGTCAAAACATTGTTTAAAAAAAATAACGGAATCCAGAAAAATTTAATCGGAAAAAAATGCATTTGGGAAAAAATAAAACTGATTACATTGGGCCATATATATTGAATAGGGTGGAGGTGGGGTCAGGTTTTCCTTCTTTTTGGTCTTCACATTCCTGCGATCGTAAAATAAATCCATAAGAATCAAGCGGTTTAATCTTCTAATCACTTTATGTGATGATCAGATTTAATTTAGGCTCTTATACACATATAAACTTTAATCAGCAAACATGCATAGAGCACTCAAATATGGTACCGGTAAATGGATACTCAACCGTACTCGCTTGATGCACAAAACAAACCTTTTTAAATCTTGCCGAAGCTTCGTTGAATAAACTTTCAATGGAGGGACAGAAACTTCTCAGATTTCATTAAAAATATCTTCATTTGGGTTTCGAAGATTTGAAATTCTGGTTTCGAACGACATAAGAGTAATTAATGACAGAATTTTCATTTTTGGGTGAACTATCCCTTTAAGGATTTTTGATTTATAGACCCCAGTGTAACCGGTGTATGATGCCTCGCTCAATTTTAATCATGCTGTCCTATTCTCTAGACCTGAATCTGATTGATAAAGAGTCTGATGACGTTCTGGAGAGGATTATGGATGAGAAGACGGCCAGTGAGTCTAAAATCCTACACGGTCACAGCGGGCCGGTGTATGGCGTCAGCTTCAGTCCAGACAGGTATCAAACATGTCCTCGAAAGTAACTTATATCTCCATGAAATGTTTTTCTAAGTAATACAGGACAACAGGGGAGGTGTGTAAGCATGAGACTAACCAAACGATTAGTTTGCTGTTGACAAATTTCCCCAAGTTTAGAAGCGTTCTGCACCAGCTGAGCTGACAGTGTGGTTTAATATCTTCATCTGTCTCTTAGGAACTATCTATTGTCCAGTTCTGAGGACAGTACAATCCGACTGTGGAGCCTGCAGACGTTTACATGTCTCGTGGGGTATAAAGGACACAACTATCCAGTGTGGGACACTCAGTTTTCACCCTTCGGCTATTACTTTGTGTCTGGAGGACACGACAGAGTGGCACGGTACGTTAGATTCGCATTACTGTAATTATGTTATTATTAAAATCAGTGTATCCTTATACTATAAGGGCATATACTAGCATTATGTATAAATATTGCACTGTGTTATATATACATACAGTGTGTGTATTAGATAGATAGATTGATAGATACAAAAAGGAATGAAATAATAATATAATAATAAAAGGAAACGGAGAAGAACAAAACAAAACAAGACATTACAATATATTAAAAGCCAACGCAAGTCAACATTCATTTCCATCGAGAGGTGCATCAATTCTTGGTCTTGGTCAAGATCTTGTTTTTTTTTTTTAAAGAGACTTGCCAATAAATGATAAGATATTGCACATGTTTTCCAGACTTTAATCAAATATTCATGATAAATCTTAATTTGCTTCCCAGGCTCTGGGCGACAGATCATTACCAGCCATTGCGTATATTTGCCGGGCATCTGGCTGATGTCACCTGCACGCGATTCCACCCCAACTCCAACTATGTGGCCACAGGCTCGACCGACCGCACTGTGCGCCTCTGGGATGTCCTGAATGGGAACTGTGTCCGCATTTTTACAGGTCACAAGGTACTGAAGGCTTCCAAAGGTGACTGAATGAATGATCTCAGCACTGCACAGGAAATTACGTTAATCCCATTTGCGTTGAATTTGCATTGCATTACCGTCTCTGTGAAGCTCTTTTATTTGCTTACTCCCTCTCAAATTATTATTTAAATTATTATTATAGGCCTACTATTATAGTATTTAATAATAATTAGAAATAGCTTTATATTTTTGTTTTCATTTTAATTTTAGTTAAAGTTTTATCCATTTTGTTACACGTGTTTATCATTTGTTTTTAGCAACCAATTACCGTTTTATACCCCCATTTTTCTGATATACGGAGTCATATGTAATAATAAAAAGTGTTAATGTTTTATTTTCAGGGGCCCATTCATTGTTTAGCATTCTCACCTAATGGAAAGTTCCTGGCGTCTGGATCCACAGACGGGAGAGTTCTACTATGGGATCTCGGACATGGGCTGATGATCGGAGAACTGAAGGGCCACACAGACACAATATATGCCCTCAAGTTCAGCAGAGACGGAGAAATCCTCGCATCAGGTTAGGACTGCTAGCTCTGTGTCTCATCACCATGTTTGTGACCACAGATTAGGACTAGTTTTGATTGGATTGATACAAGCCTCTAAGGCCCTGTTTACACCTGGTATTAGGATGCGTTTTGGTCGATCGGATCACAAGTGGACGCTAAATACAGGTGTAAATGGGGTCCAAAACGTTTTGAGCTTGTCCACTTTCGACCGCATATAGAGGTAGTCGAAAACGCATTAGATCGGATTGCTTTCATAGTGAAAATGCTCATGTGGTCAAATGCATTCGAACAGCCGCAAAAGAGCCCACTGACCCAAGCTATCGTTCCAGTTTGCAGACATTTTTTCGTTCTTTCTTTGTTGATGACGAACACAAACTTTCTAGAGTTGCGCGATGGCACGTGCGTCATCACTACGACACACCCCTTACGTCATTGATCCTGGCCAGAGAATGTCTAATAAGGGGAGAACTTCCACTCTCAGTAAACTTCCGGCTTCTGAACTGGTTGCAGTTCCGCTCTGGTTTCATATGAGGGCGCTCACAGGACGAGTGCAGAATGAATGGAGGTCTATGGAAAAATCCACTTTGCTCAGGACATAATTTTTTGTCTAGTAATTTGAATGTTGTATTCGAAAGGAGATGCAAAGAAATTACACATTGGTGGGTGTTAGATTTTTTTAGTCACTTATTTGCTTTAAAATGTCAATGACGTCATACACATCGTACGACCAGAGATACTGCTTTACGGCAATCCTTCAGTCACGTTGGTGCTTTCGCGCTCTGCACTTTCTTTTCTCTCGAGGCATCGACAACACAGCTGACACAGGTAAACACACAACACAGCGGACACAGGTAAACACACAACACAGCGGACACAGGTAAACACACAACACAGCGGACACAGGTAAACACACAACACAGCGGACACAGGTAAACACACAACACAGCGGACACAGGTAAACACACAACACAGCTGACACAGGTAAACACACAACACCGCGGACACAGGTAAACACACAACACAGCGGACACAGGTAAACACACAACACAGCGGACACAGGTAAACACACAACACAGCGGACACAGGTAAACACACAACACAGCTGACACAGGTAAACACACAACACAGCGGACACAGGTAAACACACAACACAGCGGACACAGGTAAACACACAACACAGCGGACACAGGTAAACACACAACACAGCGGACACAGGTAAACACACAACACAGCTGACACAGGTAAACACACAACACAGCGGACACAGGTAAACACACAACACCGCGGACACAGGTAAACACACGCGCCTGAAGAGTTTTTGCTAGAAGCCATTCTGGTCCCGCTTCGGATGCCACAATGCCATCAAGCGGTATCTCTGGTCGTAATCAGTCCTTCACTGACCAATCAGCGTTCATTAGCAGAATGCTAGCGTGTTATGGGCAACAACTCAACCTGTAAGAAATCGAAAGGACATAGGTACTCGTTCATTCAACTTTTGACCTATAACTCACGTTGAACTTGCAAAACCTGCAATCAAATCTGAGATTTCTCAACGGCAATCGGGTGAAAGAGACAAATTTAGCCGTCTAGCTCCACAGACTCCCATTCATTTTGCACTCGGGCAATCGCCCCCAGTGGAACTACAACCAAAATTCGGTACAATAGGACTTATTAAGGAGTGCCCAGGCTAGTTTGGCAATTTCCCGGGATCAACGCGCTGTGTGAAAGGGGCTAATAAAACACATTGAAGGTTCACTAAACGGTTCCATTTCAAAGAATATTTTTTCCCACACTTTTATTTCTGATCTCAGGCTTTACAGGGTTAATAGTAATAAAAGTAATTACGTTCTGCTTGAAAAGCTGTCTTTTGTTCCAGGCTCTATGGATAACACGGTTCGGCTGTGGGACGCCATGAAGGCTTTCGATGACGTGGAGATGGACGACTTCACTGCAGCGACGGGCCACATTCACCTGCCCGATAACTCCCAGGAGCTGCTGCTGGGGACGTACCACAGCAAATCCACTCCCGTCACACACCTGCACTTCACCAGACGCAACCTGCTACTGGCCGCAGGAGCCTACAACTCCCAGTGAAGGGACCGCATATTTCGGAGGACAATGGCTTCATGTAGCTGTGTGTTTTCCATAAATGGTGCATGTTATTTAAAGATTACCACCCACCCTAACATGTGAAATAGATTCAAGCGAAGTGAAAGAACGAGTCAAGCACTGAGCATACCTGGGAACAGCGACCAATACCTCTTTCATTCATTTACTGATCCTAGATCTAACACCTTATGCTCTTAAGCTTACCTTTTCTCTTCCATGCTTGTTTTTAAGGCCATTATGCATCAGATGTCTCAAAAATGACATGGCTGGTCTCCTTTTGTCAATTTAAACTTTTCCATTCTAATTCAGAATCTGGTTCTTGATCTTTGCAATGTGATGCATATGAGTGCTGTTGTCAATTTATGTACAAGCTTTTATACTAGTGCTTCAAAGTGTAAATAAAACAAGTTTTCTACACAGTGTGTGTTGGGTGTAAGTAATTTTTTTTTTATTCTTTACATAGTTGAACTGAAGTTATGGTCAAAACAAGGACATCCAGCTTTCCCTCCGTTCATTCTGCATTCACAAAACATCCTGAAGAGAAAGAGGAAAATAGTTGGAATGGAAGTGCAACTTTTGCAAATGGAAATGTATATTAATTTAAATTCAGGTGGCACTTACTATAAATTAACTTGCGGTCACAGCCTTTTGCTTCTTGGGCTTCAATTTGAAGAAGAGGACAATGGCAGCAATGCTGGCATATGTGGCCAACACGCACTGGAGTCAAGAGGTAAAAAAAAGAGTGCTTTCAATTTAGTGGAAAATACAATAAATGGAAACTTGTTTTCACCACCAAATAAGAAATGAAAAAAGAAATTGTGCCTCAAACTCAAAATACTGACTTTCTTTTCCTTTTTTTTACCTCAGAATTGTGGGACATAAACAATTCTGAGGGAAAAAAAGCATGAATTGTGAGAGGATTATTTACAATTAAAATTCGAACTCTATAACACACTTTGAGTTTATATCTCGAAATTCTGAAGGGGGAAAAAAATGAATTGTGAGAAAAACTCACTAGGTACTATAATTCGAACTTTATAACTCACAATTTTGAGTTCTGAATTCTCTCAGAATTATGAGATAAACACTCACAGCTGTTTTTTATTCCGTGGTGACAACAACCTTATTAAGCATATTTTATTTTAACTGCATAATAATTATGTCAATGCAATTCAACTTACATTCCTCCTGCCTGTGATTGTGTATGCATTGAAGTACTTGGCGATGCCAGTAAACTGGTGTTGAGTTCCAGCGTCGTGTCCACCCATGATTTCTGTGCGCAATCTGCTGACCAATAATTAATAAAGGAGTTTAAATAAATACATTAAGACTTATGCATTGTTTTTCATTATCATGCAAGGTCACGAAAAATGAGTACATGACAACACTGCTGTTTATTTGTGAAATGTAACTTAGTTGTAGTTTTAACATGAGATTTTAAAGGTAATTTCTATAATGTTAGTTAATAAATAAATGTTACATAATATGCTTAAAACCAATTCATTCCGTTTGCTAAAACAAACGTCTTTGTTGTAAATGCGACCTCTGTGCTTTACTAAGCAGAATATATTCGTTTCGCAAGCAATATATAAACCTCGCTTTCTAAAACATGCTGGGGAAAATAAGATATTTCTGTTCAAATTAGAGACATGACTTACCAAGCAAACTGGTGCCCTTCAATGGAGGAGAAGCCGGAAAATGAATGATTTAAGGAAGTCCCACCTTTTGGTCATAGCTTGAATAAACTGTGGTCATTGGCTTACACTCACGTCAATCGCTTTTTACACCACAACGATAGGTTTACAGGAACGCCAATCTGATAATCCCCTCACCCTATTGGTTGATTCTTTTTTCACTTTGCTGCAGTCGCAAATCCCGCCTCCTAGTGTTTACGTCCGGGTCGTAAAGATGGCACGCTTGTGAGAAACATGTGAGATTTACTTGCATGAGAGCATTATACATTGATCTACACAGAGTTTTATAACGTAAGTAAAATCAGTTTGTTGTTACTGCTGGGGGTGGGTTAACGACCCATGTCGCTTATCTAAATGTAAGGAATATGTTGATTAAACGTTGTATTCTAGTATGTTGTGTTTCTCATGTGTCGACATGCAGGCAGATGCAAGACATGTTATTTGTTATTGGGCAGTTTAAATAACGGATACATGAATTGGGGTAAAGATGGTTATTATGAATGTCTAATAATACTCGAAAAATGTTTAATACCTTTGTTTCTTGATTGGACCTCTCCAGAGCCCTTCTATTCAGGTAAATAGTAAAGCATGGCTTCTATGGAGGAAGATTTCCCCCGTGGCGGTGCAGAGAAGAAGACCTCTGGGCCCAAACATGCTAAGACACACGACGTGGACAATCTTTTTGAAGTGAGTTATGATGAAGCAGTGATTTCAATTAATATCAATGAGTAAACAATTGCTTGCACAGATTGTTATGAGTGTAATGTGTATGGATGTTTTTCAGACACGTGAAACACTGGTTAAGAAGAAGAAGAAGAAGGACGTGGAACATGATGAAGAGAAATCCCTTAAAAAACAGAAAGTGGATGAAGAGAATTTAAAACTTAACACTGCCACTTCTGTGGAAATTCTTCATCTTCGGGTAATTTTGTAAACATGACAATTCTGTTTGGATTTAAATAGGCAAATGCTTAAGAGTATATATGACTGGATCATATACATAATAATATTATGTTTCTAGCTTGTTATATGTTTGGCAACACCTCTTGAAGGAAATAACATCACAGCATTTATTTTGATCAAGAGATGCATACATTTTTGGTCTTGTATTGACAATGCAAGAGTCCAGCACTCTGTAAAGTCTCCACCAGCACATCCCGAAGACTTTAAGGTCTGAACTCAGAGGAGCCAATTCATGTGTGAAAATTATTCTTCATGCTCCTCACAACCATTCTTTCACAATTTGAGCCTGATGCATCTTGACATTGTCATCCTGGAATATGACCATGATGTGTCGCCTTACGTGGTTGTTTTAGAAATAAAAAGATACGCACTTCATCAGTTTGTTAGAAGAACTGTTCCCAAACATGTAACATGCTAAAAACATAATATAATGATCCAGCCTTTGACTCTGAAGCATTTGCCTATTTAAATCCAAACAGCGACTTGACTTGTGTGTATATGTGTTGGTGTGTGTAAATGGAAATTGCACTTGTGTCTGATCACCCAGGTTTCTTTCCCATTTCCTCCGTCTAGAATCTGAAGATTGGCACTCTGATGCTGGGTTGTGTGAAGGAAGTGTCAGAGTTTGAGGTGGTAGTTGGTCTCCCAAGCTGTCTCGTTGGTTACCTGCCAATCTACAACATCTGTGACTCCTACACCAAGATTCTCAATAACAGACTGGACTCTGAAGACACTCCAGAGGTAACACAACTGTACAAGGAAAGAAACAGTAAAAATATATGCGAACATTGTTGTATTTGTAACAGTATAATGCACTTTTGTTCTTGTTTGTCCACTCTTCATAGGAAGTCGCCCCTCTCTCGCAACTATTTACTCCTGGAATGCTGGTCAGATGTGTTGTGTCGTCTTTAGAATCCGCTAAGGAGGGTCACGTTAGTCTTAAAGTGTCAATCAACCCAAAAGATGTTAACAAAGCGTTGAGTTCAGGCGCTTTGAAACCTGGAATGGTGAGTTTGCAATCTTTCTTTAATATTATACATTTATAGTGTATATGACCTAGTTCTTGCTGAATCTTTTATGTGTAATTGTCACTCGTGAGCTAAGATCAAACCCTCTTAACGTTTCAGACACTGAGTGGTTGTGTGGAGAGTGTGGAAGATCACGGATACCTGGTCGACATCGGAGTCATTGGCACTAAAGCTTTCCTGCCCAAAAAGAGCATTGCCTCAAAACAAGGTACAATCATTCTTTTATATATATATATATATATACAGGGGTGCACATAACTTTTTCAGTGAGTTACTCAGGTGAGGACCAGGAGATGGTGTTTGGTACTCACCCCATATGTAGCGTGGCCACAGCTGTCAATCATGACGTCACATTTCCATTTTTATAGCATAAAATAACTAACTAAAACCAAACTTATAAAATAAAAATAAACGAACACTTAAATTTACATCAGCGTGAAAAGAACGACCTAAAATGATAGAAAAAAAAATGATTTGAAGTGTTATTTGATTGTTCAGATATATGTATTTGTATAAATTAAATATAATTAATCCTTATTAAAGATATTAAAGAGCAGTGAATTTTCTCTTTTTATTTTGTCGTTTGATCAATATTAAGTGTACAGAAGGCATTAGGTTTATTACGCACTGTCACTTTAAGAGTGTGCAGATCCAATTGCACTGATGCACGGTACATTCTGTAAAGACATAACCGACTGTGTTTACGTGAATACTCTCCAAAACGGACATTTAGACATAATGTTGTGTGTATTTGTCCATTCAGACGCGAAAGAGAGCTCGATTCAGTCCTTGCGCGCAGCGTCTATGTGCGGGGCTGCACGCTTCGGGTCGTGTGTGTGTGTGTGTGTGTGTGTTCGCACATAAAAACATACCGAATAAAGCTGTCTTTCGCGTCGTCACTCTTATTCAGATCTATCCATATGTCTGCTCTTCTCTTTCTCCCAGACGTTTACATTTTTTAACGATTTGAGACATGCATGAAGCGCATGCCGACTCGGTAGATCAGCACGTTACAATTCAAATGTGCGCATCTTCCACAAACGCAAATCAGTTCTGACTGGATCACTTCCCCAATCGTCCCTCCCTTACATTTCCGTCTAGTTTTTATTCGTCATAGTGGTCGTCATTTAAAACAAGGTTTTTATTTAGTTATCGTCTCGTTTTCATCTGTGAAAAAATTTAATTAACACTGCCTAGGTTGCATTTTGGCGACAGTACGCAAAGGCGCGTAGTAACACAAGTGGCATTACGCATTCCTGATTTTTGTCGCGCATGCGTACCTGCGTACCAGTTATGTGCACCCCTGTATATATATATATATATATATATATATATCTTTCTCGCAATGAATTTAGCCGGGGTAGCTGGCATGACGTTAAACTCTAAACAGACAAACAAAACAAGTAAGGGAGTCAGGCACAAATACAGCAACATAACATCTGATTTACATTTATTCATTTAGCTGACGCTTTTATCCAAAGCGACTTACAATTGCTATATATGTCAGAGGTCGCAGGCCTCTGGAGCAACTAGGGGTTAAGTGTCTTGCTCAGGGACACATTGGTGTCTCACAGTGGATTCGAATCCGGGTCTCTCACACCAAAGGCATGTGTCTTATCCATTGCGCCATCACCACCACTATAATTTGTGTAGATAAACTGTTTATCATGGTTCAATGACTAGATGAATCACCCACATCATAAAGAATGTAAGAGTATTACCGGTAGTTCACTTACAAATTAAAATTGCCATAATTTACTCGCCTTTATTTAATTTCAAAGCTGTATGGCATGAACTAGTCCTAGAATTAAAAAAATTAAAAATACTATTGACAATTTTACCTTTTAAATCAATAGTTACTCCATAATACATGTTTTGAATGACAACAACAATAAAAGGATTTCTAATTTTTGGGTTGACTGTCCCTTTAAGGCTATGCCAGCGTCGGGATAAAAACGGCATTATGATTGTAAGTTTATCTCTGTTTATCTCAGATCTGAGTGTGGGGCAGTACGTGTTGATCCTGATAGAGGAAGTCAAGAACGATGGACGTGTGGTGCGTCTGTGCCAGAATCCCCAGGTTCTCGCAAAGGCCTGTGCCACGGCTCCGCATGGATGGACTCTAGACACCCTCCTGCCCGGACTTCTGATCCGCGCATGCGTAAAGAGGGTAAGCAGGGTCCCCACAGATCCTTAATATATATCAAAAGTTTCAAGAGGTCAGAAGGCCTTAAGAACCCTGCCTGCACATACCCTGGTAAGACAGCTGGATGAAACGCTTTAAGCGTGAAGTATGATATAGAGTGCAACAGTCGGGTCCGGAAGCAAAAACGCCATTAAATTTTTTTTAACGATAACTTATGAACCTTTAAAGACAGCCTTCCTGTGAGCTACGAGGTTTGTAATTGATGGTGTTTGTTTCTGCTGATGCCGTCTGTCCACATTATTTTATCATATTTTAATTGTTTAACATCGGGATTTGTGGTCAAATAAAAACTACATTACCCATGATGCTGTGCAAAAATCCACCAATTAGAGAGTCAAAATCAGCAGAATGCACTAAAAGGTCTGTTTAGCTCCGCCCACTCCCATGAAGCACTGTGACTGATGTAATCGAGTCTATCTCCAGACGCTCTCAAAATATATACGCTGTATGTCTGTTTTCAATGCTTCATGGGATTTTAGTTCTTCCCCTCACTAATCACTAAAGCTGTTAAGTACACAGTCTTGTACCTTTGTATTTTTGTCTGATTTTCAAAAACAGTTTAGCTTCAAATTGAAGTTTGTAATGTCATGATTCACCTTGTAGCTGGTTGGCTTGGTTCTTGGCTTATAACGCTTTAACGAAAAGGTTTTTTATAAAAATCCTTATGGGAGAAATTAATGGAAAAAATACTTCTGGAGCCAACGCTGCTGACGACGTGGGTGGGCTCTATAGCACTATGGTTAATACTAAAATACTTCCTCTTATCCCAGTTTAATGTACGACTGCAAGAAAGCTGTATATATTTTGAGGTTTTTTTAATCTAGTGTTTCTAGATCAATGTCTTGTTTTGAGACATTGATATATCTGTCCTCTGATGTTTTGTCATGCTAGGTTACTCCTCACGGGCTCATCTTGACGTATCTTTCCTCTTTCACCGGAGTGGTTGATTTTCTTCACCTTGATGAGGACAAGGCATCGACCTACAGCCAAGGACAGGAGGTAAGAGTCCAAAGACCATAGTAACAGTGCTTCAAAATAATTGCTAATCGTTTTTGTTTGATGTGTTTCTGCCTGACACATTTGGTTCTCATCAGGGTTGTTATTGTTAACTAAAACTATTAACTCTTTTTTTTAAATAAAGCTAAAATTAAATCTAAATATTAGATGAAAAACGTAAACTTATTTCAGTTAAAAAGTGTCTAATGTTCATGTAGTTTAAATAGAAGCACTAAAATTGCTAACTGGAAATAAAGTAAATATAAACTAAAACTCAAATAAAAATAAATAAAATGATTAAATCTAAGTAGTAATATTTAAAGGGGTCATGAATTGAGAAATAAAATGTCCCTGATATTTTGACTTGCAAGAGGTAAAACTGTAAAAACATCCTGTAAGTTTCAGAACTCAAAACTTCCCCGCTAGCCCAAAAACAGCTTTAATTGAATCAAAGCTCAAAACTGTTTATGCGTCAGTAAATCAAGCCAGCAGTGACTAAACGGTCAACTTCACATTGTTTCTTTTAGTAGTGTGAAAATAATCTCTTAAATTTCTTAGAATTATATACAAAGAATGTCTCCTTTTACAATCGCTGGAGCTTTAAACCACCAGCACGAGTTTATCAGTGACTGAGTTGGGCTCTCGCCAAAACTTCTGTTATAATCAACTAATCTCTTATTTGCATTGTGTTTGCACTGTTAGTTATGATGAAAGAAATTGAGTTGCAATGACGAGATCACTGCATTCATTCGCTCAAAAGACTGTCTGTCATCTCCTCAATGCTCATCACGGCAACATTTCATATCTAAAAAAAAATGCTATAATCAACACTTTTCACAACTAGTTAATCTCGATAGCTGTAATAGTAAGAATGTAGTAAAAGTATTCGAGAGTACCACATGTAATACTTATTTCATATGCAAAGATGTCAGCCAATCACAGCAGTGGACGTTTACACTGAAGTCTCACAGCAGACACATAATTTTGAAATTATGACCATTTTTGATGTAAATATCATAATAACATTATAAGTGCACCCCAGGAAACATTATAAAAAAATTCAGTTCATGACCCCTTTAAAATAAACAAAAAATAATAAAAATGTCAAAAGCACAAAACAAAATGACAAAAAATGGAACTAAAATGAATTCAGAATAATGATAAAACCTGTAATAGTATATAAATAACAGTCAGTAATGAAGTTATTTCTGTGCGTTCCCACTCTTCAGGTGCTGGCACGGGTTGTGCATGTGGAGCCGTCCACGCGGCATGTGAGCCTGTCCCTGCGCAGTCATCTCCTGCCACCAGGGGGCGCTGTGCTGGACGTGTTCTGCACCGAGCGGATGGGTGAGGTGGTGCAGGGCTGCAAGATGACTGATCTGCACTATCACTCAGGAGCCATGATGAAGATGCCCGACGGTACCACGGCTTTTGTGCATGTGAGTACAAATATGGTCAAGGATGACTACACAGTAGTGATGGGAGAAACAAAGCTTTTTGAAACTCTGAATCAATTGAACCAGTTGCATCGCCAAATCATTCATTGTTTTGAAGTGTTCAAACACCACAGGCTGTTGGCACCTGCTGGTCAAAACGGTGTAAATGAAATGAAAAGCTCATATAATGTGAAATGTGTAATGCAGTGTTATTTTTGAATCATTGAGATACTGTTTTAGTTTTTATTTATATTTTGATATACGTATATAATTTTTATATCATTATAAAAATGTATACAAAATATAAAGAGATATACAAACATTTATATAATTTTTATATATATAATATATAATTTTATATATATATGTATCTCTTTTTTATATATTTTTTTAATAAAAAATTAAGATTTGGTAATTTTGTTGTTTTTGACAGTTTTATTCCTTTTTTTTATATATAGATTTGTGTTTTTGTTTTAGGGTTTGCAGTCTTGTCAGATTGCTAAAATTATTATTTTTTAAAATTTAAATGTTTTATTTTATTTCAAGTTTAATATGGTTTTAATTTGTTGTAGTTTTAGTTAACTTTAATAACCCCGGTAGTACCTTTTACAAGCCAATTGCTAATGTTTTCGTGAAAGTCTATTAAATGTAATCTAAAAATAATTAAATGCCATTAAATATGAAGGTTCTTTAAAGTTAATGTTTTTATCCATTCATTGTGCTTGATTTGCATGTTATTAGGCAAGGATTTGACTGTACGGTATGTAAATTAGAAGCAATTAAATATAATTCAAATTTTTTTTGTATTATACCTGTTTGAGTAATACAATTCATTAAATTATTTCAAAATGAACCTGCATTATAATACCGACCCGAGATCAATAAAAGAGTTAGTTCACCCAAAAATGAAGAATTATCCCATGTTTAACTCACCCTTAAGCTATCCTATGTGTGTATATGACTTTCTTCTTTCAGCCGAACACAATCAGAACAGGAGTTATATTAAAAATATCCATTCTGTGAGTCTGATGAAGTTTTATTTGCTTTTTGCATGTAGAAAAACCTCATGAAGGAGCCAAAAGAAGAGTTCAACCCAAACCGCTTGCTGTCCCAGTCCGAACACTCGCTGAGAATCATAGATTACAGTCCTATGGAGCAAATTCACCAGGTCACACTGCGCAGGTTGGTTGACATGACGTTGCTAGGGTGTTCTGGCCGGTTCGTGTTATGATTTGTTGTTCATATGATTCGTTTGTTTGTGCAGGAGCACTGTTGCAATGACCTTCTTCAGATATCAAGACATCAAAGTGGGACAAATTGTTGAGGTGGGCAAGACAAAAAAAAGTAATGGATCTGCAGCAAATGTCACATAAAAGAATGAATGTAATGGCGGTCACATGCTGCTTCTGGGTTTCAGGGTAATGTTGCGGGTTTGCTGAAAGATGGCGTTTTCGTGAGGTTAACGGACCACATCAGAGGAATGATACCCAGAATTCACCTTGCCGATGTCGTCCTAAAGACCCCAGAGAAGAGGTTTTATGAGGGCTTGAAAGTCAAGTGCAGGGTGAGGCTTTTTAACCAGGGATTGATTTCTTTCTTTTCTTATAATTGCTTTCTTTTTTATTATTATTATTTGTCGTGCAGTATCTGAAATAGAAAGCTTTTGTAACTTTATACACTACCAATCAAGTTCAAAAGTGACAGTAAAGACATTTAGATAAATAATAAATTCAGATAAATGCTGTTCTTTTGAAGTTTCCATTAGGCATGGGTCGGTATGAGATTTTGACTGTATGATGACCTTAAGCAAAGTTGTTGGCCGTTTTGTGATCACAGCTCTAAAATGTGTTATTTTTAAATGTCGGGGTAAAAAACTACTTTTTCCTCCATTGAACACAATGTGTTTTATTTCTAAGCAACATCGGTAGTGCTAACATGCATGTCAGGTTAAATAATTAAATTAATTTAAATAAAAATAAATGCAGTCACTTTTTTTTTAACTTGATTCTTAGCAAAAAAAACCACTGTTCTTTCAAAATGATATGTGCTCATTCATGTGTAATTACTTCCACCAACTAATCAAGTATTCTGATAAGCCATTTATAATACTTACGGGTGAGCTGCTCGAATGGCGGAAGCCATGTTGCGCCTCCATCTTGAAAATACATTAGCCAAAGAGGGACATACCTGGAAATTCAAGCTTCGCCTTTCACACTTTATACACTCAGTGGCGCCGTGACGAATGCGAGGTGGAGATTACTCGCGACTGCCGGTAGATCTGAAATAATACGGCCAACGTTGGAGTTAAAACGCCCTCGCAATGGGAGGGGCTCCTTTGTTTCCTGTCTGCCATTATTGGACAAACTGATTAATCCAGTTGTGTCTGATTATTGTTGTCGGTCAGGCACACCTTGCTGTGCATAAAGTCCATTGAATTATTTTCTGTAGAAAGATAAACAAAACTTGCAGTCACTTAAGTGAGTCAGGCATGTGATCAGCTAAAGACAAAAAAAAGAAGGAAAACTGGAATCTGCCTAACCCCAGCCCTGTAATTATAATAATTATATATATATTTTTTTTATTATTACATGGCTTGGTTGAATTCTAATGTAGAATTTGGTCTGTTATTTCTTGATAAAACACCGCTGCTAAGTATAACACACCGTTGCCATGAAAAACAGAGCGTTGCCATGGACACGGTGTTCTTAAACGGAAGCAATACAATCGTTTTTAAATCAATAAACTCCTTTTTAAATCAATATTTTGTGTCAAATTATTGATTTATTTGGTAGGTAGACATGTAATAAGCGGGATAATGTATAGCGAGGCGGTTGTTATAGCGAATACAACCGCTTCAGGCGGATTCAAGACCCCTCCGCTTCGGGCTCCCGATCAGCCTGTCAGTGTTGTATTCGATATACATTATCCCTTACATATAACCTTTAAATTGTAAGAATTTCTTTTTTATTAATTTTATTATTTATATGCATGTATGTATTTATGTAGTTTTTTTTTGCATTTTCCCCATTTAATGCAATCTCGGGTGTCACTAAAACTGTATTTGTAGCCTCTCTTCTAATTATTTTTACCTCTTTTTTTTTTAGGTATTATCATTGGATGTTCAGAACAAGAGGTTGATCCTGACCAGGAAAAAGGCCCTCATGGAGTCCACACTCCCTATCTTCCAGTCCTACTCCGATGCCAGGGTGGGCCGCATCTCTCACGGCGTCATCGTGTTTGTGAAGAAGTTTGGCTGTATTGTTCGGTTCTATGGAGATGTGAAGGGTCTGGTTCCTGTGGGGGAGCTGTCCACAGAGCGTGTGGAAGATCCAGAAGGTCTCTTCTTCATTGGCCAGGTCAGAGCTATATTTAAAAGTTGTGAAGTGCATAGGGCTGTGCAATTCATTTAATTTCAATTTAGATTTCGTCTCCCAACGATCACCAAAATAGTACAAGCGTGTAAAACCGCTTTCTGAAGCGTGTTCTGAATGACGCGCGGGCGCGCACATCCGCCCCTCCCGAAGCCATAACCTCTCTCAGTTTGAATGTTTAAACTGATAAGACTTAAAAAGAAGTGAAAATTCTCAACTTTAGTTACGATGCAATGCTGGTCCGATTGTGCAAGTGACAATTCCGTCATGTCCCGACTCCTAAACGCGAGAGTGTAGTTTCGACGCTTGCCTTGTCCTACCCATTTTGAGAGATGAGAGAGAGAAGTCGCTGCACCGCTGAACACTCACGCGGTTTGTGAAATTGTGTCTTGGAGAAAGTTTTAAAATGATTGATTTGATTTTATAATCTCTGTGGATTAATTTAGGCTACTCATACAATCTACTTGCTAAAGTGAATCAATGATTGCGGGGGAATTTCACGCATTATAAGTGGTAGACCTGTGGGATTTATTAAAATACTTTAGAAGTATTATCTGTTATATTATTTATTTTAATAGTTCAAAAAGTACAATAAATGTTCAAATTTAGATTTTTTTTTTTTAAAGAATTGTTGAAAAGTGTCTTTTTAAAAATGCAACACGTTCCCAAAGTCATGTGAAATAATCGTGTTACATAATCGTGATTTCAATACTGACCAAAATAATCGTGATTATGATTTGTTCCCCATAATCGAGCAGCCCTAGAAGTGCATCTAGTTAAAAAAATAAATAAATTGGGGGTCCATAAGTAGTAATGAGGTCCATTTTGTTAGTAATGATGCTGAAAATTCAGCTTTGGAATATCACAGGAATAAATGACATTTTAAATTGCAAAATTTCACAATGTAACAGTTTTTACTGTGTTTTTGATCAAGTATATGTCCATTTTTAAAATGATCAAATTTAAAATAAATTGCTGTATTTCGTCAGATTTATTCCAGTCACACATTTCTGCGTCTCTTGAAGTGTTTTCATCTTCAGTTCACACTAATTAACACTTTTTGGGATTCTTTTAATTATTTTCTGCAGGTTGTTCAGGCCAAAGTCTTGAGGTGTGACCCGGAAAATAAGAAGTTGTGTTTATCCTTCAAGGCCGTTACTGAGGGAGATATAAAGGTGGAGCAGACTGAGAAATTTGACTTTATGGTTGGAAAGGTAATTTGACTGAAACAAACTTTTTTTTTATACTTATCTTTGCAAAGCACAGGAAAATAAAAACAAATACATCCCTACATATTTCTCTCCATGTCATTTCCTATTTAGGCCGTCAATGTAAGAGTTTGCCGCAAAGTCCTGGATGGTCTGGAAGTCTCCATTGTTCCTGAAGAGGCGCCAGCTTTCATACCCATAGTGCATCTCTCTGATCATGTGACCAACTGCTTTCCTCTGTGGATGGCGTTGGAGGAGGGAGACACCATCTCTAATATAATGTGTCTCAGCAAGAACAAGAAGAAGGGCATTGTATCCTCACACAACCATTCTTATCTGTCAGTAAAAATAAGTCGTTTAGCAACTAAAAATTGTATTTGAGTGATTAATGATTAATCGCTTAAAGATCGCGATCTTGATTCAAACACACTTGATCTTTTTTTTCTAAATACAATTATTTGGCTGTGTCTATTAAAGATTGACAAGTACGAACACGGCAAACATTAAAATCTGTGTTGGCACTGAACCAGAGAGAGTAGTTGTCATGTATAGATATGAAACAAGTACTCAGATAAAAGTTAATAGTTCAGATATAAACACTGATGTATACGGTAGTGTACGGTAACGTAAATACAGTGAATTAACTTTTGAAAGTAACTTGATGTTTCATATAAAGTATCAAATATGCCATTACACCAGTAGGTGGCGACAAGTGACTGTTAAAAAAATTGGTCTGACTCATTCATTGAAAAGATTAATTCAAAAATGCTGATTCATCCAGTAATGAAACAAGTGAAGGCTTAATGAGTGAGTCAATGAATACTTCGTTCAAGAGATTTGTTCAAAAACGCTCATTCATACAGTGAAAAAACAAGTGAAGTGTTTGGCTGCATCTGAAATCGCATGCTCTCTTCAGTAGTAATGGTTGCTAAAATGTTTAAAGTTTTTGGCCTCATGGGATAGTAAAGTGTCCATCATACACACACTTCAGAATCTCGCCGGAAGAAGTGTCATTTGGGTGCTTGTTCTGTGAATTCAGACATACTACTTTTGTCACATACTGTTTTACGCCTAGTATATAGTAGGGAAGTATGTGAGATCGGATGCAGCCTTTATAAGTAAGTCATTGAGTCATTCATTCAAGAAATTCGTTCAAAAATGCTGATTAGTGAAGAAACCAGATGTCTTAATAAGTGAATTCT
The DNA here is from genome assembly GCF_949152265.1 of Phoxinus phoxinus. Lineage (NCBI taxonomy): Eukaryota > Metazoa > Chordata > Actinopteri > Cypriniformes > Leuciscidae > Phoxinus > Phoxinus phoxinus. Next base: position 35,342,030 of record NC_136881.1, read on the forward strand.
TAATGAGTGAGTCATTGAATCAATCAAACAATTCAAATTAATTAAACATTTTTTTACAGGTGATCACAATGGAAAAAAAAATCACAATCTCTACTAAATTACATTAATTTCTTTAGTTGTCTGTTCAGAATCGTGGGGAGAATCTTGATCTTTATATTTTAAACAAAGAAATCGTGTTTATCCAGAATCATGCCGCTTTAATTTGCATACCGTTCAGTTCTTCTTAACCGAGTCGTGTTCAGACTCTCACCAAGAAACCCCTGCTGAAGGCCTGTGTGGAGGACGGCAACGTCCCGCAGAAGTTCTCTGAGCTCCAGGTGGGGATGCAGATGCTGGGCTGGGTGAAGAACATCATGCCTTACGGAGTCTTCATCGATTTCCCGCACGGACTCTTCGGCCTCGCTCCTAAAGATGTATGTTTGCATTTTGGTTTGTTTGGATAGAATTTTGTGTGAAAATGATTTTGTGTTTAAATGTTATTAGTTGTGACACGCATCAACACCAAAACTGATATTTTATAACAGACTAGTCGACTAGACAAATGGGATAGTTTACCAAAAAATACTGTCATCATTTACTCGCCCTCATGTTGTTCCAAACCTGTATGAATTTCTTTCTTATCCAAACAGTGGATGGGCCCCATTGACTTTAATTGTCTCTGAACAATTTTCTTTGGGTGAACTGTCCATTTGAAATAGCCTACTTTGTCTATGAATCTCTGCTTGCCTTACATTATGATCATTGTAAATTAAACCTTCACTTAAGCCCTAGTTTAACATGGAGATGATATTTATATACATGTTGTTATTCAGGGCTATTATACTGTAGTTAATTCAAACTAAATCCAAAACCATAATAAAAACATTTAACGTTACTTAAAATACCCCTGTAGTCAATAATTTTATCCCTTCATGCCTTAAAATATCTTGAATGTAACTCTAAACCCTTGCTTCATTTAGTATACACAGTTCTATGAATATGCAAATTAGCCCCGCCTCCACTCACTCACAGCAGCTCAGAGATCCACTCGTTGACGATCACACGTTGACCTGATTGGTTACAAGGTAGTGTGTGATGCCAGAAACACCAGCAATTTCAAACCGTGTTTTTGAGCCTGTCTTTGGTTCACTGCAGTTTTAAGAAGAAAATACTCAGCAATGGTGTTGACTGATGAATTTGTACATGGTTCGACTTAAAGCATATTAAAAACACCACACAGACATATAAACAACATTAAAAACTTGAGTTTCACCACGGGGGGACTTTAAAATGAAATGAACGTTAACTGAAATAAAATAAAATATTCAAGAACTTAAACTTAAAGTTTTATAGAGTTTTTTTTTTTTTTAAACTTAAAACAAAATTACTTTTACACTTGAAAACAACATCGGTATTAAAGTATAAAAGTAAAAATGTCATACCGGAATTGTCCTTCATAACCAAACCAGTTCTAAGGCACCTTAAAATAAAATGTTACCAAAAATATATTTTTTAAACGACTAGTATTTCCTTTGTCGACTAGCAGTAGCAGAATTGTTTACTCAACTAGTCTAACACATCCCTAGTGCAGATGTGATGATGTGATCTTTCAATCTCATTGTAGGCTATGGGTGACCAGTTCATCACGAACACATCAGGCATCTTTGAGATCGGCCAGTCGGTTGTTGCCCTAGTGACCCACCTGGACGAAGAAAAGCAAAGGTTTTTGGTCAGCCTGAAGGTGTCAGAATTGAGTCTCTTGGAGCAAGGTGCCCACGCCAGACTGATCCAGGGTCTGAAGGAAAGGAAGTCCATCTTTGAGATGGTTTCTGGCAGAGGTATGAGTGTAGGCTCTGATGAACGACAAACAATAGGTTGTCTGACTTCTGTTTTCCGCTCGTTGGACTTTATTTTAGAGTTTTTAATCAAGTTATCCAACTCTTGTCTGTGTCCAGGAGAGTCTGACGTCCTACAACAGCTTTCTGCCGTGTCGCTCGGAGATAAAATCAAGGTGACGGTGGGAGATACCAGAGAGGACGGCTCGGTCACACTGAGCTCAGATCTGCTCAGTGAAGCCACTGTGTTGGCCTCAAAGTCCCACATAGAAGGTGAGGACCGCCTTTCTTTTAAATAAGTTTCTGTTTATTATAACAAAACTGCACTCCAAATGTAACGAGTAAAAGTTAAAATCATTTAAATTACAAACTAAAGTACACTACTCAATAACATTATTCTGTCTATTTCAAGTTGACATGACTTGATTTAGTAAGTCACTGCAGCCACCGATTCAGTGATGGAGCTCTTCAAACTAGGGGTGTATGATATTACAATTTTTGCTCAAGAGTGATTAAAATGTCACAAACTGCTTAGAACGTGACGTACATTCACATCACATGTTAACTTGCAGTTCTCTACAATCACGGAAGATTATTATCTGCATGGTTCTTGTCTGGTTCAAGTCTTGCCTGTTAAACAATTTATTCTCATGCACATTAAAAGCGTCAAACGGCGCGTGAGTACTAAACTATGTTAGGGTCTTATTTTTAATAGCAAAGATAAAATAATTAAATAAAGATTTTCATCTTCTCCCACCCCTACTTTTGGTCTGCCATTCTTTTACTTTTGTAATTTGTCACCTTGTAAGGCTACATTTTTACTGCTCAGTCACTTGCAAAATAGCAAAACCAACATGGAAAAAATCACAATAAAATAAAAATAATGAATTTTCCTGTAAAATACAGCAATATGATATTTTTTCCATATTGCTCGCCCATAATTCAAACTGTTGTTTTTGTTTTTATTTTTTTAAATCTGACTGAAAAACTGTCGGAGTGTATCTACAGTGTTTAAGTGTCATATAAGTATTATTTATATAGTATTATAGTCTTATGTTTATATTTATATTTCTTTTTATATTTATAGTTTTTCTTTTAGTTGTAGTCATTTTTTGCTTTTTTAAAACATTATTTAGCTTTCAATTATTTTAGTACACAAAATTATTTCACTTAGTTGCGTAGGGCAACATTTATAATTTTCGTTTAAGTTTTTAATCGAATATTTTTATTATGTTATGTCAGCTTTATTTCAATGACTGAAAACAAATTTTAATAATTTTAGTTTACAAGAACAACTTTTCAGCATCAGCGGAAGAATATAAATGTTCATGAACTATTTGAACTGAATGTCTTAAATAGTTTGTTTCCAAATGTAACCGATTCCTGTTTTTAATGACGCTCGTATTGGACTGTCTACATGTCTGGACTGAAAAAGCATATAAACCGCCTTTAAAACTTCAAAAAGTGTTTGTATGTACATGTGCAGATCTTTACATGGATGGATAACATGCTAGTTCTCGCCTAACTAGATTTGTGTAAATGTTTCAGGCATGAATGCGACTCCGGGCTGCAAATTCACCGCAGTGATTCTCCATGTTGACCCGTTAAAGTCTGAGGTCCATGTGTCGCTGCTTCCAAATTTGATCACGAACAAGAAGAAGGTAAGCACTACTTACAGCTCTGTAAACTCACAGGATCTGACTTCTTCAGGAGAGTCTGTTAAACTTGATCCTTCATGTTTTTCTTCAGTTGACACAGGACTCCAAACTCGCTGCAACTATCCAGTACACCGATAAAAACTTTGCTGTCGTCTCATTGGGTGACACTGGTCACCTGACCATCATTCTCCTTCAGACTCACTTAAATAGCATCTTGGATTCAAAGAAGTTTTCAGTTGGTTCCTGTCTGAACGTGACCGTGGAGGACCCGAGCAGCGAGAAATTAGGAGGACTTCCTCTTGTGGCGTTCCAGCTCCCTGATACCAAACACAAGCAGCCCAAATCCAAGAGCCGCGGTCCATCCCGTGACCTCATTCTTGGGGAAGTGATGACGGTCACAGTAAAGAAATTGAAGCCCATGAACGTGCTGGTGACGCTGCCGTCGGGGACCACAGGAAGTATCCATGTGTCTGAGATAGAGGAGTCTCCTGCGGTTGGCAGCTTCCCAACTTCATCCCTGAAGGTCGGGTCAGAGGTCGAAGCCAGAGTGATTGGAGGACACACAGTTCGTGGTCACAAGTAAATACATCAGCGTTACTTCGCCGATTTTCAATCACTTTTGTGTTGTTACAATGTTGGTAGTAGTATATGTAAATTAACAATGTTTAGTCGTTCTCAGTGTGACCTGGACTGAGAAATTCACCTCTATTTTCCAGCCTAAGCCTTTTGACCACTCCAGGGCTTTCGTGAAACCTACAGATTGTGTTTCCGTATTTTTATATCCCTGCACGACAGACAGTCGGATCGACAGAGGGTTAATATTAAAGGGATAGTTCGCTTAAAAATTTAAATTCTGTCATTTACTCGCCCTCAAGTTGTTTCAAACGTGTATGAATTTCTTTCTTCTGCTGAACACAAAATAAGATATTTTGAAGAATGTCGGTAACCAAACAGTTGATGGGGCCCATTGACTTCCATAGTAGGAAAATAAATACTATGTGTAATACTTTTGACATTGTTTTATTTGATATTTGGGTAGCATGAAAAAAGAAATTATTTGGCAAAGCATTGATTTAGTTGATTATTCTCATGAAATATTCTCTTTCAACAGTTTCCTGGCAATCTCTCACCCTGACTATGGTGTTTCCATACCTGAACTCAGTCTTCTGCCCAGGTATACATTGCTACAGCTCTCCATACATACAAGTTGCAATAAACATTTGCTGTCTGTGTGCATTTATATTTGTTGTTTTGCGGTACTGCAGACTTCACTCTTACTCTTTTCTATTTCAGGACACTGAAAGCTGGGGACAAGCAGTCAGTTCAGACAAACTTCACACCTGGAGATGAAGTCTTATGCTTCCCGTCAACGGTGACTTTTGGAATCTAACGAACAGCAAATATAATAAAAAAACTGCATGAACTTTTGAAAGTAATTTTTTGCCTTTTTTTCTTTTTTTCTTTTTTTTCAGTACAACGCAAAAACAAAAAACTTGGAAGTTGATGTGAAACCCAACCTCACTGGAACCGTTGAGCTGTTAGCCATGATTAGGAAACCTGGGGTGAGACTCTATCAATTTGTTTTTCTTGCTTGTTAAATTGAGCATTTTAAAAGCAACGTGTTGCAAGATTGTAAAAGTATTTCATTTGTATTTGACAGTAAATTAAATAAATGGGAACATATGTTAATTTCTTGAGAAAGTTAATTTAATGGTAAATTATGATATAAAATATTAGTTTACCGTACTCTTAAAAGGCATTTTTAATGCATTATGCACTGATTAACTGCATAGAAAGAGGACCTATTATTATTTTTTTACATTTTCAACTTTCTTTATGGTGTAATGTTTCTGTTTAAACATGAAAAAGGTCTGCACAGTTACAAAGCACAAAGTTATTCTGTATATCAGTAACACTGTTTCTGAACTCTTGAAACACTCCGATTGTACTCTTGAGTTTACTTCCGGGAACGAACACAACAAATATTCCTCATTTAAATAATTCCCGCCAAAGGCATATGCAAAAACGAATATGCGAGGCCTGGTTGAGTTGAGTTATAGTGTGTTGAAACTCGCTGTTCTGGTAAGGAGCACAACATTTCCGGTTGACCAATCACAAGACACTGGTCCAGCCGACCAATCAGAGCACATTGTGCTTTTCAGAAGAAGGGGCTTAATAGAGACCGGAATTAAACAGAGCGTTACTGACAGACTGGGAAGAGAGGTGCAGCCACAATGTCAAATATATGAAAAATAATGTTTATGAACAAAGGGCATAATAGGTCCCCTTTAAATGAATGTGGTAACAAACAAGCTATAACTTTCACATTTGTTTTCCCACAGCAAGCTAATCAACCAAAGAAGCTGTTTAAACCAGGACAGACTGTTTCTGCAAAGGTTGTTGGTGTTAGTTTCAACAAGACTCAACTTCGGCTTTCTCTGTCCCTCACAGGTAACACTTAGTTTTATCTGGAGTCATGGAGATTTCCTAGCTCATATTTTCTCCTTGTTATAACAAACGCTGAGTCACATTATACTTGATGTTGCACTTCTGCCGTCATGACGCACGTTGCAGTCGTCCCTCGAGTCTCTTTAGCATTTTCTGTGTGTGCTGTTGCTGTAGGAATGTACAAGCTGGAGCCAGGGTTGGTCACTATGGCGACGGTTCGGAAAGTTGAGCCTCGCCAGGGATTGTCGCTTCATCTCCCGTTTGAGAATTGGGGTTTTGCTTCGGTAACGGATCTCTCTGATGCATATGCAGACAACCCTCTGGGGCCCTACGAACAGGGACAACTAGTCCGGTGAGTCATGAGTCATGACCCAGCTGAAACTGTTTATGATGAATGTCTTCAGGATTTTTCCTACGAGGAAGCTCTAAAATGTAAAGTTTGTTAATGTGTGTGCATGTCTTTTTTCCAGGTGCTATATTATTGAGGAGCTTAAAGAGAGGAACTTCAGAGTTTCATTACGCCCCTCCAGGTATATTATCAAGTGTCATTTAAAAAACAAGAACAAACTGGTTGAAGATCTGCAATCACTTTTCACTTGTGAAACATGAGGACCTTTTCAGCCTTAACATTTTATTTATCTTTTTTTTCTTTTTCTTTTTTTTTTTTTTTTTACATGTATATGTTTTTATTGATAATCAATAGCTAAAACTTTCCTTACAAGAGGGCGGCATCGCAGACAATAAATACAAATAAAATGACTAGGGCTGCTAGTCAAAAATATTTACATGTTTATATACATTTTTTATATTTAAATATAATTTATATTATATATAATTATAAATACTTAATATATAAAAATATTTTTTTCTTAAAATTATACATGCATGTTTGTGTATTTATATATACATAATTAATATATAAAAATATTTTTTTCTTAAAATTATACATGCATGTTTGTGTATTTATATATACATAATTAATATATAAAAATATTTTTTTCTTAAAATTATACATGCATGTTTGTGTATTTATATATACATAATTAATATATAAAAATATTTTTTTCTTAAAATTATACATGCATGTTTGTGTATTTATATATACATGATTAATATATAAAAATATTTTTTTCTTAAAATTATACATGCATGTTTGTGTATTTATATATACATAATTAATATATAAAAATATTTTTTTCTTAAAATTATACATGCATGTTTGTGTATTTATATATACATAATTAATATATAAAAATATTTTTTTCTTAAAATTATACATGCATGTTTGTGTATTTATATATACATAATTAATATATAAAAATATTTTTTTCTTAAAATTATACATGCATGTTTGTGTATTTATATATACATAATTATTATACACAGTACACACATATATGATGTAAACAAAAACTTTTATTCTGCAAACGATTAGTTGCAATTAATCGTTATGCAGCCCTAAAAATGACGTCTTACTACATTACCTAAATAAATATTACATCGACAATAATGTTATAGGCACAGACGGTAATGATTTTTAATAAATGGTAGCTGTAACAATAATAGAGTCCAATTTGCACTTCAATAATTATTACAGTTGTGTACTTAAAGGGTTAGTTCACCCAAAATGACTCGCACTCAAGCCATCCTAAGTGCATATGACTTTCTTTATTCATTCAAACGCAGTCAGAGTTATATAAAACAATATCCTGGCTTTTCCCAGCTTTATAATGGGAGTGAATGGTACCATTTTTCTGAAGCACATCCATCCATCATAAAAGTAATCCATCCGACTTCAGGGCAGCGATGTGTTTTTGTAAGAAAAGTATCCATATTTATAACTTTATAAACTATAATCTCTGGCTTCCGATTACAACCGTAAGCGAGTCTAGTTCCGGCAGAAGAGTGATCTCTGACCCGACGTATTGCCGAACATAGAAGTGCAGAGGATAGAGTAAAACAATACACCAGTCACGAATTAGAAGTCTAAAACGAGAATGTTAAAACCGAAATGTGGGAGGAGCTTGAGTTTGTTTGAACCACGAGGGTCGTCTGTTCTCATCTAAGCCATCCTACGTCGGGTCAGACTCAGAGGTCACTTTTCCACTGAAACTAGACTCGCATACAGCCATTACCGGAAGCCAGTGATTATAGTTTATAAAGTTATAAATATGGATATATTTCTTTAAAAAAATGCATCGCTTCGCTTCAGAAGGCCTTTATTAACCCCATGGAGTCGTATGGATTACTTTTATGGTGGATGGATGCGCTTTTTTGGGGGCTTCAAAATCTAAGGTACCATTCACTCCCAATAAAAAGCTGGGAAGAGCCAGGATATGTTTTAATATAACTCTGATTGTGTTGGGTTGAAAGAAGAAAGTCATGCACACCTAGGATAGCTTGAGAGTGAGTAAATTATTCCTAATCTGGTGATTTTTAACTCAAACTCTTACCTTGTTTATTATTTAATTGCGTATATATATATAATTTATTTAAAAAAATGTCCCTTTCATGTAATGTTGTAATTATGTATGTGGCCATTTAGAAATTAAAAACCATGTTTCGTCCTGTATTGTTTTCTAACAGTAGTTACTACATTGAACGTAATAAATAAACATTTTAGAAGGACACAGTTGTGATTTGGGCTTGTTCTTTCCTGAAAAACCATCAAAAGAGCATGATGTGTATTAAATGCGTGGTCTGTGTCAGTCTTTCACCCATATCATCTGTTGCTTTCTTCTCAGAATATTGAGAACATCCGGCGTACATCTTTTTTTTTTTGGCTTGTATTTTTTGGCCACTAATCTTGCAAGTCATTTGAAACTATTAAATAATTCATCAAAACATTCTGCTTTCATGTAAACATCTGACAAACCATTTCCATTTGTTGTCATTACAAAGAAGCATTAGAAATAATTATTTACCTGACTTCAGGTTTGCTATGTGCTAGATTTCAGAATGAAAAGGAGTTAAAGTTTAGTTTCACTGTATTGTGCCCACATTTTTTGACAATTAATTTGTATTATTATTTATTCATTCTTCCCTTTCTGCAGATTGCATAAGGACCAGCAAGATATTACAGACCCAGACATTGAGTCAATTTCCGATATAAAAGAGGACCAGATTATCCGAGGATATGTGACGTCTATTAACGATAAAGGCATATTTGTGAGGTATAGCATCTTTTGATGCACATATTTTTTAATGAAGCCATTCTAGTCTCCGGAGTTGAATTAAAATGATTTTTCTTTTATGAAAGGTTATCAAGGGCCATCACAGGAAGAGTTCAGTTCCAACACGCTACAAAATACTTCATGAACGACCCAAAATCTGTTTCCGAATACATTACCCTGAATGCACTGGTGACGGCCAAGGTTCTCAGGTAACGTTTCTCTAATTTCACATGAAGTCCTAACCTAGCCTTTCATTGCACTGAAATATGTTGGAATGCACAAAGACCAACAATTAAAAGTAACATATGTGATTCTTTTTTTTTCTCATATAAATGATTTTAAATTTCAGTGTGAACGCAGAGAACAGCCACGTGAACCTGTCGCTCCTGTCGAAGGACACTGGGAAACCAGACCTACTTCCAAAATCCCTTGATCTAAAACTGCGTCTGTCGGGAGAGAAGAAAGTGAAATATGACGAAAAAGTTGCCAAGAGGAAACGAGCTCTTTCTGAGAGCGAGGTAAGTGTGTGTTTGTGTTCGACTGTTAGTTTTGAAGAGGACGGATGTGACCTTGTGTTTTATCCCTGTAGCAACAAGACGATGAGACAGTTGGACAGAAGATAAAAAGGAAAAAAGATGAAGAATGCCCAGTGAAGGGAGATCGCACAGAAGAGAAGAAAACCTTAAATGAGAAGAAGAAGAAGAAAAGGAAAACAAAATCCGAGGACAGTGACAGTGGTGTAGATGTGTTTTTCAGAGAGAAGGAAGAAAGTACATTGGATAAAAAGTGTGGCCAAGTAAAGGTGACGCATCTCTTTTCAGAACAATATGATTGAATATTTCGAGATATAGGTGTACAACTTCCTCTCTGATATGTAACACAACTGTTGTCCGAATGTTTAGGGTAAACATGAGGAAACTGAACCAAAACGGCTGCAGGTGCCATCTGGCTTTCCATGGGAATCAACACTGGGCTCTTTAACACCTTTTGCCGCAGTAGACGACACCCATGAATCCAGTGAGGATGAGCAGGAAGTCACGAGCAAGGTGAACTCACACATGCATCAAAACTAAATTGCTCCCGTGTGGACTATTGTACTGAGCCCCTGAAGGGACGTGGTGATAGCTTTGAAATGTGATAATCATATTTTTGTCCATTGCGTTCACCGAGAAACTTTCGAAACTGTGTTCGCACTAAAATATAGTTTTTACTTCCAGCCTTTATTGTTTCCATCAGGGAGAACAAGTTTCTTTGGGAGAACGGGAACATTTTGCAACAGAACTTTCCCGGAGAAGCGCAAAATTCTTGAATATAAACGCAAAAATTTACAAACAAACGCAAATTTTCATGTTGGAATGCAGCATTTTTGTGAACGAATGCAAAGTTTCTCTGGGGAATGCAAAAGTTGTGCGAACAAATGTAACGTTTCTCAGGGAGACGCAAAACTTGTGCGAACAAACGCAAATTTTCTTGGTGGAACTCAGAAGGTTTGTGAGCAAATGCGAAGTTTCTCAGGAAGACGCAAAGGTTTTACAAACAAACAGAACGTTTTGGGAACAGACTCAAAAGTTTCTCGGGGAATGCAAAGGGTTTGGAAACGGACAGAGCAATATTGCTTGCAATTGTAATGAAAGGTGCATTCATTCCTGCTCTCGAGCCATGGATTGCATCAAAATGAAGTTGCTCCCATGTACACTATTGAATATCACAATTTTTTGCAATCGCATTGAAAGGTGCATACACTGAAAAAATATTGTGAAACAATTTCACAAACAATTACAAAGAAACGGCAAGAAACACATTGAATTAAACATGAAATTTTGAAGTTGAAAAACTGAAAAAGTATTAACTTGCTCCAATAATCTGTTTTATTTACAACTGTTTTATTACAATGCATTGCCTGCAAACACACCGTAAACGGCTCCTCTTTCTCTCCAGCCTGTGAAAATGTCCCGTAAGGAGATGAAGCAGGAGCAGCAGAACGAGGAGCAGCAGATCTGCAAGCTGGAGGCAGAGCTCATGGACACATCTGTACGACCCGACAGCACAACGGCGTTTGAGCGTCTGCTCCTGTCGTCTCCGGACAGCTCCCTCCTCTGGCTGCAGTACATGGCTTTCCATCTGCAGGCCACGGAGATCGAGCAGGCGCGCGCAGTCGCAGAGAGAGCCCTCAAAACCATCTCCTTTAGGTGAAACACTAGTTTAGTATGGTTTACATTTAAATACGTACTACCAATGCACAAACTGCTACAGGAAACCTGTTTGAAAGCAGTTATTGTCTTTGATTCCACTGACTGTAGTTGCAAAGAAGATACACACTTTTAAAGGATTGTGTGTGTTGCTCTGCCCCTTTTTAGCATAAATGTTTTGCAAAACATCCAAATGAAATCAAATTTTACAACTATTAACCAGTTTGTTTGTGTGTTTAGAGAGGAACAGGAAAAGCTGAACGTGTGGGTGGCCATGCTGAATCTGGAGAACATGTACGGGACACCAGAGAGTTTGCAGAAAATCTTCGAACGGGCCATCCAATACTGTGAACCTCTTCCTGTGTACCAGCAGCTTGCCGACATTTATGCCAAGTCGGACAAGATAAAAGTGAGCATTATGTCTGGTGACGTGATCTGATTGGTTGTTAGTTGGGACGCACTGATGTGATATGGGTAGGGGTTGAGTGGTATGACCAACATGTTATATCACAGCCACTTACACTCCCATTCAAAAGTAAGGGGTCTGTATTTTTATATAAATAATTTTTATTGCAACAAGGATGCATTAAATTGATCAAAAGTGACAGTGAAGACATTTATAATCTTACAAAGGGTTTCTATTTCAAATAAATGCTGTTCTTTTGAACTTTCTGAGAATAGATCATTCGAAAATGTCCACAGAAATAAAGCACAACTGTTTTCAACATTGATAATAAAAAGAAAGGGAACAGGATCATGTGACACTGAAGACTGGAGGAATGCTGCTGAAATGTCAGCTTTACATCACAGGAATACATTACATTTTAATATATATTCAAATAGAAAACGGTAATGTCACAATATTACTGTTTTACTGTATTTTTTATAAAAAAAATTGCAGCCTTGTTTCAAACATTTAAAAAAAACAACTCGCCAACCCTGAACCTTTGACCGGTAGTGTAGTTGACTGTGGTATAAATGGTAACAAAAGGTCTCTTTTTAAACCATTTATACATCAATTTATTAAAAAAAGCTCAAACATAAACGCATGCTACAAGCCATCAGAACAACAATACAATGTATTGCATGAAATGCCAATATGGCTAAATATTTATTTCTTTGGTAATCAAAAACAAGTCCTTATATTGGCCACATCAGTTCTCAATATCAGTCTTTTTTTTTCTTTCTAAGATTGGTTGACACTATGGCCCTATTTACACGAGAACGCCCGCGGGTGAAAATGTAAAAATATTTTATCGGATGTGCCTTTCGTTTACACGGCAACTGCGTTTTTGGGGCTTAAAAAACGCAAAAAAGTGAAACCACCCTCCAGAGTGGAAATCTTAAAAACGCTCCATCGCATTCCCGTCTAAAGGGTAAAAACACAAAAGTCTGCTAGACCGTGAAGGCGTTGCGTATGTGTTTACGTCACAGGCATGCACCAGTACAGGAAAATAACAAAATATTATCAAACTAAAATATAGCATTAATTTCATTGACAAAAAAAAATGTAAAATCTGTAATTTTTGAGCGACACGCGAAGAGCACCGAGGGTTAAAGCAGCAGCTTTACCGTATTAAACATGAAAAACTGTGTCAGCGGCTCTTTCACTTTCAGTGCTTCACATTGCCACCTAGCCGCCTGGAGTGCACACTACATCGAATTTCACACACTTTTGCGTCACCATATGCACGCAGATTTCCCCCCCATAACGCTCGTCTAAACGCAGAATAAAAAGTGATAACGCAACGCCACTTTTGCGTTTTCTCTTCAGATCGTTTCCGTGTAAACATAGCCTAATATGGCCATCAATATATTGTGTATCCCAAGTTGTTTTGTTGGTCGGTTAGTTACATCAAATGTGAAACTCTGTCACAGTATTAAACTTTTTGTATCCTGTGTGTGTGTAGGAGGCTGAGAGTCTTTATAAAAACATGGTGAAACGCTTCAGACAGGAGAAAGCTGTATATCTGAGTTACGGCACCTTCCTGCTACGACAGCGGCAGAGCGACGCTACAAATGCCCTCCTTCAGAGGGCGCTGCAGAGCCTGTCCAGTAAAGATCGTGAGTGCCAGCTACATGTCATCTCTGTGGGACCTGGGTGTCATGAATCTGAAAAAGCTATTTAAATGATATCCAGACCCTCCAGCTGTCCTGTTAGCAGCTCATGCATTGTTTCCTCACTACCTTTCCAGACGTGGACCTGATTGCCAAGTTTGCCCGGTTGGAGTTTCAGTACGGGAATACTGAGAGGGGCAAATCCATGTTTGACAAGGTCCTGAGTACCTACCCCAAACGCACAGACCTGTGGTCCGTCTTCATAGACCTGATGGTGAAGCACGGCTCTCAGAGGGAAGTGAGGTAAGCGTACCTGTAGGGTAGGAACTGTACTTCATGTAGTCCATATTATGAATATTTAAACCCTTTTAATAATCCAAATCAACCAATCACATTTTTGGTTTTGACTTTGTTTTAAATATTAGTTTAAAACAATTCCTTATTTGGTAGTTTAAAAAAAAACTATTTATTTCTATTGTAAAATAAATAAAATAAATAAATAAAAAAGCTGATAGTTGGTCAGTTAGGCTAAAGTGAAACTTGTATTAATTTAAATTTTGTTTTAAATATTATTTTGTATTACTTTTTATTTTATTTTTTAATTTACTTTTTACTTTACATTTTGAAACTATTGCATTGTTAATTTTTAATTTATTCTATGTACCTTATTTATTTTATTTACTTTTTATTGTACTTTTTTTTTAAATGTATTTTTTATATATATTTTTGACATTTTATATTATATGTAGGGATGCATATGAACATTTTGGCCGATACCGATAATTCTTTGTTTATTTGAAAGTCGATTATGGCCGATAAATCTAAATCCAAATTTTTATATAATTTGTTTCTGATTACAAAAACAAAAGTCTCACCATTTTAAATCCATGTCCCAAGCACACAATTATAATGTTCTCATTATAATTTTCTGTAGCCTATATGACAGACTTGCGTTGCATGTTGCACTGAACTGTATTTTCCTTTTTGAAGTGATTCCAATCATATTTCAAGCAATTCAAAAGCATCATGGTAAACAGTGCACATCTGAAGTGTCTCAGCTGAAGGAAATAATCCATTATTAATCGGCTTTAATATATTGGCCCAATTTTCTTATCGGGCCGATAACTTAAATGAACTTATATCGGCTTATAGCGATATGATGGCTGATATATCATGCATTCCTAATTATATGTAGAGTGGGACAGAATCTTAAAATCTTGTAAATTCTGTTCTCAATTCTTGTTTGGCACACTTATTTTTCATATTTGATATTTTTATATTTGAAAATATTTTCCTGTTCCCTCCAGGGAGCTTTTTGACCGTGTGATTCACCTAAGCGTGTCGGTGAAGAAGATCAAGTTCTTCTTCAAGCGCTACCTGGAGTACGAGAAGACAAACGGCACACCTGAGACCATCCAGGCGGTCAAACAGAAAGCTGTGGAATACGTGGAGTCGAAAGGAGCCGAAGCCGCCAGCTAGAACCATCTAGTTTATTAAGATGAATCCAATATCTAAGGGGAAAAATTAATCTTTTCTCCCACCCATTTTTTTCTCCCTTGTACACCCTTTAACATATTTCTGGAGGTGCATTTGTGTGCATCTCCTGTCATATAAATGTCTATAAATAGCCAGTTTTTCTCTCTTTGATTAAATGACGATTATGGACTTTTTTTAATAATAAAAATATAGTGCTGTAATGGAGGAATTCAGGTTTTGCAATAAAAAATTCTGCTATATAAAGCTCCAGAAATCTTTATCCACCATTTTCTTTTAAAGGAAGGTTAACCACAAAAACATTTTATTCAAAAACAAACAATACAAAATGACAAGAAAAAGGAACAATTCAAGCAGTGAACACGATAAATGGAGAGAAGAACTGCTGGTTATTGATTATATATTGAATATTTCCGTAAGGACTACGCAGGATCTTTATGAAGACCTGTAGTACCAGTCAAACAGACAGTGCACTACACCTACACCCTACTGTCACATATATACGCCCATTCATCGGCAGTTAAAGTTTAATTGTTTTCTTTTGTTTTCTAGTTAGATCCCCTGAGGCAAACTGACATATTTACCTCTCATTTTGATGCCTGTTACCCAGCATGCACGGTGTGTCTCTCGCTTTAGAACCTCGGCACATTACTAATTTAAAGAATATTGTGGCACGATATATAGGAGATTATTCTTATGTTTGGCTACTGAATCACTAGTGGAGGCTGAACGTTGTCGTCCTGGTTTCTCACGTTCTCCAGGTCCGCTGTGGCGGTGCATATAGATGGCTTTGTAGAGCCTTAGCGGGTCACGTGATTTGTTCCAACGACCGCAGAACTGGAGGGTGTTAATCTGGCCTTGGGCCGTACAGTTTCTGGGGTCACACCTCCTCTGGGTCTTGCGGCACCTCGGCTCCTCGTGGGGCGTCTGCGTTCTGGATACGCATGATGGGTTTATTGCACATCGGGCAGACGCTGCGGATCTCTAACCATTTCAGCAGGCACCTGCGAGTTACAATGAAAGATTTCTTTAACAATACAAACTAGGTTTTTGCATTTTGCTTGAAAATTGCCACCACAATGCTAGGCTGTTGCTTGTAGTTTGTTTAGGTGTCAAAAGTGTGAGCAATGAAACGGTGATAGCCTACTTCAATGTGATGCATGTTATAAGTGTTTATTCTTCAAACATTTAAATTGCTATATATATATATATATAATTTGTTTATGTAGGAGAGTCTGAATGGACTTAACAGTATACAGTAGACTGTTTTATTTCATATTTCATGTCAAAAAGTTAAAAAGTTTTTTTTTTTTTTTTTCAAATTAGCCTTTTATGCTTTTATTTAATCAACAAATATAGTACAAACAGTTATATTGTGAAATATTATCATTTAACTGTTTTCTATTTTTAAAATGTAATTTATTCCTGTGATGCAAATCTGAATTTTCAGCATCATTACTCCAGTCTTCAGTCACATGATCCTTCATAAATCATTCTAATATGCTGATTTTCTGCTCAAGAAACTTATCAATGTTGAAAACCGTTTCATATTTTTGTGTAAACAGTGGGGTTTTTGTTCCTGGATATATCAACCGTCATCAATATTTTGTGTCCATTTTACCATAAAAATTGTCTTATGTTTATTAGAAGTACTCTAACATTGAGTTTTCTGTGGAATTCTGCTGCCTCTAAATACTCAAAGCAGTTCTTGGAACAAGTCAATCTCCCGTTAAGTAAACACTTGTTACAGTGGAACTCACTTCTTATGGAAGGTGTGTGAGCACGGGCACACGCCCAGCTCGTCTCTGGTCTTGAATTCCTCTAGACACACGGCACAGGGCTGCTGTGACACAAAAGACAAAACTATTTTAGTGTCACTTTCTTACTTTCATAATTCAAAGAGGTTTAGCAATACGCTACATGAATTCTGCCTGTAGACTCTCCAATAGTTTTGGAGGAGCTTTTTCACAAAAGGGTTGGAGTAGATTCTACTGAAAATAACGTCAGGGCTCCCATAATGCAGTTCACCAGGTGGTTGGACCAGAAAATCCCGCAGAGGTCTATTTGCATAATTAAGAATTTCCCCTGAGGTTTTTACATAACAAATGAACACATCCTAACCTTATTTAAGAGGATTTTTTAATGCACTGCGTGGGAGATCCGAAATGCAGAACTATCTTTGATTCTGACACTGTTCATACTAGTTATTCTCCAGAAACGCTGCCAACGGTGAGTGACATTACCACTGATGTTATCAACAGGATACTAAACTTTGTCACATGTACTTTGAGATGTTGGTGACTTTATTTTACAGTTACATGTAATTACATACATAATTGCATGTAATAACCCTAAACCACACCTAATCCTAACCCTATGTAGTTAATTATTACTCAGTACTTAAATGTATAATTACACATACACCTTAAAATAAAGTGTAACTGATATATTTAATCCTGTTAATCGTGTATAATTGTTTGATGCAAATGAATAGTTACAATGAAAAACAGCACAAGCTGATCTCTCGCGTGCATTTGTGGATTGGTGCACGTGCATTTGAATCTCTCGTGCATTTGTGGATTGTTGCGCGCACATGTGGATCTCTCGCGTGCATTTGGGGAAGGTTTTGAGTCTGTTTTCACTACATAATTCTACAACTATGATTAGCTGTAAAAAAAAAAAAAAAAAAAAATTGACTCTATTATACATAATTTATGATTGTCCCTGCATTTACTTGCTGTCCGTGAGATTTTCCCTTTAAAAATAATGGTTTGATCTCTCTGACGTCATAAAATTTTTAAAACAGTATCAAGTTAAAACAGTCACGCGTCACGTGGTTTTAAAGTGCAAATGTTCTTTTACAGAGAGGCCTTATGAAACTTACTCCCAGCAGGCTCAGCTTTTTTCCCGCGCCTTTCAACACCACCTTTAAGAGAAAACAAAGGGAACAAATACAATGTTGTTGAATGTTAAATCATTTTCTTTCTTTTTTTAACAGTCTATGGTTAAATCACTCGAAGCCGAAGTGCGAACTGCGTAGTAACGGCTCAGGCTCACGCCATTGGTCGAGTTAGCATCGTTGCGTAGTTACATGTGACATTACACGTTTTTCAACGGCTCTGTGATTACAGATTTTCATAACGTTAAATCGACAAGACTAGACGAGTAGTTTACGAGAAAGTTAACAAATGGCGTGCCTACAGTTGTCTCTACATAGGGATATAATTCAAAAGAGAAAATAGAAAGTATTTTAAACAGCAAAAAGTTTCATATTTCATCTAGTCTACCAGGAAAAAGCCCCCGTAACAGACTAACGTTAATGTAAGTAACGTTAGCTAACTGAGAAGTGTTATCATAACGTTATCATATCGATTACAATTGCAGTTTAATCTGCTAGTGTTTCTCTTTACGTTAAATGGTATGCTACTTTCTGTATGGTACACTTTGGAGTTTTATTGCTTTTTTCTTAAAAGCATGTCACATGTTTTTATTGTGAGACCCTTACATATTTTAGATGAATGATTATCTGAACTAAATTCAGAGGACCTAGTTCTAGACCAACATTATAAAGGTATGCACCTTCTTTCACTATTTTATGTTTTTTAAATACAAAAATGTATTTTCAGGAGCTTTTATAACATATTCATGGGGTGGAAAGCACATATGTTTCTTGTGTTGTGCACTATTTATAAAAGCAAAGTAGGCTATATCATGAAGGTCATCTGTTAGATTGGATTTCATCAAGACTCTGGAAAAGATTATGCTATATTTATATCTAACGTAGATGTATTGTTTTAGGCCCACCTCATTGTAGCTGTACTGCTCCCTTGTGCCTTGCTGTTTCAACCTGTAAACAAAAAGAGAGAGATAAAAAATGAAAACACTTCTACACTTCCTGAGTTCAACTGCAAAAACTGATGTGGGTGGTGCAAAAGAGAGATGTTGTGATTGTGTAAATCATTTTGCTGCAGCATTTCCTCTGTCAAACTCTCAAATGCATATAAATACTTTACATAATATTCTAATTCATACTGTCATCTTAAATTCTGACAAAGTCTTGGATCCAAAATGTAATTTAAACTAATAATTAAATTAAAATGTATTATGTATTTAATCATTAGATGTGTGTGATTAGCTGACAGGGAACGTTCTGACAAAGTTCTTAAACTAATGTCTAATGTTTTTTAAACGTTATTACTTATTCAGAGAACATTCAAAAGTAACTTTCCCATAATGTCCAACTAAAACGTTTCAGAAAAAAAATCTTTCCATGAATGATGTATAAATAATGTCTTTGTGCTAACAAAGACTGACGAACGTTCATTCATAACTTAGTGAGAACTTTTTCAGAACGTTCTTGCGAGATTATATATGCATGTATGCAAACTATATAAAGTTCCAGATATGTCTTTCTACATGTCTTTACAGGAGCGGACACATCTGATTTGTGGGACAGCAGTTGTGCGGGTGTGGTGAATGTGTTTGGGCTCTTGCCTGAACAGATAGCAGCAGAAGATTACACTGAGCATGAAGATGAACATGCCTATGCCCAGTACGATGACGTACACGTTGAGCGGCAGACGGTAGATGTCTTCCTCTGACATATCACAGTCTGAATGCTGCAGCCCTAAACCACAGAGGCAGCCTACACACAAACACACACTCAAATCAGCACTTTACATCACACGCAAGCAGGAAGAAGAACACAGTTCTTCAGTACGCCCACTTTCAAGGGAATATTTTTGGAAATTAGCTATGCATGCACAAAAACAAAAACAAATTTGAACAACTGTGGATTGACTCCAACAAAGCCACCATCTGGCCTTTCGTGTAGCCATATGTGGGTTATAAGAGTATACCGTTCACTCTTTACTGTTTTCTAACCATGTAAGTTCTTCTCCAGTCATATTCCCCAGTCAGTCAATGTACTTTAAGAGTTAAAGATTAACGCAGAGTCTGCAGGAATCCCCCTTAGTCTGAGTCTGTGGAACGATTCATCTAAGGTGCTTATGTGGAGGGGCTTCCACACAGATTATTGTAAGCTTGTGTCATTCTGATGGGGAAGGTACAATGAGATTTAATGTGTGCCACATGGCAACATATCTCAAGTATTATCATTATTATTATGCTTTGTCATATACAATGGCAAAATATTTCATTTTTTTTTTACAGTAATACAACTGAATACATTTTTGTTGAATTCTTATTTTTATTATCATTCGTATGAATGATTATGACTGAATGATTATGATATTTTTTATTGTATATATGGAACTCAAAGAATGATACATTTTTGTAGATGCACAAAATATTCTGATTATGGTCCATAATCTTGTTAAAGCTTTATTCAGAAAGAGGTTTGCATGCTCAGCAGCTTCCTGTACACATATATTCCATATATATTAAGCAGCACAACTATGATTTCAACATTGATAGTAAAATATGTTTTATTTCTTTATTAATTATTATTATCAATGTTGAAATAATAGTTTCTTGATCAGCAAATCATTAGAATTTGAATGATTTCAGGATCATGTAACACTGAAAATGTCATGCTGAAAATTCAGCTTTCATCACAGGAATAAATTACATTCTAAAATATATTCAAATAGAAAACAGTTTAAATGTAATAATATTTCCCACTATTACTGTTTTACTGTATTTTTTAGCAAATAAATGCAACCTTGAGCATAAGAGACTTCCTTCAAAAACATAAAAAAATCTTACTGACCCCAAACTTTTGAACATATATTTGGGATCATATATATATATATAGCTATATGAGACCCCAAAATTTTATTAATACATAAATATGGCAGCTGTCTAATTTGCTTTATCTTGTTTAGGCAGTCGAGTTGACACGTTTACATGACATACGTAATCAGAATCTGAGCAATTTCCGATAATCAGAATGCATTTTGTGTTTACTTACTGAGCATTACTGTCATTGAAACATTTGATTTGTTACAGGTCGATCCATGTTTTCATCTAAAAATAAATCTCTAGACATATCAGTTTTCAGAAGAGCGAAAGGCTGACAACATGCGGGTTGTTAAAAGCTGTCTACGTACGCATAGCACGAATACTTCCACAATCTTTGACAAGCTACCCTTGACCTTTCTGAATACGGTAGTTCCCTTTGACTTCTTCAAACTGGTTTCAACATCCTCAGCAGCATTAACGCTTCAGTGACTAACGCTGGGGGAAGAAAACAAACTCAAGTTCAGCTTGGACTTTTCGCAAAGGCCACTCACCGTTACACCATTGGAATGGTTGCATGTAATCTGACTCCAAGCAGAGCTGCTGCAAACTCACTGCTTGTCTGGAACAGGCAATGCGGGGGTTGGAGGACGCAGCCGAAAACCAGATTCCAACTTGACTTATTCCCGACAATTTGCCACTGTGCAACCAACGTTGTCTGACAACCAGCTCTTAAAATGATAGGGTGCGCTGTCTTGATTATAGTCAAATTATTCCTCCATTCATCTCACTTTTATGATGCCAGCATCGAAGGACAAAAGATTTCAATCACTCTTTGCCTCTGCTGATGTGAATATGCACAAGGTGCTTTGTTACAGAGACAAAGGGAGCATAATGTGCCCTTGATATTCGTCTTGTCTTTTGAGAGACGAGTCCATACGTGGCCGAATGGCACTTTCGGATGTGATCTCCTTTGTGTTGTCGCACACAAAAGTTAACAAATTCCTTGATAAATCCCGCGTCTGGCGGTTTAGCGAGCACTAAACATCCATACGTGCAGAAGTGTGAACAACATACGAACTGATACAAGACTCCATCTACAGTCTTTGTCTTCCCTCAAACCCTCTTGCAAAAGACTTTGGCATGCCTTTGGGTCTCTTGTCGATTATTCCAGCAGTTCTTCCTTGACGTCGCCTCTCGGTCTGCCTTGTTTTTTTAAGGTATATTCCTTTTATCGAAGAGCAGGCCCTTTAAGAGAAGGAAGGGAGCAGTATTTGCAAGCGTTTATGTGTGTGGGGGAGTATTTTTCTCTCCACCTAAAACCATCTGCTCTCTCAATCCTTCCATCAAAAAAGTAGACCGAAAAAACGAATCGTCCCTCGGCTCATTTAACAAATATCCCAGCCAAAACGCAAGCATCTGGGGGTTAAAGATGTGTGCTAGTGAGGCTGACCAGTAATATTCTCCAGGAAGGCTCCTGCGTCTTTCCTGGCCGCACACATTCAGTTTGTAAACAGATCTGTGCTCATGTGATCCTGGTTTGCCTCGCAACTCTGTCCTCCAATCCCTCCCTCCCTTCCTGAGCGATTCCCCTCCTCCAATCCCTCACGCTCTCACTGCGCGACTGCAGTCACAGGATGGCCTCCTCTTCTTCTAGAAGTGAGGGCTGCAACATTTTAGAGGAAGTAAGGCCTCATGCACGCGCTGTGCTGCAGAAAACAAGCCGAAGGTGACAGACAAAACAAGTGAGAGTGAAAAAAAAATGGGGCAGACTGCATGAGTGAGCGCAATGACACGTATATGCAGCAGATGAAATCAGATGCAGATCATGTTGCTGTCTGACCTACTAAAGCACTGGCATTATGAAAGCTTGTTATGTTCAAGCACAGAATATAACTAGCTTTTAATCAGAGAAAGGGCGGAAAAAGAAACAACAGACTCAGGCGACCAACCCCCAACTCTATTCTGCTCTAGAGACAACAGCTGCTGCTTGCCTAACAACCATGTGCTCTCGGCGTCTCTGTTTGTCGCACTCAGCAATCTTGATGACTTATCTGCGTGGTGCACAGTTCAGTTTCATGCTAACCAGATGATTTGCTGGTTATCTAAATGGCTGGGATGTACTACACCACTTTTAAAAATCTGAACTGATTTTAAAACACTATGCATCATGCACTTGCCGACTTTGAAATAGTTGATAACCCCCGAATGGTTGGAATCAGACTTTGAAGTTTTTGACCTTCATACACTACACGATTTTTTCTTTTTTGTGAAATCTGTCTACTCAAATCTGCAGACTGGCTCTGACTTTCAGCAAGTAACTTGTCCTGGCTGGCAATCTGGGCAAAAGTTGCGTCGTATATTCTAGCCTTATCAAATCAGCCTTATCTTACAGGCTTTCTTCCAGTGTTGTTATTATTAACTGAAACTATTAAAAATAGTTTTCAGTAATTTAACTAAGGTAAAATATATAAATATCAAATGCAAAACGTACACTTTTTCAATTAAAAATGATTCCTTGGCAAATAAATGGAATGTCAAAACTGAAATACAAATAAAACTAAATAGAGATATTTCGAAAAACAAATAAAAAATTACAAAAAAATATAAAATTAACTATTAAACCTTTATTAAAACTTTAAAATTAAAACAAAAAATATAAAATAAAAGCTCAAGTATTTAAAATATTCATATTAAAAGTCCTGCTGTAGTCAATAATTTTATCCCTTAAAACTCACCTTTGATCACCAAAATCACATTTAAATGTTATTTTATGCCTTAAAATAGATTAATAGTAACTCTACACCATTTCGTAACCCCACTCACTTAGTATACACAGTTCTATGAATATGCAAATTAGCCCCGCCTCCACACACAGCAGCTCAGAGATCCACTCGTTGGCGATCACACGTTGACCTGATTGGTTACAAGGTAGTTTGTGACGTCAGAAACACCAGAGATTTCAAACCGTGTTTTTGATTCTGTCTTTGGTTCACTGCAGTTTTAAGGAGAAAATACTCAGCAATGGTGTTGACTGATGAATTTACACATAGTTCGGCTTAAAGCATATTAAAAACACCACACAGACATATAAGCAACATTAAAAACTAGAATGTCACCACAGGGGGACTTTAAGACAACATATTAAGCAATATATTAGGATTTTCTAGTCCTATATTAGGATTTCTTGTCCCTGTCAAAGATATATCTCAGACTCAGACCTTACTATAATACACTGCACATGCTTTCTTTTGAGCACTGCATGAAGAAGGAACGCCACCATTCATTAATCCATTTTGGTTCGTGCTATTGCTATGCCTTTTTGTAAAAACATTTTGGTCCACACTATAGCTAGCATTATCATATCCCCTGCCCGAATCGCTTTGGCCAACATCAAGGCCATCATTCACATAACCACTTTTGCCGCCTTTTGGGTCCGCACTACGGTCAGTGTTATCACAGTCATGTCCATCTTGATTACAGTTAGCATTCATGCTACAATCTCCATTTTGTCCAGTGCTAGCATCTGCACACTTTCTTAGACTCAGCGCAGGTTTGCACTTGTGCCAGTCCCACAGCAGCTTGTTCATGGTGTCCTGGCGACGAATTCCCAACAGTTTGTCTTCTTCGGTTTCGGGTTTATCGTCGTCATCATCACTATCATCTCCACGTGAATGATCATGGAAGCTCTGAATCTCGCCGCTCATATCCTCAAAGTACTGCTTGATGCAAACCTTGGCGAAACTTTTGCCATGTTCTGTGCAAGTCTCATCAAACACCTTGCGCTCTGTGTCTACGTAGTGAGACCAGTATTTGGTTTTGAGGAAGGCGGCCTGGTTGAAGCAGGGCCGAATGGCTCTGATCAAAAACGCAATGATTGTGATGATCATTAAGAACAACCATCCAAAAGCCTAGAACATTTAGAATGTAGACAAAGAAATATTAATTAGTAACATTGGTATTTTCATCTTAACTAATGATATTTTGTCCTGGTTTCACAGACAGGGCTTAGATTAAGCCAGGATTAGACCTTAGTTCAATTAGGACATTTAAGTAGCTTTTATAAACGTGCCTTAGAAAAAAAAGAAAACCATTACTGGTGTGCCTCTTGAGACAAAACCATGTCTGTGAAGTCAGGGGTATATTCAATGCCATTAAGCACACCGATTTTAGGTAATTAGTCTAAGTTTTAAACTGGTACTCTGTAAACAGTGCTCTGTTTGCCCACAATGACAGAATTTTATATGTGTGTGCGTGTGTGTGTGTGTGTGTGTGTGTGTGTGTGTGTGTGTGTGTGTGTGTGTGTGTGTGTGTGTGTGTGTGTGTGTGTGTGTGTGTGTGTGTGTGTGTGTGTGTGTGTGTGTGTGTGTGTGTGTGTGTGTGTGTGTCTTGTTGTTTTTATCATTGTGGACAAAATGAGTCATTGAATTCGTTTAAAAATATAATTGTTCATATTATTACTTTTAGAGTATTATTCCAATATATATTATTTCATACATTTCATGTCAATATATTATTTTCTGGGGGGGGTTTTCAGGTTGGTACAGTGATACATTTATATATATATATATATATATATATATATATATATATATACATATATATATATATATATATATATATATATATATATATATATATATATATATATATAGGCTATATATATATATATATATATATATATATAGGCTATATATATATATATTCCATGGTATTTTCCATCTTTTCTACAGTAATAATATCTTCTGATCACTGCTTTGGTTTTCTAAAGTGTTGTCTCATATCATTGAGATATTTTTATTTCATTTAAATTTTAGTTTGTTTTTGTCATGTTTATTATAATTTTTTCTGTCTATAGTCTATATAGTTTTTATTTTTTATTTTAATGCAATTAGCCAAAATAAAATAAGTTGAATCTTTTATATATATATATATATATTAGGGAAAGTTTATTAAGTAAGGAAATAGTTTTTTAAGGTTTTAGTTTTATAAGCCTGACCCAAGTAGGAACTCACTTTTGGATTATGAGTAGTATGATTATGATTTTGTTTTACGATTATGACTTTTAAACACTTAAGGTCCTTGCACACTGAGTTAAAAAATTTCGTATGCGTTTTTTCGCATTCGTGATTCAGTGGCTCTGAATTTTCAAACTGCTTGCTACGGATGCGAAAAACGCAAAAAATCGAACCCGACCCGAGAATTTTTATGCTAAAATTTCGGACGCGAATTTTGGACTCAGTGTGCAAGGGCGTTTAGACTAGACTTCTAGAACTTTTGTGCTCTTTAGTACTTTTCTGAGTTCAGACTGCATCGAAACATGGAAAATACTATTTTTAATGGAGTTATTATATTAAACCAATATTAATACTAAGAATTAATATCAACCAGTGGCAAATACTGCAATAAGCAGATCAACAGTACCTGTGAAATACAGCGTATGTATATGACCGCGGCTTCTCTCGATAGAATGTGTTGGCCATCATATATATGCTTGCATGGAATTTTGGCCAGCGTTCGTGTAAGTTCCTCTTGAGACAGTCCATATCCACTTACATTTCTGCCAAACTCAGAAATGTCCAGGTCCATACTGTAGGCACACAGAAAGCTTTTACCATCCATTAGAGTCACTGAGATCCAAACCGCTGGAGCGATGAGCGATCTCTGGGACATGGACACACACATGTAGCGCAGGACCTTAGGGTCCTTCCTCCGCTGTCCTAATGGCCGTTTCAACTCCTCCGCCAGCATTGAGACATTGTTGTTCAGCACAAAACCCAAAAGGAAGAACCATATAGGTGGAATAACCAGCATACTGATCCCATAGGAGTAGTTAAATTCAGGGATACAGGGACAGTTGAACTCAAAAGATGTGTAGAGCTGAGCGCTAGCCAGGGCCATGATGCCACATATGCCGTTCATAAAAGACTCCTGGTTAGTCTGGAGGATCTGGGCCATCATACGGACCTTATCCATATTGATATATTGGTAGGTCTATCCTGATATTAACCTGTGAAGGAAGAAAATGTGTTACTTAAAGATCGCCACTGATATTTCACGTGCAGAATGTTTTTCATAAAAGCGTTTTGATAAAATTGGACCCTTAAATCAACATGAAACCAATTTTACTTCCATAAATTGATTTTTTTAATTGGGGAAAACATCCAATGGGAATTAATAGAATAATGAAAAGGATGACTACTAACATTTTTTTTCTTTCAAACACATTTCAAGATGGATGTATTGAATTGCATGTTAAATTTCCATCCATTTGGATTACACCGTTTTAACATACATAAACTAATACACTTTATGTGATGCATATTTGTCAGTCATACATACAGTAAATGAAACAGGCAATATTATAGCATAGTTTGATATCTGATTATAATCTGATTTTATTTAAATAATCATGTTTTCAAAATGCAATTATTCAAATAGCTTAGAATCAACATAAATCTGTGCTTTGTGAAAAAAAATGTATTCGGTTAAAAAGTATGAACATGGTTAAAATATGGCTAGCTGTGGAACAAGCATAATATTCAATTACCGGTAATTCAAATGCATGAGATTATAAGATATTAGATTTATTGATGAAATATAACCTGATTATTGTGTATTTAAAAACTATGTAATCCAAATGGATGAACTTTTTGTATCCAATTAAAATACATAAAATCTTAAATTTAGGCCTAAATATTTTTTTTTTGAGTGAATGTGTGCACTGATGAATTGTACATACTAAGACCAAGTAAATAGGGTTACAACACGCCAACTAAATTATTAAAAACAGTCTTACGTTTAACATTGTATAGCAAAATGTCAGAGTGAGATATAACTCAGTCTACTTACAGAATTCAGCCAAATATGAATCCGTCTCTGTGAACTCAACTGAAAACAATTATAATTCTCCTGTTGAGAAGAGGGTGAGTGTTATCAGTTCAGCCCTCACACTGTCTCTCTCTGCCACGCGAAAACAACATGCACACCTGCTCGATTCTCAGTTCATAAAGGTGATTGATCTGTTGATCTTCCGTCTGTTTATATTTGTGTCCCTCCAAACATTGTGATTTCAGTTTCAATGCACAAAAGTCTTTGTGTTATTTGAAGTACACAGACTGCATGTTTTTACATACCTGGTAATACCATGGTAACAGGCAGTGTGGTCCAAAGCACATGCAAAAGTATTGCCTTACCCTATTCAAATTTAATCTTCTGTGGGATTTTAGGTTCCAGTGCAGTTGCTGGAAAACTTTTGAAGCTTGATGAACACTGCTGTGTTATTAATTAAATCAACACTATTTGCTAAAAATAATAATAATAATTATGTATGTAGGGTTGAGCTGACAGTCAAAAAGAATCGATTCATCAATTCCTAAGCTTTAGAATAGATTCTTCTCTTTGGTTGGAGTCAATTTTTTCAAAGGATTTATTCAAAAACAGCACAACACCATAACATCACTAATTTAAACCACCCTTTTAAAAGGATGATAGCTAAAGGATCATAATTATTGAAATCTTAACAAGGTTAAAGCACATTAAAGACAATATCAAAGAGGTGACTAAGTTTTTAATTACAAACAGTTCGCTAATGCTGGATTACAGAAACATCAACCTCAGCCACATGCCGATATATCTTGTCACTACTAATCACTAGGGTGAAAAATATGCATTGTATTCTTTATTATAAGATCTTAATTCACCTGCCCTTTTTATTTCAAGAAATTGATTCGCTTATAACAGTTCTGTAATTTAACAGCCCTATTTATAAAAAGTTTAATAAGCATCACTGATTACATGCAATAACAGTGATTCATACTAAATGGTTTGGTTCAAACAGAGCAATCGTACAAACTTGCTTTGCATGTAGAGGCATGTCACCGCTCACTGGTGTATATATTAAAAAAAGAGGAAGAGGTTGTACTCAGTATTCAGGAAGTGTGATGTCAAACTCAAACTCTGACAGCGTGCATCCTGTGTGAGAAGCAAAAAAACGTCGCAAAACCTTGCAAAACTATTTTCAGCCTATTTCTCTTTTCAGCTTTACACCGAGACACTGTTTTCTGTGCTGAGAGGTAAGTTATTGTATGATATTAAAGATGTGCATTAAGCAATAAGGATAATGTAAATTTAATGATATTTGAAAATGACATACACAAGTACTACCGGAACTACAGAGCAGTAATATGTTATACTAGATTATTTCAAATGGATCCAGTTACTCAATTGTTTCTTTATTCGTTATTGTCAATTATGATGTAGCTTAAGGTTTTTCAAATACTTCCATAGAGAAAATACAGCTTTGTGAAGAGGAAATAACTTTTTTCATTCACAGGATGGAGGACACGTTTCTACATGTGTTAGTCTTTATCTCCGGTCTGCTGCTCTCAAAGGATCATAATGTCGTACACGACCAAGATGACAGCCTCACGGTGAGGATGCAAAACCATGAGCTTGTTCTTCTGGAGGAGAGAGCAAAGCTGGAACAAGAGGAGCATGCTGTTTCCAATCAACTGCCACATTCAAATCAGGAAGTGCCACAAAATCATCACAGGATGCCACGAAGAGAGGGGGACATGTCAGATGTTCAACAAATAACGCCAAATGTCAAGACCACAGTGCTGCACGAGGAGCAAATGTCCCCAGTGGGAGAGCAAAACGACTTCCGCCAAAAGGCGTTTGCACCAGATGACCAGGAAATATTGGATATTGACAAAGACAAATGGACATTGCATATGCCAAAGGAAGGCCTAACACATGAAGAAGTCGATGTGGATCAGTCAGGGTCTACTGTGGACCAGAATGTCTCTCAAGGGGAAGTGACACAGCCGGAAAAGGCACAAAGCGACCAGATTGACACCCATCGTGATCAGGGTTTACTCATCGACCAAAAAACACCAACTTCAAGCCAAAGGTTGACAACGATAACTCAAGAGAAACAATCTAGTGATCAAGAGGACACCTTAAGCTGGTACCTTTGGAATTTACTCTCCTTGATTTCATTATTTCGTGTTTTGAAAATGTTTCTGAAAAAGGGCTACAATCTGCAAAGGAAGATGCAACGATGCCGGAGCATCTCTTCCCTAGCTTCTAATATCGATAACAAGACTTTAACTAGCTTCCATCACCAGTGTGTCCTGGTTACACCCAGTTCCAGCTGGCAAACTTGTGAGTTTGTGGAGGGTTTTGTGAACGACCTTCTGAAAACTGTGAGAAATATGAGCACTGCAGGTTCAGACATGGAGATTGCAGACTTTGTTGGGGTTGGCAGCTTATACGAGCAATGGGCTTCAAAGAAGAGCGTCATATGCGACATACACATACCCATCATCCCACCAAAGCTGTATAGCTTCGAGTTTGAGCTTTTGAAAGAAAGTAGAGGTTCTTCAACCAACCAGTATTGTTGCAAAGTCAAGATGGTCAAAGGCGGCACCAGTTCAATCTGCCCTTGCAACAATTCCAACCTAGATGACGATGATATGTTGTGCCTTTTACATCCAGATAACAAAAAAGGGGGTCATGTGGCTGAAAGTAACATTAATGACTTTCTATGCCTAGAGAACAGTTCATATCTTGCAAAAACACATATTGTGAAGTGGTTTGAAACCGCCATTATGAAAGCATGGAAAGAGATCCGCCACAAATATGAGTTTGAGCTAATATTCCAGAATTGGGAAAACCCTGGAAGTCTCAAAGTTCGGTTTAGGTCAGGAGAGCCCATCCTGTTCAGCCTCACTCCCGTGGTCAGGTTTAAAGACTCAGAGGTACATCTGATCTCCTATCTTTCCTCTGCCACATTTTCTGATACCCATTGGCCCATGTGTTTTGCACGCTACGAAAACGCCCTTCTTCAGCATTTGACCAAAACTCTTCCAGACAATGCGTGCCATATTCATTGTCTACAGATCCTTTCCTTCCTACACAAACACCAAACTGCCCTGACTGGACCATGTGGGCTAACAAGCTACCACTTAAAGAATGCACTGCTGCATCTTCTTATCAACACACCCTCATCTTGGGACCCTGAGCAGATGGTTTTGAGGCTAAATGATCTGCTGACTTTCCTCCATCAGAAAATCGAATCTAAAGTGTTTGACCACGCTCTGGTTGGGAACCCTCGAATTCCTACTTTAATTGGATTTCCCGAAGAGTTTAGAGCAGGAAAACCCATTAACTTGTTTCGACCTTTAAACAATGAGTTGTACTTAAAAACCAAAAAACACTTACTGGAGATGATTAGAAACATGCCAGTGCTGATACATGAATATGGATCAGTAAGAAATGTTTTGTAGTACTGTAGCAGCATTTAATTTGAGATTGTATTTGCCAAATATATGTATATGCATTCACATGTTTACTCTAAGGGTGAAAATATAATAATAAAGGAAATGGAAACTATTAGTAAATTCAGTTTATCACATTAGCTTGACAAGGCAGAACCACAGACTATAACAGCGTCATTATATGATCCAACTTAAAACATCCGCCATCTGTAAAAGTGATCCTTCTAAAAATCATCCGATTCCCAGGAAAACTCAAAGTCATAGCCAGCTAAAGGGAACTCCGGCATGGGCTCCTCTGGCGATGAGGTTTCCCTTCCTGTCTTCAATTCCCAGGACTCACTGGTGATCATTGACTTACCTGTTAGAGACAGAAAAACTTTTGTCAGCAAATCAAATTTAATTTGGGAAACAAATCTATTTACACTGACCAGACATCCTTGGAGAAGCAGGACATGTAGATGCACAGCAGTTACAGACAGAGGCATCACCATACAGCTCAGTCCACCTAAAGCACACAAACATCCACAAATTAATCAGTCGTGGATACATTTAAAGTCTTACGGTGCAGAAAGCGGTTTCTGAGAAACGTTGATGAAAGTGGAACGGACCGAGCGCTAAAACACTTGTAGCCAATCAGCAGTAATGGGCGTGTCCACAGATGTGGGGGAGGTGCCAGTGCTGCACGGCATGTTTGAGTTTTTGGGGGCAGAACTATGGGGTGATGGAAAGATGGGGTGTAATCCTTTTGGGTAGGGGCAGGTTTGTTTTTGTGATTTCAAATATCAACAGCATTACTCAGAAATTGCTTACTGCACCTTTAACTTTCAAAATGGTTAAATAATAGGATATGAAAGGGAGATCCCATCATTGGAACAGAAATTTTAGAAATGAATTTGAGCTTGTAAACTTACTTCTTGGTGCGCTTGTTATACATGCATGACTTGGCACTAGGTGTAGGAGTCTCTGGTCCAAAGTCCAACTCGCAATGCAAAAACATGGTCTATCAAGAAAAGGGAATTTTAAAAGAGGTCAACAAGCCAACTATGTATTAAAAAGTAACAAAAAAACATGTTATACCTTACTGGACTGTGGGTGGGAAGCCATGTGTTTAAACAGAAAAGCTCCCACACAAAGTCTCACAGTCATCTTGTCATCACTGGTGTAGAACTTTGTCAGAGCGCTGTTCTTACTGTCCACTAAGCATCTATACGGAGATAAAGTTGGAACAAAAGGGAAACTAAAATCATTTTTCTTCTTTAATACAACATATAGCCAAGTAAAGAAAATAGAGCAGCACGATTAATCATTAAAAGACTGATCTCAATTCAAACTCCCACATTCTTATTCCTAAATGACAAAGATTTATCGATTACAAACATTGAAATTATCCCAGTACTTTTGTGATAAGTTTATGGTTTGAATATTAACCCGTCTAGAAATGTTATATATATATATATATATATATATATATATATATATATATATATATATATATATATATATATATATATATATATATAATAACAATTTGAGTAACTTGACTCTTAAAATAATTATTGTATCAAGTACATCATTACGCCAGCATGTGATTGTTAAAAACTGTATGTCATTGAATAATTCAAGACATTCGTTCCAAAATGCTAATTCATCCAGTAGGCCTAATGAAACAAGAGAAGTCTAAAGTAAATGGAATCATTCAATCCAAAATTATTATTTTTTTCATTCAAAACATTATAAATTAAACCTTTTTAAATAGACTGCAGAAATTATCATTTAGTCACAACCTCTGACACTGACACTTTTGCATACATGTGCCAAAACATGGAATCTGCTTAAATCAATGAGCAATTCAAATCTGATGTGAAATTTGATGTAATTTTGCTTAGTTTATCCAGAATCATGAAGCTCTATATTTACCCATAATTCTCAACAACAGAATATTTATCCTTCGACCAAGGGCTTGGTTTGGAAGTGACAAAACAACGGTTCAGGTACAGCCGTTTTCTTGTTCCCCTGCTGGGACTTTTAGCTTCAAAGCATATGGGTTTGCCAAGGTCAAAGCTCTGGCCAACCGGAAGCAAGTTCCAAGACGCTGAAGTCACAAACAAAAATCTATTTTCACACTTAATATTGCCAGTTCAGTACAACATTTGTGGCATAATGGTGATTACTCACAAAATAGTATTGACCAGTCTCAAACACACCGAGGCCAAATTTTGGGAGAATTTAAAAAGAGAAATGTGAAGCTCATAAAAGCACTAAACAGAATGAATATACAAAAGCATTTGTATTATGGGCTGTACAGTGGTTTTAGTTTTTTAGGGTTCATGGAGATTTGTTGTCACGATGACAAAATTGTAAAATTACCTCACAAATAAAAGGTAAGAGTGATTTTACATTCTCTTCCAAGTGCCTGACGGTGACCCAAACTTTTATACGTGCTTATTACATGGCTTGGTTAAATTCTAATGTAGAATGCAGTCTGTTATTTCTTGAAAACACACCGCTGCGAAGTAGAACACACCGTTGCCATGAAAAACATCGTTGCCATGGACACAGTGTTCTTAAACGGAAGCAATACAGTCGTTTTTAAATCAATACTCCTTTTTAAATCAATATTTTGTCAAATTATTGATTTATTTGTTAGGTAGCCATGTAATAAGCGGGATAAATGTATAGAGAGGCGGTTGTTATTAGCGAATACAACCCCTTCAGGCTGATTCAAGACCCCTCCGCTTCGGGCTCACGATCAGCCTGTCAGTGTTGTATTCGCTATAACAACCGCCTCGCTATACATTATCCCTTACATATATAATAAACTTAAATTCAGCTAGAAAAGGAATTTATAGGTACATTTCAACATAAGTTTCAAATACACAGAAATACTTGAAAGAAATGAAAACAATGACTTATAAATGTACCATCCATTGCAGCAAGTGTGGGCCCTGTTCGAGTTTCCATGGCCTTGTACAAGATTCCACCTGCAACGTGGGGTAAGAATCCTACCTTATAAGAGCGATGGAACCTTAAATGTAGAAACAAAATAAGCCATTTAATTACATTTAACACACTTAACGCTTTAAAATGTACCAGAAATGTAAACAATTTTTTACTTTGTGTAGCTACATCGAATAGGCACCCTAAACGGCTGTTCCCTCACAATCAGCTCGGTGGCGTCTGGCATATAGTGGAGCGTGTTCGAGTAAATCACACGATCTGCATCCTCCTGAAATAAAATGACAGATCACATCACCAAAAATGCATTTGACTTGACCTTTTTCACATAACATGAGTAAACTTCTATAGCAGTGAATGAGACTACATATATATATATATATATATATATTACTGTTCCCATTTCCTCAAATAGCAAAAGAACTCAAACAGTGTTTTCACAACTTTCCAAAAGAGGGGAAAAAATATAGAGATTGATAGCAGTCAGAACAGAGAAAGATGTCAACTTTACAGTCACTCCCACAGCCACTGTATTGGAAATGCCCTCAGCAGAGTTAACTTTTTGTAAATTTTATACAAAAAGGTACTATATAATACCAAGTATGGGGTTATAAATGTACTTGTATAAAATTTAAAAAAAAAAAAAGGTAAAAATATAAAACCTGTTAAAAGAATCAAAAACTGTTAAAACACGTCACAGTCTGTAAAAAGGGTCCAGTCACAGCAGCGCCATCTTTGATTTTTAAAGGGAATGAAAGTAAGGCTGCAGGGATAGACATCTCTTCAGTGGGTTGTACTGTGTTTTTGGATTGTTCTGCTGACGAAACACTGCACAAATATCTTTCAAATAAATTTTTCAGACTAAATGAGCTGTGGAAAATGATAAGGTGATCTAGGAGCTTTACCGCTTTTTACAGCGGATGCCATTTAAAACACGGCCTCGCTTTCACTGCCACGGCGCTGCTCTGAATCAGGTCTATTGACAGGGGTGGAGGGGGAAGCGATAAAAAGAAAATGCCGTCACCCACCCCTCGATGTATGCCACATCCTTTCAGATAGTACAAAAATTGATAATGAGTATCTGAGGCTTTGTTGACAGCACACGTTCCTAGCTTCAGGTTTTTCCATGCGCTGGGGTCGGCAAACAAACTTCTCCGCACTCTCACGTGCAGACGGTCCATGTAACACATCACATCCATATTCGGATCAGAGGCAGGTTTCTTAGGTTTCACATCGGCCGTTTCGGCCAGAAGTATTGATTTGAGCAGCGGAGGCACCGGCCTACTGTCCCTTTCTGGGGTGAAAAGGTCTTTATATAGCATAGATGCCTGTATTCGTACGGACCCCGGTAATATTAGCGGACGAAGTGGTTTTGAGCCCGATAAACCGTCTTTGCCTTGAAATGTTTTTAAGTGCGATAAACCATCTTTGTCTTGAACAGGTTTTGAGCCCGATAAATCGGTCTTGACTTGAAATGGTTTCGAGTCCGGTAAACCAACTTTGAATTGAACTGGGGTTGAGTCCGGTAAACCAGCTTTGACTTGAACTGGGGTTGAGTCCGGTAAACCAACTTTGAATTGAACTGGGGTTGAGTCCGGTAAACCAGCTTTGAATTGAACTGGGGTTGAGTCCGGTAAACCAGCTTTGACTTGAACTGGGTTTGAGTCCGGTAAACCAGCTTTGACTTGAACTGGGTTTGAGTCCGGTAAACCAGCTTTGACTTGAACTGAGGTTGAGTCAGGTAAACCAGCTTTGAATTGTGTCATAAATCCATCACCGTCACCACTGTCATCATAATCATCTGGGCTTAGTGTGAAACTTTCCATCGAGTCCCATTCCTCATCTGGAACAATGTCAATATCAGTGTCAGCATCTTGGCGCGAGTATACTAAATGATTAGAGCTGAGAAAAACAACCAGAAGACAGTTCAGCCACATCTCTGCAGTTTCTTGCTACCGTTCCTCTGCTTAATTTTCTGAGACTGTCCCTTCATCTGAAGACATTTGTAGTAGCATATCAGTGTGACAAGAAACACCTGCTGTTAATTGACTCAAACCTGAAGGAGCAAAAACAGGTCAAGTTTGACGCCTGCTGGATAAAGCTGGTATTGCTTTCACGAAGGCACAAGTCAGAAAAAAACACCTGACTGATCAGAAAAATACTTTTTGAATTGTGTG
This sequence comes from Phoxinus phoxinus, assembly GCF_949152265.1. NCBI lineage: Eukaryota > Metazoa > Chordata > Actinopteri > Cypriniformes > Leuciscidae > Phoxinus > Phoxinus phoxinus. The sequence continues at coordinate 35,377,979 of NC_136881.1, forward strand.
TCCGTTCAACGTCTGCCAATTAAATTATCCCAATTTCATCAACAGGTTTTGTTATACTGGAAGATTTTATATAGCCTAATCATAACTTTACACCACACAATACACCATTATGGAATAATAGATATATTACAGTTAGGAACAAATCACTGTTTGACAGGTACTGGATGGAGAAAGGTATTTGGTCGGAGTCCCATTTAATCGATAGTAATAGTGGAATTATGTCTCATGAATCTTTTTGTGTTAAATATAATCTCATTTGCAATCAGGCCAAATTTGAATCTATTATTAAAGCTATCCCTAATTCTGTGGTATGTCAAATTAAAGAAATTCTCTTTTATTCTGTATCTATGACCCCACGTCTCCCAGTACTTTCAGTTGAAGGCCGTGATTTTAAAGGTAGCCAACTTTCAAACAAAACTGTTAGAAATAAATTCAATAACATTTCTTATCCTATATTAGCTTATAGAAACTCAATTTCACAACATTTCTCAAAAGATACCATTCACATACTTAGAACTAAATATTTAAAATTCCCTCTACCTCCCAAAGTGAAAGTAAATGGGATATATCCATCGAGTGAATTTTTACGACTTAGATTTGGATTTGACTCAAATAAATGTTTATTTTGTGATGATATTGAAACCACAGAGCATATGTTTTTTCACTATATGTATGAGGAGGCCTTATGGTCTGATATTTATGACTGGCTCTACCCGAAGATACCTCACCTTGAAGACTTCACTGTAAAGGACATTATCTATGGACTTATAATGAAAAATAACAAAGATAACTTCCTTGTTAACAATATCCTCATGCTTGCAAAAAATTTTGTACACAAATCGAAATACCTTAAGGTGAAACCAATGTTTTATGCTTTTCATGGTGAATTTGTTTCTTTTACAAAAGCCCTCAAAGTGATACAAAAGAAATACGCTATTAGTCTTTTTTCCATCATAGAAGAATATGATTTAAAAGAAAAACCTTAGCCCCCTTTGTTGTTGTTTTTTTTTCTTTTTTTTTTTTTTTCTTACATGCACCTGATCTGTATGTTCTATTGTAAAGAATTACTAATATTGCCACATTGTTTGTACATGAATAATTGTTCAATAAAAAAAAAAAAAAAAAAAAAAAAACTTTTTGAATTGTGTGTGTGTGTGTGTGAGGGGGGGGGGTATGGGTGGATGGGTCGAGTTTTAATTAATTTTACCTCACTTTGGCTTCATATTAAACCAAATTATTTACTTGGTATAAACTTATTTTTTTCTTGTTCTGCTGCCTCCTTTCTTTCTTCCATGTGTTAGGTTTTTTTTTTATACAATCTAACATTCTGGAAATGTCACAACTGTTTCTGTTGCAACAGCCTTTGCATCATGCCTGCAAAATGTAACATCCAAAACGTTTATTTCATGCTAGTTATTGTGTCAGTAAATTGGCCAATGCCACCAAAATAAAAAGTGCTTTTGGCATCGTGTGTGAGCCACACTTGTTAAAATGTTTAGATGTTTTTTTTCACCATGCAAATATTTGCTATATCCAAATTCATGTTTTTTCTCTTTTTTTTTTGTTAATACTGATACTTTTGCATACATGTGCCAAAAGAAAACATGGATCTAATTCGAGAATTGAGTCAAAGCAATTAAAAAAAACTTTAATAAGATAAATATGAGATAGTATTTACAACAACATATCTTTTTATTTATTTAAGCATTTAAATATGTTTAAAGAATCACCAAATAACAGGACATACAATAAGGTTATGAGGTTACATACCAGAATACATGCATCAATGCATCATATTATATGATAATAAAAATTATAGTTCAAGTATTCTACCATCTGTAAAGCATAAACAATGAAAGGTATTTTAAATATATATATATATATATATATATATATATATATATATATATATATATATATATATATATATATATATATATATCTGTATACTGTTGCTCTGACATCTATACTGTTTATTTACAATTATTTACAGTTTTAAGATATATATTTAAATCGACTGTGTTGCATCTATATTTCAAACTTGTGACTGAAAGAAGCTCAGGGAAAGAATCACAGTTTTGTATATTTTGGAGTTGGAACCTTGATGGATATTCATCCTCGTCCAAAAACCTCACAAAAGTTGATTGCATGTGCTAGCTTGTTGCGAAGTGCGTTTATACTGCTGTATTTGGGAAGAATTAATATGCCAAAACAGGTCTGGGCCTCTGGCAAACGGTGATCTGCATCAGGACCGTCTGACTGACGAATCCTCAGAGAACGCTTTGAGAAACCTCCCACAGGCACACGGTCCGTTCCATACAAGAACACTGAAGAAAAATAGGTAGAGCGAGGATGTGAGACAATACAAATAACAATCCTTAAATGTCTATATGATGTCATAGATGCGTCTAAATAAATAAAATAATGTTTAAGCTTACTCAGAAATTTCTTCTTGTTCTCTTCAGAGAACTCAAAGAAAACAGTCCAGAAGTTCTTGATAAGCTCATCAGAGGCAGAACATCCTTCATAGGAAGCAGACTGAAGACAGAGCAGAAAAAGTCTTAAATAATTGTTAAATTCTTGTTACAAGTTTGCTAATACATTTACCTGGTGAAGCTCCTGCCACTCATATTTCGGGGAGCCGTGGAGAAGCTCCTGCAGTTCCTCAGGGTGGAACATGCTCCAGACATCGAGCGGGCAGCCCTCAGAGAAACCTCTTGAAAAATGCTGGAACTGATTCTTCACAGACTTGTTGAAAACAAAGTCCACATACAAATCCACATACTTCTGTCTGGAAAAAAATCAAGACAAGCTTGACCGAAAGTCTAGATAGATAGATAGATAGATAGATAGATAGATAGATAGATAGATAGATAGATAGATAGATAGATAGATAGATAGATAGATAGATAGATAGATAGATAGATAGATAGATAGATAGATAGATAGATAGATAGATAGATAGATGTTACAAAGGGAAGGATGAGGTTAGTTAAACAAGTGGTACACTACCTATTAACTTTGGTCACTGGAATTTGACCTCCGTTTGGGATGAGCTCTTGTCCTTTGACCTGAAAGAGGTAAATGACTCCTGTAAGTATTTAAACAACAGCTGTGTACACCTTTATACAAGTGAATATAGACTGCATTACTGTGAAATCCAAAAATAGTATATCCACGACGTCCTCATCTTCCTCGAGAAGGCTTTTCAAACTTCTAATGTGGGATTTATAAAATACAATTAAACCATGGTCAGCTCTGTAAAAGCACTGTGAAACTGGCAATGTGTAAAATCTAATGGTTTACCTGGCCTCCACAGGGGACAGTTCCTCCAGATCCTTCAGAGTGGGACTCAGCTGGAGGAGTTTCTTGAACAAGGCCAGTGGGAAGTCAATGTTTACAAAATGATGGTTGTACAGCGCCATTCCACAGATAACGCCAAGATAGTAAAAATCCTTATTACACTGCGTGCGCTGAAAAGACACAAGCATCGTAGTGCATATGAGATATATGGGGAAGACCACATAAGAAGCCTAGGAATAAGGAATATTTGATGTAAAGCTTACATCAGGATTGTCAGACTGGAAAAACTGGAACAACTGGAAAAACTTGGAGAGAAGGGATACCCTCTGAGAAAACAAAGGAAATTAACATTTGAATGTCTCTTTTGCTATATTCCCATTCAAGACACGATCACACTTGAGTTGATCACCTCCCAATTTACACATCTTTCCCTTCACCCATCCCATCCTGAAATTCACCCAAAATCTATGGTTTAAATGTGAACAATTATCATACAGTTTTATACAAGTTTGGTATCATTTGAAATGTCTCATTGCGACTGGTACAAAGGTTTCATTCACACAGAAGTAAACCAAAAAGGTAATAAGGTGTGGAGAGTTTAAAGATATCTTGTTAACAGCTGTGGGTGTCCCCCCCATGTAAATTAACTTCTGTCCCAAGTAAGTCTGTGGATTAATGTAAATTCCCACATATTTACATTTGAAAAGAGGTTTCTGTCTTGGTCTGAGTATTTAGGGAGATGCTGAAGAAGACTCATGGCCATTCTGTAACCCAGACTAGCCCTTGATTTGAAGTGTAAGCAAAACACTTCGCATCATGTATTTCATAATGTCAAGGTATTGAATCTTCTCTCTTTATTTAAGCATTTGATGTTTTGTATCTATTGAACTGATTACGAAATTGGCATGATATATTTACCTGACATAATAAATTGTAAACATTGATTTTGAACTGGCTCAGACATTTTTTTTTGTTAAAGAGTTAAAAGGAATAATCAAATGTATTGCTACACTATTATATAATTGACCAATAACCAATTGGCAATCTAACTTAGATTCGAGGTCATGATCAAATGGAGTCAGATATAAAATGGAGTCAGATAAAGCTTGAATGAAATTGAATGAAACAGTAACGCGCAGAGACCTTCACCGGCTGATCGGATGCCGCCATTGGGTCGAATCGATCCGGGCTTACAGGATTGAACCAAACCAATGAATTCTCATGGACCTCCAGCACCCCTTTCTCCCATTCGAGAAGAGACTTGGAAAGGAGGGAGAAGAATTCTGCTGATAAGCCCCGGTCATCTACTCCATTCTCCCCGATGAACACGACCTGTACAGGAGACGTTTTCATCATTTTAAAGGGAAAATGCAATATCAGACATTTCAACTCTGATTTCAATTCTGTAATTCTTTTACCTTTAATGGATTAGAAAATGAGTGTTTTTTTTGTTTGAGATACTTTAGCGTGTCTGTCAAAAGTGAGTCCCTGTTTACACGCAACTCGTTGCCATTTAACATGAGCATCAAATCTTGGCCAGGAAAGTTACATCGGTTCTTCATCTGCAAGAACTAAGAAGAGTAATATTATGTTAGATTTAAAGGGGTAGTCCACCAAAATTTTTTAATTCTGTCCTAATTTACTCGCAAACCTGTATGACTTTCTTTCTTCTGCAGAACACTATTCTGAATATTGCTGGTAGCTAAACAGTTTTGATGCCCATTGACCTCCATTGTATGGTCCGAAAAAAGATATTTCTCAAAATCTATACAATATTAGAAGAAAAGGTTCTATATGGAACCTTTAAGGGTTCCGTCAGGCGCTTCATAGAACCTTTTGCAGGCTCCCATTGAGATAATTTTATGGATTTAGTTTCAATTCATTAATTTAGTTTTACTTCATTTTTAATTGCAAATAAATTTCATTTTTTTCCCCAGAACTTTTGGTCTTAATACCAGGTGTAAACAGCGCCTAAGAGTGTATTTTGTGTCCCACATAACATAAGAAAGAACATCATACAGGTTTGAGGGTAACCGTTAAAAATTAAGTTATTTTGCATATGTTCTGTATGTATGGAATATGTATGACTGAGTACATCCATCTCTGACTTACACCAAACATTCTCAGTTTAGATACGGTGTCAGCTGCAAAAGGGAACTTGACCAATATTTCAATAATTTCCTGAAAGAAAATTCCATGGAAGTACTTTAAGATTTGGTAAAATTATTGAACACAAAACTTGACAGAAATGTCAAGCAAATCTCATTGAAATATTAGTTTGTATCATGACAGAAGACTTCAATACTCACAAAGTAGTAATCTTTCACCAATTTCACCATATCTTTGAAATCTTCATTGAGCAACAAGCTCATCAACATCCCGCACAGGTCTGCCAAGGTGGCTTGCAGCTAATGATGTAAAGAAAAAGATACATTTATGGTATTTTGGTTTGTTGTCCAAAAATATATTTGTGAAACAGAATTCACTATTGCTTTGGTTCTCACCGTATCTAGGAGATCGTTGATCTCATGAATGATGAAATCACTGTTTGTGATGCCATTGTGGGTAGTGCAACAGACCTTCACAACAGAGACAAAGTATAAACAATTATTATACAATTGACAAGGTTAAATTTCATCTTGAGATCAAATGTTTAAAAAGGCACCTTATAGAGCATCTGAAGGATCTGCAAAAAGTTCTGCAGGCGTCTAATAAAGTCATGGTCGGTTTCACCGCGAGAAATCTGGCCAATCAGCTCAGCACAATCTTTCTGAAACAACTTCACCAAGTCTCTGAGCCAATCGTTGGGGAGTTTGGACCAGTACGTCACTGAGAATATATCATACAAATACTTAGACAAACACAACAACACCAAAAAACACAAAGGTTGAAATGGTCCTCCAGCTTTACCTAACACCGCACGAGAAGCTGGATTCAACTGAAGGATTTTGGAGGCCAGTTCTCCAGTGACTTCAGTTCTCTGTTTCTGGAGTCCTCTGATGAGCTCAGGGAGGAGAAGGTAAAGTCTCAGAGCTTCCACACCAGCTGGATCTGGATTCAGAGACGGCAGCAGTTTATTCTGAACCGCTTTCACCACCTGAGGGCCAAAAACCATGAATTGCATCTCACTTATGCAGTTTAAAATGTAATGAACATTTTTTCTAAACATTGGATTCATCATTACCTCTGTTATTGACCGTTTATCCTCTAATAACTTTGCAAAAGATGTTTTAACCAGATCAAAATCCAATCCACAATGCTCCTCAGAAGTCTGATAATGTTCATCACAACTACAAGGACAGAACATTACATAAAATCTGTGATGGAAGGAGTGATTTTAGGCACAGAAATGACTAGATAAGACTACCTAATATCACCTTGTTTTGAGGAAACTTCCATTCAGAGAAGCAGCAGAGGAGAACACTGTGTTTATTTCCCTGTAAACAGCAAAACAATACTTTATAGTCCTAATAACTTAGGAACTCCAAGGCACTCGAAATAACTAAGTAGAAAAAAGTTTAAAAGCCTTTATTTCATTGATGGCTTAAACATTAAAACAGGTGGATCTGTCACCAATTTTAATGTTTAAGCCATCAATGAAATAAAGGCTTTTAAACTTTTTTCTACTTAGTTATTTCGAGTGCCTTGGAGTTCCTAAGTTATTCGAGTCTGTATCCCATACAACCAAAGAGCACCGAGATTTTATACCCTGAAGCAGCACTTCTTTTGCATTCTTTGCTCTGATGAATACTTTATAGTCCATTTATATGCTCTAAAATATTAATTTAGCTCAACAACACAACCTCTAATTAAATTAAAAAGTAAGAATCCTAAGATTCACATACTAAATTGTGTAAACATTATATAAAATCAATACTATATGATTTTTCTGCTATTTAATATAAAGTTTTAAAAGAAGGGCAAATGCATTAAGGTCACGACACACACCACATGTTTTTTCACAATATTTTAAGAGCGTACACAAATACTGTACACTGGATTTATATAAATATTATGAAAAATCACGTGAGCAGAAGAAGCCAAACACTCACTTCTTTATTGTTGGCCATGTATCAGTTCCAGACACCCATCGGTCAATCATTCTGTCATTTAATGTCAAAACTCCTCTGAGATTGGATTTTGGCTTACTTTCAAGCTTCTACAAAATACAGAAAAGTAAATATAAGTAATCACGATTCAGCAATAATTTGTATGTAAAACTATTTATAAATGAAAACTGCCTGTCTTACTTTGAAAAACAAGGCAAAGGAATGATTCTCCCCAGCGATGAGTTTTTCAAATGTGTATTTATGATCACATTCTGTGTGCAACAAACATTTAGTTCAGAAAACATTTAATGTTTAAACATTTAGTTCAAAAATATTCATAACAAAATAACCTACGGCTAAAATATTTAGTTACCAGTTGACAGATCCACAGGGAAAGGCACAGACTGCTTGATCATCTCTCCATTTCCCAGCTGCCCTTGCATCCCACATCCAAATGAATAGATCAGATTTGATGATTCGACAGATACGAGTGTGTGACGTCTTTATTCAAGAAAGAATCAAATGCCTAATCATTGAGCTGATCTCAAACATTAGACATGTGAGGAAATATAAAGAAATCTGCACTACTGCATTGAAAGTTTGAAACACTGATTGCTTAAGTCTAGTTCACCTCCCACATGTGACCTGTGACACTTTAGATCCCCAAAGTTCAGCAACGGGCCGCGGATGATGTTCGTCTGTAAATGAGTTGTGCCCAAGCTGACCAGAACCTCCTGATCCAAATGTGAACACTGTGCCGCCCTGAAACATAAACTATTAATTACATTTACTGTCCAGTTTGTTGTATGCTAAATATGGTATTGTTAATAATATGGATATATAAAATATTACAAAATACTACCTTTGATAAAGTGGCAGTGTGTTCCCCTCCACATGAGATGGACACAGTTTTCTTTCGGTTCAGACTATTCACAACCGTTGGGACGTGTCTGTCTGTGGTGGAAAAACAGTAAATTCCTCACTTCCAATGCTTTGATATAGATTTGACACAATATTGCACAAATGCAGTCGAATTATATGTGCTTTTATACTTTTATACCATCACTGATTTAGTTACATGATGAAATATTCAGACCTGTGGTGTCTCCGAGGCCCAGCTGTCCTGCCGAGTTCTTTCCCCATCCGAACACGACTCCAGAGAGAGACAACACAAAGCTGTGGTCTCCTCCAGCGCTGATCTGAGCCAGTGGGATCCCACACAGACTCTTCACGTGTTGAGCTGACAGAGAGCCAGTCTGTCCTATCTTCAAACCCAGCTGACCGTGAGTGTTATCACCCCATACGAACAGCTGACCATCTGAAAGACCAACAACAGCTCTGCATAACTACACTCAAATGCCAATCAATTCATATCAATCATAAGAAGTCAAAAGATTAAAACAAAACATCAGCTGTTAGATGAAATGGTTGTGAATACCCTTGGTTAGTGCCATTGAATGCTGGTCTCCACACGCGATCTGAATCACCTGCTTGTTTTCCAGACCTTTAAGAGGACTGCAGAGAAAAGACAATCTGTCAGATATATTTTGTTATTGGGCTATCATGTAGGGCTGGACAATAATTCAATGTCAATATGTATCGCGATATAATTTTTTTCAGTAACGGTGATTTACGATATTTCGATATGCATTAGCCTAGCATGGGCTAACTTACGTTTACGTTTTCATTTTTACTGCGTGATAAATATAAGCAGCACAGCACACCGGTTCATATGTTCATTGTCTCCAAATTGACCGTTCGCAAAGACCTGCCCCCTAGTTACTGTTGCTATGTCCAACAAGCTTCACAGTGAAAAAAACATCGCGGAGCAGAGAGGACACTGACAACGCGCCGACAGACAGGACAAACCAGGTTACTTTTAATATGAAACAAAGACTCAACTTTCAAATTTGGCAATTTTGTCAAGAAATTTAAACAATAAATACTGTTGTGGCTCTTTAATGTGTCTGACAGATCGCTGTAGAGCCTCAGTTAAAGCTGCTCGTGAACCGATCATCTCTTCCTTCTAGTTAATTTATAGCATCAAATAAACATGAATGAATATAAGAAGGAATGTTTTTTTAACCGTGGAAAGGTGTCAATACACTCCGTTTTTCACGTTCAAATCCTCCCATGTTAATCTACTAAATTATAACTCCTGACTGCTTTGTCGGACAAAAATGGCGGATTCGGCGGATGGCGGATTATGATTGGTCAGATGGAGTTATTATGTGCAAACAGCTGGAAACGATATTTGTGCAGTGTGCGCATGTCAAAAAAATCTAGATTTGAAGCTTGTGAATAATTCGCGCACAACTATATATACTGTCTATGACAACAACCAACCCAATCACTTGTTTAGTGTTCATGTACATTCATCAATCAAAATGAATTCAGAGTGTCAACACTCAAAATGTCCCTCAGCAACATGTGTTTTTGTTGTTGCTCACTTTTTTTTTTTTGGTTTGTTTTCTGCAGCAACTCTGATCACTTTTCATATTCTTTATCCTGGCTGAAGTACTTTTTTCAATCTATAAGAATAATCAACCTATGTTAGCCTATAGCTTAAGTTAAAGTAGGCAAGTTGAGTTATTAACTTATGTTTATTTGACAGTGATTTCACATTTCTTGTATGAAGGCTAAATACAAATAAAATATTAACAATATTTTTTTTTTGTGCCATTTTTATTTCTAAAATATTATATAGTTTTATAGGAGGAGCGAGGTTTCAGAGACTTGCCAAATTAATTTTTCAGAAGTTTGTAGGTAGCTAACGTACAGACATTAATTGTGGGCGTTCTTGGCAGTTTTTCCTGAGGCTTTTATATTGTTCATATCGATATCGGAATTATAGCCTATCGACCAAAATTAAGAAATATATCGTGATATAAATTTTGGCCATATCGTCCAGCCCTATTATCATGGTAATTTCGACTGTTATGTCCTACATAAATATACCGGCACACAGTAGATTTGTCCATAAAGTGAACGTTTCCTCCATAATCAAGAAGAACCGCACCACCTTCTCCACAGACAACCGATCTGAACCTCAAACTGTCCTTCTTCAGCTGTAGTTGCTCTGGAGTAAATCAAATATTTTCATCAGTTCAACTTCTATTCAGACTGTAACAAACAAACAAACAAACATGTTTTCATAATAGCCTACATGACACATCTTACATTTAATAAGTAGGCTATATAATAATAATTGTAACAATAGAAATAAGAAGAATGTAATTTATTGCAGGCTACGTTTTCCATCGTGGTCACAGTCTTCACCGCGCAATCTCAGGACCGAGACCTTCCCATTCCTGATAAATCCAACAAAACTCCCTCCAGCTGACATGTCCTGAACTGGTGATTTGGAACACATGGATCGTATTCCACATTTGCCATGTTTGACTTTGTCAGGCTGTAAGAGACCGAAGCCCTCTGTGAGCTGCGCTCCCCAGTAGCACAACATGTTCACAGCTGATGGACCAAATCCTCCAGCTGACTGAAGAATATTAATCTGAAAGGAAACTGGTTTCAGCCTAAACGAAACCTGTTTGATTTCCCACTAAGCGAAACTGTTTACAATGATGCTTTCAATAGAGTAGTTAAAACGAACGACATCCTGGGAAACCGAAACAAAAACCTAAAGGGACATTTCAACCAAAAAAAATATATGTCGTGTATTTTTCTCTCGCGTTGTCCGAAACCAACTTAATGTCTTCCACGGAGGCACAAAAGAAGAAGTTAGACTAAATGTAGGCTAATGGACTAAAAACGCACAAAAGTCAACATTCAAACTTTTTTCATGCAACGTAAATGAATGGTGTCGAATCGATTCTGTACGACGTCATACATTTCCTACATCAAGATCTACATGTCGATTAGACTCTAGACTGCGGTCAAAGTGGGCCGGGCGTTGAAAATACACTTACGGTATGGGTGCTGGAAGAGGTCAAAATGTATTCTATTTTCCGCTATTTTCCATCTTATTAGGACACAAATAATACAGTTTCGTGATTTTTTTTAAAAGCATGACTTAAAGTTTGTAGGCCTATATATGATTTACATTAATTCTTACATAATTTATTCATGTCCATATTAATGTTAATTATCATACATTATTTTTTTACATTTTTATTGTTAATTGTAGTAATGTTTTTTTATATATTATACATGAATGATTATAATTTACTTATTGTTAATTACATTTAATATGAATGTTAATTATCATACATAAATGTTTTTTTCTTTGCATTTTTTATTGTTGGTATATATAAAGTACATTCATTATTATACATTTATTAATGTTTATTTATTTATTTACTTACATATTCCATGTTAATGTAAATGACAAATATGACACAACAGGCTTTTGGTGGCTTTTAATCTGTCAATTATTGAATTGCATATATTAGCTATAAAAACCTGATCTATGAAATATACATAAATACCTGATGCATGAAATATGATACTCAAAACACACACACACACACACACACACACACACACACACACACACACACACACACACACACACACACACACACACACACACACACACACACACACACACACACACACACACACACACACACACACACACACACACCTTTGCTGACTGGCCCCTGACCTCTTAACTGTCTCTCAAACCAGATTCAGAGATCCACTCTTCCTGACTCTCCTCAAGCTCACTGTCCTCACTCTCAGAAGGAATGACCCTAACCATGTTCCTTTCACCCATAAAATGTCCTTCGAGTATCAGTAGAACGCAAAAACATTCACTATTGATGCATTCAAGTCATGTCAGAAAGATTGTAATTACGAGTTAAATGCACATGAACGTCACCACAAAGTCGTAATTACGAGTGGGAAGCAATGGCGGAAGAAAATAGTTTTCAATCATGATAACTTTAATTCTGAACTCCGACAGTACAATTTAGTTTGTACATATTATGTGTACAGTTAATGAATAAGAGAGATAAAGTTTGCCAGAAAACACTACTCATTTAGCCAGTTTACGCTGATAGGCTCAAGTAACCAAACTACATTTCCCATCATTCTCTGTGGCAGTATAATAATAATAATAACAATAATAATAATAACAACAACAAAAAATAAATTATGACACATAATGCGCATTCTTTGAGTTTTCCGAACTTGTAAAAACAAACTTCCCAGGAGAACTTTAATGCACCATATGGTCCTAACCCTATGATATTGCCTGAACAAAAGTGGTCGAACTGCACAGTGTTGCCCTGAGGCAACGAACAAAAAAACACAGTTTTAGTATAAAAATAAAAACAAAATAAATATTTAAACAATCAAACATACTTCTTTACATACTGATGCACATGCATATTTTTTTAATATAAAGTTATTTTAACTTAAACATGTTAAAAAGTAATATTTATCTTACTAATTGGTGGCACTGTGTACCATGTGGCTTTGCTTCATTAAATGACGGCTCCACCCCCAAACAAAAGGTCACACCCACTTCAGCCCCTCATTTCATTGAACAGACATGTCAGGTGATCTTATATATTAAAAAAAATATATTAAAAAACTAAAGGGGCGGTGTGAGGTCCAAAAAGGTAGTTTGTTGCCTGAGGGCAACACCATGCCATAGAGGGTTAAATCAACTGACCTGTGTTGCATCTATATTTCAAACTTGTGACCGAAAGAAGCTCAGGGAAAGAATCACATAGTTCATGTAACATTTTAAAAACAGATAAGCTACCAGTTTTATCAACATACACTTGGTTTCGTATATTTTGAGGTTGAGAACCTTGGAGGTTGGGAACATCGAGGGATGTTCATTCTCGTCCAAAAACCTCACAAAAGTTGATTGCATGTGCTAGCTTGTTGCGAAGTGCGTTTATACTGCTGTATTTGGGAAGAATGAATTTGTCAAAACAGGTCTGGGCCTCTGGCAAACGGTGATCTGCATCAGGACCGTCTGACTGACAAATCTTCAGAGAACGCTTTGAGAAACCTCCCACAGGCACACGGTCCGTTCCATACAAGAACACTGAAGAAAAATAGGTAGAGCGAGGATGTGAGACCATAAAAATAACAATTCTTAAATGTCCATATGATGTTGTAGATGCATAAAAAAATATAATAATGTTTAAGCATACTCAGAAATTTCTTCTTGTTCTCTTCAGAGAACTCAAAGAAAACAGTCCAGAAGTTCTTGATAAGCTCATCAGAGGCAGAACATCCTTCATAGGAAGCAGACTGAAGACAGAGCAGAAAAAGTCTCAAATACTTGTTAAATTCTTGTTACAAATGTGCAAGTTTGCTAATACATTTACCTGGCAAAGCTCTTGCCACTCATATTTCGGGGAGCCGTGGAGAAGCTCCTGCAGTTCCTCAGGGTGGAACATGCTCCAGACATCGAGCGGGCAGCCCTCAGAGAAACCTCTTGAAAAACGCTTGAACTGATTCTTCACAGACTTGTTAAAAACAAAGTCCACATACAAATCCACATACTTCTGTCTGGAAAAAAAATCAAGATAAGCTTGACCGAAAGTCTAAATATAGATAGATAGATAGATAGATAGATAGATAGATAGATAGATAGATAGATAGATAGATAGATAGATAGATAGATAGATAGATAGATGTTACAAAGGGAAGGATGAGGTTAGTTAAACAAGTGGTACACTACCTATTAACTTTGGTCACTGGAATTTGACTTCCGTTTGGGATGAGCTCTTGTCCTTTGACCTGAAAGAGGTAAATGACTCCTGTAAGTATTTAAACAACAGCTGTGTACACCTTTATACAAGTGAATATAGACTGCATTACTGTGAAATCCAACAAGAGTATATCCACGACGTCCTCATCTTCCTCGAGAAGGCTTTTCAAACTTCTAATGTGGGATTTATAAAATACAATTAAACCATTGTCAGCTCTGTAAAAGCACTGGGAAACTGGCAATGTGTAAAATCTAATGGTTTACCTGGCCTCCACAGGGGACAGTTCCTCCAGATCATTCAGAGTGGGACTCAGCTGGAGGAGTTTCTTGAACAAGGCCAGTGGGAAGTCAATGTTTATGTAATGATGGTTGTACAGCGCCATTCCACAGATAACGCCAAGATAGTAAAAATCCTTATTACATTGTGTGCACTGAAAAGACATCGTAGTGCATATGAGATATATGGGGAAGACCACATAAGAAGCCTAGGAATAAGGAGAGTTTGGTGTAGAGCTTACATCAGGATTGAACCAAACCAATGAATTCTCCTGGACCTCCAGCACCCCTTTCTCCCATTTGAGAAAAGACTTGGAAAGGAGGGAGAAGAATTCTGCTGATAAGCCCTGGTCATCTACTCCATTCTCCCCGATGAACACGACCTGTACAGGAGACGTTTTCATCATTTTAAAGGTAAAATCCAATATCAGACATTTAAACTCTGATTTCAATTCTGTAATTCTTTTACCTCTAATAGATTAAAAAATGAGAGGGTGTTTTGTTTGAGACACTTTAGCGTGTCTGTCAACAGTGAGTTCCTGTTTACGTGCAACATGTTGGTGTCTTGGTCAGGTAAGCTCCATATGCACTTCTTCTGCAAGAACTAAGAAGAGTAAAATTATGTTAGCTTTAAATGGGTGACCAAATTTTTTTGTTCTATCATAATTTACTCACACTTGCGCCAAACCTGTATGACTTTCTTTCTTCTGCAGAACACTATTCTGAATAATGCTGGTAACTAAACAGTTTTGATGCCCATTGACCTCCATTGTATGGTCCAAAAAAAAGGAATTTCTCAAAATCTATACAATATTAACCTTTAAGGGTTCCGTCAGGCGCTTCATAGAACCTTTTACGGGCTCCCATTATGAGATAATTTTATGGAATTAGTTTCAATTCATTCATTTTGTTTTAATTCATTTTTAATTTTAAATAAATTTCATGAATCAAACAGCTTGTAAACATACTTTATCACTAGAAAAATAAAAAAATAACATGAGAGTATTATGGAATCATTTAGGAAATGTCTCCTTCTAGATCCTTCTTGGCGTAAAGGGTTCTTTAAAATTGAGTCAAGAGTCAAGAATATTTTGTATCCCACATAAGAAAGAACATCATACAGGTTTGAGGGTAACCATTAAAAATTAAGTTATTTTGCATATGTTCTGTATGTAAGGCATATGTATGACTGAGTACATCCATCTCTGACTTACATCAAACATTCTCCGTTTAGATACGGTGTCAGCTGCAAAAGGGAACTTGACCAATATTTCAATAATTTCCTGAAAGAAAATTCCAGGGCAAGTACTTTAAGATTTGTTAAAATTATTGAACACAGAACATTAAAAATGTCATACAAATCTCATTGAAATATTAGTTTGTAAATTGTATCATGACAGAAGACTTACAATGTAGTAATCTTTCAATTTCACCATTTCATGGAAATGTTCATTGAACCACAAGTTCATAAACATCTCACACAGGACTGCCACGGTGGCTTCCAGCTATTGATGTATAGAAAAAGACAAATTTATAGTATTTTGGTTTGTTGTCCAAAAATATCTTCACTATTGCTTGGTTCTCACCATATCTAGGAGATCGTTGATCTCATGAATGATGAAATCACTGTTTGTGATGCCATTGTGGGTTGTGCAACAGACCTTCACAACAGAGACAAAGTATAAACAATTACACAATTATCAGGTTAAATTTCATCTTGAGATCAAATGTTTAAAAAGGCACCTTATAGAGCATCTGAAGGATCTGCAAAAAGTTCTGCAGGCGTCTAATAAAGTCAAGGTCGGTTTCACCGCAAGAAATCTGGCCAATCAGCTCAGCACAATCTTTCTGAAACAACTTCACCAAGTCTCTGAGCCAATCGTTGGGGAGTTTGGACCAGTACATCACTGAGAATATATCATACAGATACTTAGACAAACACAACAACGCCAGAAAAACACGAAGGTTGAAATGGTCCTCCAGCTTTACCTAACACTTTGCGAGAAGCTGGATTCAACTGAAGGATTTTGGAGGCCAGTTCTCCAGTGACTTCAGTTCTCCGTTTCTGGAGTCCTCTGATGAGCTCAGGGAGGAGAAGGTAAAGTCTCAGAGCTTCCACACCAGCTGGATCTGGATTCAGAGACGGCAGCAGTTTATTCTGAACCGCTTTCACCACCTGAGGGCCAAAAACCATGAATTGCATCTCACTTATGCAGTTTAAAATGTAATAATTCATTTTTTATAAACATTGGATTAATCATTACCTCTGTTATTAACCGTTTATCCTCTAATAACTTTGCAAAGGATGTTTTAACCAGATCAAAATCCAATCCACAATGCTCAGAAGTCTGATAATGTTCATCACAACTACAAGGACAGAACGTTACATAAAATCTGTGATGGAAGGAGTGATTTTAGGCACAGAAATGACTAGATAAGACTACCTAATATCACCTTGTTTTGAGGAAACTTCCATTCAGAGAAGCAGCAGAGGAGAACACTGTGTTTATTTCCCTGTAAACAGCAAAACAATACTTTATAGTCCATTTATATGCACTAAAATATTAAATTGCTCAACAACACAACCTCTAATTCAATTAAAAAGCAAGAATGCTAAGATTCAGATACTAAATTGTGTAAACATTATATAAAATCAATACTATCTATTAAGTTTTAAAAGAAGGACAAATGCATTAAGGACACGACACACAAATGTTTTTTCACAATATTTTAAGAGCATACACAAATACTGTACACTGGATTTATAACAATATCATGAAAAATCACGTGAACAGAAGATAAGCCAAACACTCACTTCTTTATTGTTGGCCATGTATCACTTCCAGACACCCATCGGTCAATCATTCTGTCATTTAATGTCAAAACTCCTCTGAGATTGGATTTTGGCTTACTTTCAAGCTTCTACAAAATACAGAAAAGTAAATATAAGTAATCACGGTGCAGCAATAATTTATATGTAAAACTATTTATGAATGAAAACTGCCTGTCTTACTTTGAAAAACAAGGCAAAGGAATGATTCTCCCCAGCGATGAGTTTTTCAAATGTGTATTTATGATCACATTCTGTGTGCAACAAACATTTAGTTCAGAGCAACATCATGAATATAAAAATATTCATAACAAAATAACCTACGGTTAAAATATTGAATTACCAGTTGAGAGATCCACAGGGAAAGGCACAGACTGCTTGATCATTTCTCCATTTCCCAGCTGTCCTTGCATCCCACATCCAAATGAATAGATCAGATTTGATGATTCGACTGATACGAGTGTGTGACGTCTTTATTCAAGAAAGAATCAAATGCCTAATCATTGAGCTGATCTCAAACATTCGACATGTTAACCATGTGAGGAAATACAAATAAATCTGCACTACTGCATTAAAACACGGATTGCTTATGAAAAGTCTAGTTCACCTCCCACATGTGACCTGTGACACTTTAGATCCCCAAAGTTCAGCAACGACCCGCGGATGATGTTCGTCTGTAAATAAGTTGTGCCCAAGCTGACCAAAACCTCCTGATCCAAATGTGAACACTGTGCCGCCCTGAAACATAAACAATTAATTACATTTACTGTCTAGTTTGTTGTATACTAAATATGATATTATAATATAGATAAATATGACAAAATACTACCTTTGATAGTGTGGCAGTGTGTTCCCCTCCACATGAGATGGACACAGTTTTCTTTCGGTTCAGACTATTTACAACCGTTGGGACGTGTCTGTCTGTGGTGGAAAAACAGTAAATTCCTCACTTCCAATGCTTTGATATAGATTTGACACAATATTGCACAAATGCAGTCGAATTATATGTGCTTTTAAACTTTTATACCATTACTGATTTAGTTACATGATTAAATATTCAGACCTGTAGTGTCTCCGAGGCCCAGCTGTCCTGCCGAGTTCTTTCCCCATCCGAACACGACTCCAGAGAGAGACAACACAAAGCTGTGGTCTCCTCCAGCGCTGATCTGAGCCAGTGGGATCCCACACAGACTCTTCACGTGTTGAACTGACAGAGAGCCGAGCTGTTCTTTCTTCAAACCCAGCTGACCGTGAGTGTTATCACCCCATACGAACAGCTGACCATCTGAAAGACCAACAACAGCTCTGCATAACTACACTCAAATGCCAATCAATTCATATCAATCATAAGAAGTCAAAAGATTAAAACAAAACATCAGCTGTTAGATGAAATGGTTGTGAATACCCTTGGTTAGTGCCATTGAATGCTGGTCTCCACACGCGATCTGGATCACCTGCTTGTTTTCCAGACCTTTAAGAGGACTGCAGAGAAAAGACAATCTGTCAGATATATTTGTTATTATCATGTATAATACTGTTATGCATAAACATACCGGCTCACAGTAGATTTGTCCATAAAGTGAACATTTCCTCCATAATCAAGAAGAACCGCACCAGCTCCTCCACAGACAACCGATCTGAACCTCAAACTGTCCTTCTTCAGCTGTAGTTGCTCTGGAGTAAATCAAATATTTTCATCAGTTCAACTTCTATTCAGACTGTAAACATACAAACGATGTTTTCAGAATTAATACATGACATTTATCTTACATTTAATAAGTATTGTTGATACTTTTAACAATTAAAATAGTGTCATTTATTGCAGGCTTTCATACCTAGTTTTTCATTGTGGTCACAGTCTTCAGCGCGCAATCTCAGGACCGAGAGCTCCCCATTCCTGATAAATCCAACAAAACTCCTTCCAGCTGACATGTCCTGAACTGGTGATTTCGAACACATGGATCGTATTCCACATTTGCCATGTTTGACTTTGTCAGGCTGTAAGAGACCGAAGCCCTCTGTGAGCTGCGCTCCCCAGTAGCACAACATGTTCACAGCTGATGGACCAAATCCTCCAGCTGACTGAAGAACACACTCTCATATTATTCTGGTTTCAGCCTTAGAAGCGAAACCTGTTTGATTTCCCACTAAGCGAAACTGTTTACAACGATGCTGTCAGTGAATAGCTAAAACGAACAACAAAGAAAAGGAATGAGACATTAATGAGGAATGAGGAAAGTTGAGGAATGGACATTAATTGAAAAACGATACAAAAACATATTTTAACCAAATATATTCAGTGTATTTCGTATTGTCCGAAACCAGTATAACATAATTTATTTTCATTTCAAATTAGGTGTTTGACAAAATATAATGGACTAAGAACTAACAAAAGTCAACATTCAATCTATTTTCATGAAACGAAAATGATTCATTGGTGACGAATCGATCCTGTCATACTTATCTCCTACATCAAGATCTACATGTCGATATACATATATATTTTAACACACATACACGCTAGGTATATGTACGATCAAGTTGAGATAAATATATTGACGTATGATTTAATCATTTTATAACAAAACAGTTCGCTCTTTATTTAGGCTACATGATTCCGAGTGACAGAGTGCAACCACTGTTTCTCTTAAATCATTGGTTTAGATCCATGTCAATCACAGAAATCGGGCCAATCAACTGATTGAACCCCACCGACGAAACGGAGGGATCTGATTGGTTCTCTGGTATTTTCCTTCAGAGGCGGTGCAGAGGGAGCTAAGCTGAAACGACTCCGAGAAGAAATGACCGACTGTATATTTACAAACTAACTCGTTAGGATAAACAAAAACAAATCGAAATTCATTGTTATCACATAATTTGAAGGTAGGTAGCGAATATAAATCTAGAAATTATACAATATTCTCTTTTTGTTGTCGCGGAATCAGTTTTTGCTAGCAGCTCGAGCGCCGAAAAGCTCGAGGATTCATCTCCATTTTGCTTGTTGTGATTAATGTTATCATTATTAAGCTCCTTAATATCATTTATTGCTATACTTTATATCAGTTTATACAATTTTGCGTTATTAGTTATGTTCAATACGTCACTAACGAGCTGTTTGAAAGCATTGCTAACATGCTGTTATATAAGCGGAGTGTTGCGTCATGTTTATTTACACTCTTTTCCTTTTTAACTTGTTGATTATTTGCCCATGTGTCTTATTTGGGCTATTTTCCTTTTAGATTAATGTATTTATTTTGGCGTCGAATCGCAGGTTATGTTTATATAATCTATTAAATCTTGTGTGAATTAAACAGGGGGCGGGGCACATTTGCGTATAACCTTGTTACTGAATGACTGCATTGGGACAGGCATTAAACCCGCTGTTTAGTGTTTAAACAAAGGCTGTCTTATAACCTAACGAGCTGACTACCTAGGCAGCATTTTTGGGCATGTATTATACAATGTTGTTATTATTGAATGACTTAAGTGGGCGGGGCTGTAAACATGCTATTTGGTTTTAAAACAAAGGCTGTGTCTCAAAAAAAAAAACATTGAGCTGCCTAACTAAATAGCTTTTTTTTTTTGAAATCATAGGTGCCTAAAAAGTGCTGTCTGTGTTGCCATCTTGCTAAGTTTTGAGAAACTTTGAAACTGGGTACGTGCTGCATTTCGGATAGTATGTTAATCTAGGGAAAAACAAGCCCTGTGGCAAATCATTCATTTGTCCATTTCCTCCTTGTCTTTCAGAGAACTCCTGGTCAAGACTGTAAATTCTTCAAGACACACTTTCTGCACTAAATTTCAAAGCGTATTTTGGGTCCCATTTTGTTTCAGACTCTTCCCACCTATTCCATAAGTGCGGTGTCCAGCCACGGAGTATGTCAGTGGCTCTTCTCATGCGATATGCCACGCTCAGCGGGTCCCGTGTCTGCAGCAGGGCCGCCCTCGGCCTGACCAGCGCCCATCAGGAAGACCCGAGACGCTCTCTTCACACTCCGTCATCTCCTCGGTGCAGTAACTCGCGCTTTGATCCAGACAGCAGTGGCCAGCCGACTACCTGGGACTCCTTCGGGATCTGGGACAATCGCATCGATGAGCCCATCATGCTTCCGTCAAGCATCCGCTATGGTAAACTCATTCCCAAAGTTAGCCTGACCAAGGTCGGCTGTGCCTCGCTGATTGGTCAGCGGAAGGAGAACGAAGACCGCTTTCAACTATCGCAGATGACGGACAACATAATGTACTTTGCGGTTTTTGATGGCCACGGGGGCGAAGCGGCTGCTGATTTCTGCCACAAGTACATGGAGAAGCATATTAAGTAAGGATCAGTCGTTTAATGACTGTTATTATTTTATTTGTGTATCCCTTTTCACCAGTTTTGTCAAGAAAATGCATCCGGCTACAAGAAAACCTCACGATTGTGCTCAGATAGAGGCTCAAGCCGTGTCTTTAGTAACATAAAACTTCAGCGATTTCCTTCAGGAGATGTGTTTTGAAATCTGTGTTTAGAATAACTAACTGTTTATGTTGCATTTGGTGATTTCTGTTTCAGAGACATTGCAGAGGAGGAGAATAACTTGGAGTTAGTTTTAACCAGGGCATTTCTTGAGCTGGACAAATCGTTAGCCAGGCATCTCCACTTCAGTGCAGATGGTAGGTCCTATTTCACCGATTTATTCTTTTTTTGAAAGCATGCATGTTACATGAATAGATAATACTCTGTAGTCCCTCTGCTCAGTTTTAGTGTCTTGATTAATAAGTATTGCTTTGATGCATCAGGTATACATGTAACAGAGCCAAATTGACGTTTGTGAGCTGAACATGACGATATAGACTAAAGAAATATTTTTGTTTAATAAAATAATAAACTGATCCCTAATGCAGAGCAGGGAAGGCCTGTATAATCTTCTCGTGATAGTTCACAGACTTCTCTTTGGCTCTGTAAGATGCGTCCATCCTAACATAAAGACAGCACTTGTATATACTAGGGGTGGGTAAAAAAATTGATTCCTAGATGCATTGACATTTTTTCTCCAAATTGTTATTAATAATTGTATTTACTAAAAAGACTATGCAGGAAAAACACTGTAGTTTGGAGGACATGTTTGCATTGGCATATATACCACAAAATGGTGTTTACGCTGTGCGGCTTGTGCAAACAAACATACACAGAAGCTTTTAGATAAATTTGACAGGCAAAAAGGACAATGCAAAAGTCCCAAGCTTTAGTTTATAACGTCTTTAGAAAACATCCCAACTATCATATAATATAAATGCGTGTACGACGTACGTGCATCTCAGAGTGGCTCCGTCACAATGCTTCTCCACTTGAACTGGGAGTAGTGAATACTTTATTCGATCCAAATATTATTGCCTTATTGTTATTATATATGTATTATAAATCTTTAAAGGCTTAGGTCTTTGCTTAGCTCTATTTTTATTACCACGGGAAAATATCAATTACTTGAATAATCGTCAAAATAATCAACCGATTACTCGGTTACCAAATTAATCGTTAGCGACAGCTGTTCATCTTTACAGAAAATCTGCCTACTGGTACTAGGCACCGTAACTTAATAAAGATTTGCATCCATCCAGTGAAAAATCAAAATGCATCAGGAATTATTATTTCAGGAATTTAATTATTTCAAACAACATGACTCCTTGAACTGAAATGGTATCAAATATTAAATTTGATTCCCACCCCCAGTATATAATATTAATGCATATTTAAAAATAGGGTTTTGCCATTTTTCTTTAAAATAGTCTTTGTTAGATTCATGTGTGTTGATAAGGATATTAAATGCTGTTAGAATAAGTACGATTATGCCAGGCCCATCTTATTCATGTAGTGTGCGGCCCACTAGTGTGGCCTGCTGCGTGACATGTCCAATCTTGCCCTTTGTGTGTGCGTGTTATATCTACAACAGCCGCGGACCCAGCTTACCCCCTATAAGAGCCGCAGCTCTGCACTACCTTTATGGAGGCCGGAGGGCTAGATTGCTCCAGCGGGTCCTTGCGTGGACTTCTGGAAGGTTCCTGACCTTTCTCTCTCTCTCTCTCTCTTTTCCTTTCTGTCTTTCTCTCTCATCTCTCCTTTACTGTGCTCTGTCTTCTTCACATGTGTTGGTTGCTGGAAAATGATTGGTTAGTTGTTGTGTTCAGAGCTTGTTTTCTGTGTATGGATAACTCTAGTTTTATTTGATGTTGTAGAAAAATATATTTACTGTGGGAGAACAAAGTAATTTTCAGTGACGGAAAGCTGTTTGCTTTTATGCTATTAATGATTTTTTGTAAACCAAGCAAGATGCTTTGCTTAAACGATGGTGTTTACTGTCATATGTGCCATAGCTAGTCAAAAAGACACAATGCTACCTGGTTGCCTTGACCAATCCAGTGCATCATCTCTTTCAGAATCTCCCTCTTTTTTGTTTTGTTTTTTATCAAAAGCTTGTTTACCAAAGCATCGCGTACATATTTATTAAATATGCACAGTATTGTGCAGTACAGTACACTAGAATCATGTGCAATTATCAGAACAGGACTAAGAATTAAAGCTTTTTAGTTTCTGTGTGTGTGATTAAAAAATTGTACTAAAACTCACTGCGTATTATTCTGTATCTGTGACTTTAAACGCATCACAACTAACCATTCTGCCTCGCTCTCTGGTGTGTTACAGCCTCTCTGTTGAGTGCAGGGTCCACAGCCACAGTGGCTCTGCTGAGAGATGGGATCGAGCTGGTGGTGGGCAGTGTGGGGGACAGCCGTGCCATGCTGTGCCGCAAAGGCAAGGCCCTCAAACTCACTGTGGATCACACACCTGAGAGAAAGGATGAAAAAGAGAGGTACAGTTTGCCTGGGTGCACTAGTTTCTCCAAGCAGATTGAGAAAGTCTTTTGATCGACATGTTTGTTTCTGAAGGATACGTAGGACTGGAGGTTTTATTACGTGGAATAGTTTGGGTCAGCCTAATGTCAACGGCAGACTGGCCATGACACGCAGCATTGGAGATTTCGACCTCAAAACGTCAGGTGTCATCGCAGAACCAGAGACTAAGAGAGTTTCAGTGAGAGCTTTTTTTAAAATTCACTTTAAATATACTGAAAATGTCTTCTCTTTCTCTCTCTCTAATTATATATATATATATGTATAAATTATTTCAAAATAATATAAATACTTGTTAAAAGTTGTATTGATTTAAGTGTACCTGTGTTGTCAGTTGCATCACGTCCATGATGCTTTCCTGGCACTCACTACTGATGGCATCAACTTCATCATGAACAGTCAGGAGATCTGTGACGTCATTAACCAATGTAACGACCCTAAAGAGGCCGCACAGCGCATATCTGAACAAGTGAGTCAAATAATCCAACATCCGCCATTAAAGGGTTAGTTCATCAAAAAATGTATTTCATGTCGTTTCAAACCTGTACGGCCTTTGTTCATCTTTGGAGCACAAAAGATCTTTCTGATGAAAACCATGAGCTTTCCGACACTCCCATAGACTGCAACGTTATTACCACTTTCAAGGCCCAGAAAGGTACTAAAGACATGGTTAAAATAATCCATGTGACTCCAGTGGTAATGTTATGAAGCGACGAGAATACTTTGGGTCTGAGACTGACATGGAAGAGAAGAAATTGTTGAATAAAGTTTTTTTTTTTTTTTTTTTTTTTGCACACAAAAAGAATTTTTGTCGCTTCATAACACAACAGTTTTTTTTAAAGTCACGCTGTTCATCGGTTTCATGATCGATCGTCCCTGTAACGTCCCAGTATTCGTGCACATCCCTAACCTAAACCATTTTTTTTTTTTATGTCCGGCAAAAACAAGAATATTGTGATGCGTCCTGTTACCATGATATAAACCTACTCATTTATTATTGTCTCTATTGTGAATACAGCAGGTTTAAACATGCGTACGATTCGTAGTACCGTAAGTTAATTGGCTCTCTTCTGTCTCTCTCAGGCTCTTCAATATGGATCTGAAGACAACAGCACTATCATTGTGGTGCCGTTCGGTGCCTGGGGCAAACACAAAAGCTCTGACGTGAGCTTCTCCTTCAGTCGCAGTTTCGTCTCCAGTGGCCGCTGGGCCTAAAGCGGAAATAACTCAAGACACTGATGGTTTAATTGATACAAAAAGCGACTCACTAATCTGAGCTGAACAATGTGCAATATTCTCATTATCCATCCTGTGAGGATCACCTCAAAAAAGACCAGTTAAAGCCAGGACCCACATTTAATCTGGTTTTGGAGTTGATTTCTCTCATCAGAATGATTCTAAGCTATTTAGCCTAGAAGCAAAATAATCATTGAATTGATGTCTAAGACGGTGTTAAAGATTTCCTGAGCTTTGAGGTTTTCCTTGTCTTGAAAATTGTTCCGCTAACAGTTATTTGGTTACCTCAGTTCTGGTTTTCACAATACTTTAGAATAGTTTGCCTTGCCATAGTGGAATCAACACCCGTCACATTTTAATGTCACAACAGGAATGTCAAGCACTTTCAGATTTTGGGAGGTTCCATTTTGTTTTTTTAACCTTCATGACTCTTCGTAGTGTCGAGTGACGCGCATAAGCACATTTCTCTGGTCGCCAGTCTTTGTCTGATGGCTGTGCGCATTCCTAAGCCCATATTCACAGTTAGACTACTGTGTGTACTGAAATATGAACTCCCATTCCTTGTGCAAGCACACGTTTCTATAACTCTGTCTCCTATTATTAGTGTGAATATACTTCTTCCAGCTTAACAACCAGCAATTAAGAAATATTACTACCAAATGCAATCCGCAACCCAACTTGAGGACCATTGTGTGAACAAATCGACGATTTTTCCTGTGCCTTGTCCATAAAACGTCTGTTCTTATTTCACATGCTTGAGTTATTCTGGTGAGGAACTCAACTTTAGGTTCATAACTAAAGTTTTAAACTGTGACGTGTGCTTGTTTAGTGTTACCAGACAAACTATTTTTATCCAGATTGCACACTTCAGCGGTTTCCCTACAATGCATAGATCAAAGTGCAGATGGTTGTTTTATTTTATTTATATAATGTATATGATGGACAGTTAACTTTATGGTATATGTGAATGTATAGATGTTATATCTAAATACAACTTTTCTTCTAAAATCTCCTAGTTACAGGAGAGAAGTGAACATTCATTCATTCATTCATTCATTCATCCTCTGACATGATTGTTGTAATTGCAGACATTCTGCTGGAAAATCTTTTGTCATGATCTCTGATGTCCAGTGAATTTTATTTGAAGAGCCAAACACACGTGACCTCAGCAAGTCGGCATCTCGGTTCAGGCTTCGTATTCTAGTGCTGTTTAGTAACACTCCTTTCATTCTCATTCAGCATTTCCTCTCATTTTAGACTTTTAACAGCCTTTTTTTTTTTTTCACGTCTTCCTCTTTAAGGTCCAAAAGCGCTTCCAGTACGATAGGCGTCTTGTTTCTTTCCATATGTGCTGTTCTTCAGTTATTCTGTTTCTGTCAGAATGTATTACATTCAGTGTTAACACAACTGTGCATGGATTTTGCCTAGAACAATCTGTAAAACAACTACAAGTGTTTCCTGCTCTCTCTATATATATATGGACCTAACTTTGCTATTATTGATATGCAGTTTATTGTAAAATACAATGCAGCTGTGAATAAAGTTTCACCAGAAACATCTCCTTTGGTTAAACATTTTATTTTTTACCTGTTTAAATACTGATGCATCTGCTGTCAAATCTAATTGGATCCATTTGAAGGTAATGTTGTGCGTCACATTTCTCATGGTATTAGGCACCGCAATTATTGATTCTTGCTTCTTCTTCTTTTCTAATCGCCTTACTACTAAAAGCATATATTTTAGTCGGCCTGTAAACTTAAAGTTTGAATAAATGTCCCGCTGCAATGTGAATAATTGAACACGTTATATTATTGTGTCCCAGTAAATGTAATGCAGGAACATGTATCCGACTGAATCCCACCCTCTGCTCCATCTATATAAGATCCCTGCTTCCCCGCCTCAAGTCAGATTTGGAGGTTTCCCGTCTGATACTTGAACAGCTCAAACCCTTGCAGACGTCCAGCGGTCACTGCAGCAGCGAGAGGAGGGTAAGCATCTTTCTCTGATGCTATATTAATACTATAGATAGAAGGATGCGGATGTTTATGCTACTGTAACCTGTTTGTGCTTATAATCTGAATAATGTAACTGACAAGTGAAAAAATATGCTGATAAAGTGTTACAGCCACTTTGTATTAATCAAATATGTTTAATGGCTAATTTAATAAAAAGACAAGATATTATATAATATTGCATATTCATATAAATTATATAGCCATTTCAATTTCATACATGATGCATTGGAATATAAGAAATTAAAGCTACACACGGAGAGACTGATTGTCGCACAAAGGTTTATTTCTGGAAGTTTCTCTATAGGCGTGCCTTAAAGTCTAGGCTACAAAACACGTATTGAACATTTAAGCATTATTATTCTGAAAATACCATAACAGTAACTCACTAAATTCTGTTACGAATTTCTGAGGTATTATTTATAGTCCTGATACAAGCTACAAGTACACTTCTTCTCTTATTCATATAGTGTTTCTTTTTAGGGAGAAAACCTGGCAGAAGATGACTGACAATGTTGTCTTTGAGCATGATCAAATCACTGAAGAGACGGGCAGGAATGGGATGTCTTTGTCAAAGATCATTGCCATGGGTCCTGTGAAAAAGCAACACGGAGCCACTGTCAGCTTCCATAGCATCTGGTATAGAGTAGATCAGAAGAGCGGACCCATCTGCAAGAGGACAGCAGTCCAGAAGGAGATTCTGGTAGACCTCAAGTGAGTCCATCTCATGCACAGAGAGAGAGAGAGTTCAGATCAGGGCTCAGTTAGTCTCTTTAATCTGTTAAAAGATCGTCCTCCGTTGAGTTTTCTCCAACATCTTTTTCGGGTTAAGTTTTTATTGTGGTTATTGCATCATAGGAATTTAAAAAGATTCTATGGCATAAGAACTCAAACAACTTCTATGGTAATTCTGGAATTTCAAAAGGTTCTCCTATGACATCATACACTCTAAAAAATGCTGGGTTGTTTTAACCCAATTTTGGGTCAAATATGGACAAACCCAAACGTTGGATCAAAAATGCAATTTAAACATTTAACCCAATGGCTGGGTTTGTCCATATTTGACCCAAAATTGGGTTAAAACAACCCAGCATTTTTTAGAGTGTATGATGTCATAGGACAACCTTTTGAAATTCCAGAATTACCATAGAAGTTGTTTGAGTTCTTATGCCACATCTTCTTATGGAACATCTTCTGTGATAAAATAGGAATTTTAAAAGGTTCTCCTATGGCAGAAGTTTTCTAACTGGAGTGCTAGGGCATCTGAAAAAATTCAGGGAGAAATCGCTAAAGTATAGTAGTAGTTTTTTTTTATTATAGTAGTAATTAGTTGTATTTGTAGTATTATTTCCATTGTTCTGCTTTTGAAACACTGGTTAGAAATCATTAGATGCACTGTGACGATTTTTTTTATGACAGCCTAGTTTATAGCCGTAAGAAATCAAATCTTTCCTTGCCATGTACACTCATTCAAGAACATGTTGTATTTCATTCATAGCTTGAATATAAATGAATGCATAAATATAAATAAATGCATATATATTTGCTTCACACGGTGATCGTCATATTGGGGAGCCTTGTATCAAAATGTTTGAAGAAAAAAAAAACATCTTATGGATCTTAACAATATTTATCTCACGACATCACAGGAACATAAACAATTCTCCTATGCCATCATATGAAATGTACAAAAGTTCTCTTATCGCAGGAACTTTAAACGGGTTTCTCTCTGGCTTCATAAAACTTCAGTAGATTCTTTACAAA
Source organism: Phoxinus phoxinus (assembly GCF_949152265.1). Lineage (NCBI taxonomy): Eukaryota > Metazoa > Chordata > Actinopteri > Cypriniformes > Leuciscidae > Phoxinus > Phoxinus phoxinus. Next base: position 35,407,028 of record NC_136881.1, read on the forward strand.
ACCCTTTCACCTTTACATGTGTTCACCAGAACAATGGATCGTTACCTTTTCCTTAAAGCATTAAATGAGCTTGACATTTCCCAGAACCAAGTGCATAGTTTCTTTGGACATTCTCTCTATAGTGTTAGTGTCAATTAAATGATATTATGAATGGGTTTGTGAGTCTAATCTCTTGATCTCTTGGCTTGCAAACCCACCAGGGTTAAATGCAGTCAAGTGTGATGAATGAAAACCTAGTTTAACAGCGGGTCTCGGCATCACCTAGATGGCCTAGTTTTAACCGTGTTATAGTTTGATAACCTTTTAAGAAATGTCTGGAATTTAATGACAATTAGATTAATTTAGTTAGCATTTAGCCATGGTGCTCTACTTCTTTTAGACTAGCACAACAACATCTGTGCAATACGTTTGTCCACCGGGCCTGATGAATTCAATAGCAAGTGACATGAACATAATCTCATTTTTATCTCCCTTTTCAGTGGGATCATGAGACCTGGTTTAAATGCTATTTTGGGTCCTACGGGAAGTGGCAAATCTTCGTGAGTACATATCTGACGAATTCACATCTTAATAAGATATCAGTGTCAAATGGATTCCGGATTGAAGGGGAGATTATTTTTTGTTTAACAAGCTTTTTGGAGTCTCTTTCCTGACAAGTTTCCTCCAGGAATACAGAATCAGATGAATGTTAATGCAACGTTATCATCCTCACATGGAGCTTTTCTCTCTATCTCTCAGGTTTTTGGATGTACTTGCAGCCAGGAAGGATCCTGCAGGTCTTTCTGGAGAAGTGCTCATCAATGGAGCCCTACAGCCGCCTAATTTCAAATGTCTTTCTGGTTATGTTGTCCAGGTACAATGCATGCATGATATGAGCTCTATATATGGGACTCTTAAAAGTCTTTTTATGCTTAAATGCTTATAAGGTGTAGGAATGGGATATTGGGATTCAGCATAGAGTTTCCTTTGTGTGTGTATATGTTAAGGATGACATTGTGATGGGCACGCTAACGGTGAGAGAGAACCTCCGTTTCTCGGCTGCGCTGCGCTTGTCTTCCCGAGTGAGTCCGAGGGAGAAGGAGGCGAGAGTTAACCACCTCATCTCAGAGCTGGGCCTCAACAAAGTCGCAGATGCAAAGGTGAAATAGCATTTCTTGTCCAGGCTAAACCAGAATAGATGTCTTGACAAAAATATGTCAAGTTTACTTGCTTACCTGCGTTTTTTAACAAATCAAATTGGCGGGTCAAAATTACCCAAACCCCTAAAATTATACTTTTTTTTTTTTTTACCTTTAAATTGCTAGATTTTATTAATAAATAATAACACATAAACACTGTTAATAAACACACAATACATTCTTTCAACTTAAATTCAAAATAACTCACTATTTCATGCATAAACCTTTTAATTCAGCTCAAAATATCTTACATTGGGACTCTTTGCTGACCTCTTGTGGGAAAAAAATTATATAACATGATATTTCATGACTCTAGCCACTAGATGGCCGTACACATGTAGACATAATAAAAATAAAAATAAATACATTTTGGTAAAGGTTTAGCATTTATAGTTTGAATTTTTAACATTTTTAGGTTTTTAAATGTATACTGAAGCATTCCTCGCATTCCATTCATTCCTATAGGGGTCAAATTGACCCGCGAGGGAAGAATTTGTTACTTTTTAAAATTTCAACCACAAAACTCCTCGATTTCATTTTTTTTTTTTTGTGGTTCATGTGTGACAAAAGTCATGGGGTCTTGGACCCCTTGGATGAACACTCAATTTGAAGAAGAAGAAAAAATTCTGGATCAAAATGACCCGAGGGAAGGATGAGGGTTAAGTAGATAAAAATATGCAAATACTATCAGAAAGCTGTTACTTCTTTAAAAGATAAAAATGCACCAATAGTAGGTAGTTGTACATATAAAAGTTCAGATTTTTTTATTTATTATCCAACATAAATATTTTGGTTAATTTATATGTAGTTGTAATCGCAATTATTCGACCCCCATTGCAAATCAGGTTTATTCGCAAAATGTAAAGACTTTCAGCTGTTTGCAATGATCAAATCAAACAAACGTAGTGGAAATAGCTCAACAACAAATGTTTCAAGTGGTTTCCCCAAATTCAACTGAAAATGCAACTTTTAATGACTTCTGCAGACTGTCTAACTAATATTCCACATCACTGTAAAAAAAAATGTTGGTTTAACTTAAAAAAGCAAGTTACCTTGTTGCCTTAAAATTTTGAGTTTGTTGTAATTAAAAATTTGAGTTAATACAATGAAGAAGAATGGTTTAATAAACAGAAACTCAAAATAGTATGTTATCTTCACACATTAGTTATTGAAGTTGATTTGACAAAAGATTAAAAGTTGTGATAACAAATCATGAAACATTTTTTTGCAGTGTAGTCTCTACAAACGATCTAGAGCATAAGTGTGTATGTGTGTATAGGTGGGCACGCAGCTTATCCGAGGCATCTCCGGTGGGGAGAGGAAGAGGACCAGCATTGGGATGGAGCTGATCATAGACCCCTCTGTGCTGTTTCTGGACGAGCCCACCACCGGGCTGGATGCTAGTACAGCTCATTCTGTGCTTCTGCTGCTGAAGAGGCCTGTATATTCAAAACATCCACTCATTGTCATCTCATAGGCTTTACTTAAAGCAGAAGGGGATGTAAAATAAAGAGCATTCAGTGAAATGAATCCTTTGGCTGAGCTTCTGTGCTTTCACTGCCCATTTTTGAGATATGAAAGTTATCACATATATCATACACTTCCATTCAAAAGTTTGGGGTCAGTAAGAGTCTCTTAAATGCTTGCTAAAGCTGCATTTATTTGATCAAAAATACAGTAAAAAACAGTAATATTGTGAAATATTATAACAATTTTTACCAAGTTTTCTATTTGAATATTTTTTTAATGTAATTTATTCCTGTGATGCAAAGCTGAATTTTCTGAAATCAATCTTATATGATGATTTACTGCTCAAGATTTTTATTTATTTTTTATTATCAATGTTGAAAATAGTTGTGCTGCTTAATACTTTTGTGGAAACTGTGAAACATTTTTATTCAGTGATTCTTTGATGCATATGAAGTTCAAAAGAACATGCATTTGAAATCGAAATCTTTTGTACAATTATTAATGTCTTTATCATTCATTATTAATCACTTTTGACCAATTTAATGTGTCTTTGCTGAACCCCAAACTTTTGAGCAGTAGTGTAGATATGATCTTAGTGGTGTTGTTTAACTGTCTCAACACTGTGTCTGTGTGTTTGTTTTCAGAATGGCCGGTCAGGGACGCACCATCATCATGTCCATTCATCAGCCGAGGTACACCATCTACCGGCTTTTCGACAGCCTCACCCTGCTGGCCAACGGCAAGCAAGTCTATCACGGACCCGCTCAAGACGCTCTAGACTACTTTACCAACATTGGTACGCATTATTTCCCGATACGAAAACCTAAAAAGCTTTTAAATATGCTTAAAAACCAGGGTTGAAAGAGCTGAACTGTGACGTGACACTTTCTTCTAAGATGTGAATATCAGGAGCACAATACTATCATCTCTACTTGAATGAAACTTAACGGTGTTTTGATTTTTCAATGATATCTTAGGATATGCTTGTGAAGCTCATAATAACCCAGCTGATTTCTTCTTGGACGTCATTAATGGGAGCTCCGCAGCGGCTAATGTGACAAAGATTCATAATAATGGAGGTACTTTGGTTAGTCATCTGGAGTCAGATTCGCTTGTTAAATTATATATAATGTAAAACATGCCAAAAATGCCAATATGAGGTCTTCTTTCAAGTTAATAGCCATTTACACTCAACTTGGCTATAACTAATTAAAGATAAATAAATAATTTAAGAGATGTTTTGTATCGTAGTGGTGCATTGTGATCACTTGCATGAACTTGCATTATACCCTATGTGTAATATCCTTGGCAGATTTTGAGTTTGAAGTGGCCGCCGGCAGCCAGCAGTGTATTGAGGATCAGCTGGTGGACAAGTACAGAAACTGCAGTTACGCACGGGTCATCAAAGCCGAGCTGGAACGCATCATCCGGGCCAAAGACAGCGACATCAGAGCCAAATGTCCCACCATCACCTACAACAGCTCTTTCTCCCAGCAGCTCCACTGGGTGTTATGGAGAACCTTCTGGAATCTGATGCTGAACCCGCAGACTTCAGTAGCGCAGGTGCCACTGTGATCTTATGGACTCCTCTGTCTGTCTGTCAATCTATTGCTGGTTTCTAAAGTATTTATATGTTTTGTTTATAATAATTATATTAAAAGTATCACCCCAAAACCCAAAAATTATAATAAGAAATTCTACAAATACAAAATAATAATTATAAATAAAAATGTAAGTATATAATTTAGTAAAAAAAAACTTTCTTAAAAAATTATAATGTATATTAAAATATAAAAAAATATTAAAATATGTATTAATTAGTGTGTGTGTGTTTAAGTTACTTTATTTGTAGTGAGTGTGTATATATATATATATATATATATAATTATTATTATTACATAAATCAAACCAAAATTATTTAAAAATATATTAAATGTATCACCCCAAAACCCAAAAATTAAAATAAGAAATTCTACAAATACAATATATAATTTATAATTATAAATAAAAATGTAAATAAATAATTTAGGAAAATTACTTTATTTAAAAATTATAATGTATATTAAAAACAAATATATTTTTTAAATATGTATTAATTTTTGTGTGTGTGTTCAAGTTCAAGTTACCTTATTTGTATAGTGTGTGTGTGTGTGTATGTATATATAGGCCTAATTATTATTGACTTAAATCAAACCTTAATCAAATAAATTTTTTCATTTATAAATATATTACATTTATCACCCCCAAACCAAAGAATAAGATAAGGAATACAAAAATATATATATTTTTTAATAAACAGTAAAGTGAATCTTATACGTATTACAATTGAAAATTTAACTCTCTGTAGGCATGAGAATTTAATTATAAAAAAAGGTCATAATGCGAAATCTTCTTACGGGTTCTAAAATGGGCTTTATTTTTTATGCAAAACATAATCTCATTTCTTCTCTGTAAGCTGTGCATGTTCTCATGAGATCTGAGCATTCAGCTCAGTTTGTAGGACTAGATTACACTAAACAACGATTTGTTGCCCCAACAGTTTAGACCCAGGTTTTCCTCAAAAGAGAGTTTATGGAGACTTTAGATGCTCATTAACCAGCAAATGCCATCAGAGGAGCCCTCGATTTAGTCATTATTAACAGCTGATTGCTCCCAGAGGCTTTGGGCTTATTCCTCGAGGTCAGAGCTAAGCGGATTTGGTGACTGTTGTGACCCTGGTCTCGCCCTCCCCGTAGATCTGAAGTGATATCATTTCTGGCCATGCAGCGTGGATAATTTTTCAGCAGCGTAAATCATGTCTAGCAGCCCATCACCTGACTGGAGTTAACATAAGGGCTGAAGCCTCTGCTGTATTTGCTTAGCCTTTTACCCTGGGAACGACCTTCACACTGCAGACACTCATAAGCTGTCAAGAGATTATTGTCAAACTCACTCTTTCTGCCTTTTACCTTTATCCAGTGAATTATGCTAAGATGTTTTGAGCGGTGCTAATTAGCGCGTTGCCTTGCGCTTGCTGTATTCTGGGTGGTTGCTGATGCATTGTTGCTAAATGGTTTCTAGGATGTTTTGGGTGGTTCAAGTCAAAAGCCATCAAGCGGAATTTGATTTGCCGCTAGTTATTTCCTAAACGACTTTTGTTTACAGATTTCTCCAATTACATTCAAGATAATATCTGGTAACGCTTCACAATAAGGTTTCATTAGTTAAAGGGTAAGTGTCGCCAAAATTTATCCTAGGCTCTTTTTGTTAATCTACCCGAGTCAAACATTCGTGTAAAAAGCATAATTAGAATGGAAACGCCACTTTTAAGTTTGACCGTATTTTCGTTTTCGGTCAAAATGTCTTTTGAATGGGAGTGCTAGGGGCACTACAATGATACCATCAAAATCGCTATTTTTAAAACACTAAGGCGGCTCGACACACCAAAACTGTGCTTGAAGTGTCACCAGCGGCTCTACACATGAACTCGAACATTGACTAGATTGTTTGTGTACACAGAGTTTACTGAAAAGAAAGGGTTTCTACGACTCACTTTATCAGTTAGTGTTTCCGGTGGCTGGAATTGTGTCAGTCAAAAGTAGTCGATCTCCGAATGCGACGTAATGAACTGACTCCATATGAGGAAATGTCATGAACTTGTAATTCCAATGAAAAGCAAGATAACTTACACACTTAGAATATATCATGGAAACAAGCTTTAGGAGCTTTCCATCTTTACTCTCCTCATGTTACGTTGCATTCGGAGATCGACTACTTTTGACTGCTGCTCATATCTGACTATAACATGACATATAGCCTATAACATGCTTTCACACGTTTATTTTTTTTATCATTTTTGTGAGGAGTAAAATTTACATATGTGGTTTCAACAACCAGATGCATTTACACTTGTCCAGTTTCGTCTGGAATGCGGCCCAGAACACCTCCTGAAGTGGTTTGAGCGATAGGATTCAACAAAATAAATCCGTCTCGAATGCGTTTTCGGAGGGCATTTACACCTGGCCTTTTCACGGATCAGAAAACGCATGAAGTGACCAGGTGTAAACAGCCCCTTAAAGAAAGCATGTTCATGTGTCATCAAGACTGAAATCAAGTATGCCAGTGTTCGAGTGCACTGCTTGAATTATGAAGGTTATGTTTCGCAGTTGGCAGTGACGACCCTCATGGCTGCTATTGTTGGTGCCATCTTCCACGGAGTCACGGATGACCAGAGCGGCATACAAAACAGGCGAGTTTAACTTTAAGTAGTCTTTATTTTAATGCCTTTCTTTAAGCATTGTGCATGTACAGTATATAAAGCTTTCATTCTTGTTCGGGGTGGGCAAAGTACACAAATCATGAGCTTACAGTAAAACGTGTGATATTATGCTTTATGAAGTCAACTGATTGATACAATTCCGCAAAATGAAAATACTCTGTACAGAACAAATACTTGCACACAATACTTTGACTACTGAAAAAAGAACAAATAGTGAAAACTGCTTATTTTTTTATTTTGAAAGGTTTTGCAGTTTTTTTAAGTACATTTAACATCTGTTAAACTAAGTAAAATCTACAGGTTTTTTTTGTAAATTATTCAGCAGTTATGAGTGCTGTCAAATCAGTTAATTGCATCTGACATAAAAGGTAAATACATATTTGTGTGTGTATATATATATATATTAGGGCTGTCAAAAGATTAATCGCATCCAAAATAAAAGTTTGTGTTTGCATAATATATGTGTGTGTACTGTGTATAATTATTATGTATAAATACACACATATTCAAGTATATATTTAAGAAATATTTGCATTTATATACTGTATATACATTTATATAATTTATATTATATATAAATATTTTATATATAAATATAACCAATTTTTCTTAAACATATACATGATTGTGTGTGTTTTTATATATATAATAATTATACACAGTACACACACATATATTATGCAAACACAAACTTTTATTTTGGATGCGATTAATCGCGATTAATCTTTTGACAGCCCTAATATATATATATATATATATATACACACACACACACATACACACACATACATATTATATATTTACAAACTTTTAATCGATTCGACAGCACTGGAGTAATTCGAACTTAATAATTTAAGTAAATCTAACTTGATTATTTTACATAAAATTAATTAGAAGTAATACATACACAAGTAAATGTGATCATTTTGTAAAAAATTTATTAAAAGCATTGAATAAATCTACTAATTTTAAGTGGCAATAAAAAGTCTAGCCTTATTAAAATGGCAGGTTTTTAAGATGTAAAATGGTCTTTTTCCACCTTTAATGTGACATTGAAACCAAATGTTGCATAGCAAACAATATGAACGTATGGTATGAGTTAATGCAAATTACACAGATTAGCCAATTTTCTACCATTCCTTTAAAAAAAATACTTAACAAATTCTTTTTTTTTTCTTTTTTAGAAAAGGCATGCAGCTTTCCACTGAGTAACATACATGTACTCACTTTATTTAGTTTTTTGTAGTTCCATGCAAATGTCACTATTTTCTTTTCAGGTTTGGTGTTTTGTTCTTCATCACAACGAATCAGTGTTTCAGCACACTCTCCGCAGCCGAGCTCTTCATCGCGGAGCGCAAACTCTTTATGTATGTACTTCAGACGTTTTGTCAATTATTATTTTATATTTGTAATTTATTTATTTTCTGATAATTAAAATTAAAAAATTATAAATGTATAATTAAAAATGTATATTTTAAGTATATATTTTTAAGATGTCTTACATTATTTTCATGTTTCTATATGTATTATTATTATATATTATAATTGCAATTTATTTATTTATTTAATGATATTTAAAATAATATAATTAGAAAAATTATAAATGCATAATTAAAAATTTATATAGTATATATTTTTAAGATTACATATGAAATGAAGATTTCATTTCACAATAATTTCATGTTTCTATATTTATTATGAATAGTTTATATTATAATTGTAATTTATGTATTTTATGATAATAAAAACATAATTTTAATAATGAAAATATATATGTAAAAATATACATAATTACAATTTTAAATTAAGTATATTTTTAAGATTTCATACATCGTGTTTCTATATTTATTATTAAAGGTCCCACCGCATGGAGCCACTGGGGGACAATAGGCAGGCTAGGGAAACTCATATTAAAGTTAAAAAACCTCAGAAAGTGAAATTTTCATGCCATGGGACTTTTAATTGTTTGAATTAACTATATATTTTTAAGATTTCATACATAATTTGACGTTTCAATATTTATAATTGTATTTTTTATTATAATTAACGTTAATTCTGTACTTACCCTCTGTGCTCCATTCAGTGTAAACGCACCTTTTTTGCGGTGTATCCATCTTCTGTAAAGCAGCATGTTATGTTTCTCTTTTTGCAGTCATGAATACACAAGTGGATACTACAGAGTGTCCGTCTACTTCCTGTCTAAGATCCTGTCTGACATCATCACCCAGCGCACCATCCCTACCGTACTCTTCACCTGTGTTATTTACTTCATGATCGGTAAACATTGTACACGACTAAACCCTTAAAGAGGCAGCACACGATTGCTCACTTTAATTGCGACATCCTCATGTTTTCTGTAAACGTATAACCCACAGTATCTACATTTAGCCTGCAAGTGAGGAAAAATCATAAAGCATCAACGATTTGCATCCGCGAAGACTTCAGATGACGCAAACTGAACCAATGCACCAATGCTATATTTTCTAAATGTCATAATCATTTGTTAATAAACTAGTATTTATTACTTCGATGAGCTCATTGTATCTGCATTAAAGGACAATTCCGGCGCAAAATGAACCTAGGGTTAATTAACACATGGTTACCGAGTCGACCGTTCTCTGGGATGTGTTTTCATGATAATTGAATGTAAAATGTTTTATCTCTAAAAACAGATTAGCTTATAACGCTAGCATATGGGGCATAGAATAAGTACAAATAAATAGCTAGTTAATACCACTAAAAAGGCTCAAAATAGCCTTACACTAACAAGTGTTTTCCAAGATGGCTCCTGCCTGTATACGCGACATGTACTGTCTTTATAAAGTATCTTCTTATTAAACTGTCTGTACACTTACACAGTTCTCAATGCTTCGGTTTGCATGTAGGGACCCTCATTATGCTACTGTGTTAGTGTGAGGCTATTTTGAGCCTTTTTAGTGGTATTAACTAGCGATTTATTTGTACTTATTCTATGCCCCATATACTAGCGTTATAAGCTAATCTGTTTTTAGAGAGAAAACATTTTACATTCGATTATCATGAAAACACATCCCAGAGAACGGTCGACTCGGTAACCATGTGTTAATTACGCCTAGGTTCATTTTGCACCGGAATTGTCCTTTAAATTACTACATTGTTAAATTACTACATTTTTAGTAAATGTACATTTCTGAAATACATAACTTAGACAGTTACGGTACCTCTGATAACAGATCACTCTAAATTGTGGTATATATGGACTCATGCACTTTCTGTAAAGCTGCTTTGAAATGATGTGTATTGTGAAAAGCGCTATATTACAAATAAACATGAATTGAATTGAACGTGTCTTTGTTTTGCAGGGCTGAAACCCACAGTGTCGGCGTTCTTCATCTTCATGCTAACAGTGATTCTGGTGGCTTGTACGGCGGCGGCCATGGCCATGGCCATCTCAGCCGACCAATCAGTGGTGGCGGTGGCCAACATCTTCATGACCATCAGCTTCATCTTCATGATGGCAAGTACATATTGCCGACCACAAGTGCTTTTACTGCAGAGAAGGCCTGTTCTCTTTACTTGCACTGAATGTGTGTCCAGATCTTCTCTGGCCTGCTGGTTAACCTGAAGAGCATCATGGACTGGTTGTCCTGGCTGAAGTATCTCAGCATCCCTCGCTATGGGCTTGAGGTATGAACTTTCACTCTCTACGTCTGAGCAAACGAAAGACTTGCTGTCGAGGTGATATGTTCATGATGTTTGGTCTAATCATTTGAACAGGCATTGGAGATAAATGAGTTTGTGGGGCTGAATTTTTGTGGAAATGTCTCTGCTGTGATGAGCGGCCCTGCAACAGACATCCTCATGTATGTACAAATATATGTTATTTATATTTTGATATATGTGGTAAATAGACCCTACAGGTGTAGAATTGTGTATATTGTGCCAGTTTATCTTTTTGTTTTTTTGTCATAGAATTTTTATTGTTGCAAACTGCATTTTTACATTTTATACCACCCCACCCACCATAAACAACCCTACCCAGCCCCAACAGAGCAATCCCCAATCTGATCAACAAGACATCTGAACATCAAGAAAAAAAAAAAAAAAAAAACATATACATACATTAATATACACCTACATACAAGCAAAGATGCATTGCATAATCGAGATGATAATATTAGTAAAAAAAAAACATGTATACCTCCGCTCAATCCACGTCTAAAGTTTGTAAGTCATTAAAGAATGTAATAAATTGTTGCCATTTTTTGAAAAAAGATTCAAGCCAGTTTATCTTATATAAAACAATATTGTTAAATGCTAAACCGCAAGTAAATGCAGGTAGGTTCCTGAATTAGACATTTATAATGTTACAATTTCAAATAAATGCTGTTTTCTTTCTATTCATTACATAATTTTGGGGGGGAAATATATCACGTTTTCCACAAAAATATTAAGCCGCACAACTGTTTTCAACAGTGATAATAATTAGAAATGTTTCTTGTGCAGCAAATCATCATATTAGAATGATTTCTGAAGGATCATGTGACACTGCAGACTGGAGTAATGATGCTGAAAATTCAGCTTTTCATCACAGGAATACATGACATTTTTATATATATAACGATATAAAACAGTTATTTTAAATTGTAAAAATATTTCACAATATTACTGCTTTTACTGATTTTTTTTTGGCCAAATAATTGCAGTCTTGGTGAGAGTAAGAGACTTCTTTCAAAAACATTTACAAAAATCACAAAAAGTGTATATGTGATTTATTTTGTAATGTTATACTTCATATTCGGTGCATTATATTTTACAGCTGCACAGGAGAACAGCACCTGACGTTCCAGGGAATCGATTACTCATCCTGGGGTTTATGGCAGAACCACGTCGCGCTTACACTCATGACTTTCATCTTTCTCATCATCGCTTACATCAAGCTCAGATTCATCCATAAGTTCTCATAAATGTTCTGATTATCAGCTTTATCATATAATATCATTTCATCCTTCTTTACAGTAAGTATGTACGTAGATGTGATTCTTTAGAATGATTTTTAAAACCGTCGTTAGTTATTGTCCTTGGTGTGAACGGGGCTCTAGAGAAGTAAAATGGGCTGTAATAAATCTAAACATTATTATAATGTTATAGTACAATTAGTAAGAGATCTTAATGATAATCTAAGTTTAATGATTCGCTCTAATCAACTTAAGTGTAAATATTTTCTGAATAATTCGAACCCCTATGTTACGAACAGGACTAGGGTTGTGTACAGGCCTGGTACGGCTCGCTCTTCATAATCCATGTAATTGGTCTTAATGTTTTTGTAATCCACCGCAAGCAGACATCAGTGAGATTACTGAAGCGCTCAAACCACAGGCGAAAGCAAGTAAACTCTTTCAATGATAACTAACTACACAATATCCCTTTATTGTACAGGTCTTACAGTCGAGGGCATTATGACTGGGATCAAGCGACACGTGCTTCGTGACCAAATAATGAGCACATGATGAGTTTCAATGGTTTTTATTTCAAATGACTGTCGTATTGAACTGTAAATAATGTACAGTATATGTAAAAATCGGAGAGTACCATAGTTACAGAGGTTATTGCACAAAAAAAAAAAAATTCATTAAAGCTGCAGTCTGTAACTTTTTTTTGTGTTCAAAATTTATAATGAGCAAGTACATAATTTTCCAAACCGTGTTTTTGTCTAATCCTAAATCACTACGGTACACCTATAATAAGTGTTTATATTCTGTTCACCCACAAGACGCATGCAGTTCTGTTTATTAACCGCTAGAGCGCCAAAAGTTACCGACTGCAGCTTTAAGATCTTTGACATTTTTTATTAGGCTTAAAGGAGAAGAGTGTAATTTCTGCTTCTCTAGCGGCATCAAACGAACAGTGAATAGTTTGAGCGGCCCAACATAACAAATTTGGCTGTATAATCATACAACCTGTTTTAAAACAGCTAGATGTGCAGAAACTATATGCTTTACCTTTCGGAAAAGCTTTGTAAATCCTACCTTAAGACAAATACGCATGGGTTTCCCATGAAATCAGATGCACTCCAAATCGAAGTTTGTTTCAAATTACAAAAAGTATCAAAATGATTTAAGTTTCATAATTCTTAAAAATAAATGTATAAATGATTAACAGAACATGCCACACTTGTATTAAATCAAGACAAGAACTACAAAATATGCAAAGCAAACCATAAACTTGAGTGAAATTGCACCGAAGGTGATATATATAAAGCAATGTGTGACAACCTTCATTTTTGGAAAATGTGAATGTTTACTTTTCGCATGTTTTGTGTTTATGAACAACTATTTTCACACATTTCTTCTGATTATATATAGAATGATATTGGTCCTTGCTGAACATTATTTCCTTCATTACATTCATCATTGTAAGCTTTCCAACTGGCTTCTTCATTGCTGTTGAAACTGGACTTAAATACTGTAGGTTAGTGAAAGCTTAATGAATAACTAAGTATATACTGCATTTCTTTGTAAGCAGCGCATTCAATCATAGCAGGATACAGCAAAAAAAGTGATATAAAATATACTTATGCTATACTTTTCTGAGCCATTTCTACAATGATTTCTAGGTGTTGTTAGAGACTGTAAAGTTCCCCACAAGTGTCTTGAACACCATCCACTAATATTCATTTTGAATACGGTAGTGTATCTATTGTATTATGAACGTTTTATCAGTTGATACTTGGTACTTTCATGAATGTTGTTTCTAATGTTATGAAAATGGTTCAAGAAAACTTTTTGGGAACGAATGTTTACTGTAAATTAGGAGTTTGATAGTATGACTATAGCTAGGATTGCCTGCTCGAAAATATGAGAAAGCAAAATGCACATCATATTCCAAATACCTGATTAATACATGTTAATATGAGTAAACTAAAGCTAAGCTGCCACTGACTGATCTTAAAATCTAATTTGCTTTATTAGAACATCCACAAAAATCTCCTCAATAAGTAATAGTGAAACTGTGTTTTAGAACTTCAAATTTATCTTCATTTTTTGCATTATAAAGCACTGTAAAGCCCCAATTAACTTTAATATAAAGAAACACAAATAAATAGCTTTGTGCAGGACTATTTAACAGCTGTGGCTTTAATATTTTTTTAGTAGATTTTGCCCAGTGCACTGCACCAAATTGTGAAACAATGAAATTCATGATCTGTTGGAATGTTTCTTTACAACCAAACCCCTTCAAATGTGGGCGGCAGCACTGGCCGCACCATCCAGGCCCTCATTGGACAGCGAGGAGGGTGAGCGGGAACTGCGTGGGCGGAGCTGAGCGGACGGGATGATGGGAGTGCCCTGATGGTGGCTCACCTGTGACATCGTGTCATCAGACTCCCAGCGCTCCAGTTCGTCTCTCGCCAGCCGGTCCATTTGCTCTCGGTGCAGCTCTGGATCTCGGCCCATTCTTTCGTCCTGAGGGCACAAGTTTATGTGTCAGAATGCACACTAAAATAATTTCCTCTGATCCACTTGACAAAAAAATGACAAAGGGGCCATTCACACAAAACGCGTTTTTGCGTAAAAAAAAAAAGCTGTCTCCATGTGCTAACAAGTTTAATTTCAGCAACCAATCATTTGTCTAAAAGTGAAAGTGCTTCCCAACATCACACGTATATATTGCATGTATTAGTATTTATATTTAGTACTTAATGATGTTGAAAGTATAAGAAATATTTTGAATATTTTTTTTGTTATTTAGTCATTTAATTATTAAAGTATGGAATAATTAAGTTTTATTTTTTTCTGTTGTAATATATTTTAAAATGTCATTTATTCCTGTGATGGTAGAGCTGAATTTTCTGAATTCCAGTCTTTTTTCTTTCTTTCTTTTTTATTTTGTAGAAATTAATACTTTTGATTAGAAGGCACGTATTAAATGGATCAAAATGGACAGTAAAGACAGATTTATACTTAAAAAACATGCTGTTAATTTTACTTTCAATTCATGAAATAATCCTGAAAAAATGTATCACGATTTCCACAAAAAATAAGCAGCAAAAACTGTTTTCTACATTAATTATAAGAAACATTATTAATAACTGAGCAACAATAATAATTGAGCAGCAAATCAACATATTAGAATGATTTCTGAAGGATCATGTGACACTGAAGAAAACAGTTATCTTAAATTGTAATAATATTTCTCACTGTTTTACTTCTTTCAAAAACATTACAAAATCATAATTATTCCAAACTTTTGACCAGTAGTGTGTAATATATAATATATATATTTATTTTGTATTTATTATTATAATAAATATAAATAATGCACTGTTTATTTAATACATATGTTTTATACTTGTGTGTGGTTTTCACTAGGTTTTCAGACACAGTAAAACCATTGGTAGATTTTATCATAATGCTATTGCAATGTTAAAGGTGCATCCATGTAACGTGCAAACAACGATCTCCGATATTTAGAATTAGGACTGCAGTACCTATTTCCACCACTAGCTGTCCCTCTTACAGACTGCGTCTTTAATGTTATAATGCTAATGTGCAAACATTTTTGAAAGGTTTTAAACTGTTTTTATCATCACCTCCATGACTCCATCCAGGATCCGTCCAAGCACATCTCTCCTCTTCATCTTGGCTCTCTCCATGGCCTCTAGCTTCACGATAACGGCGTCAATCTTTGACACAATGCTGCCGATCGAGTGCTCCATGCGGTCCACTCGACGCACAAGCCTGATGGGCCACATCAAGCACAAAAAACTTTTCAATTAGAGGTTAAACATTCGACATATTGTGAAAGCGTAATTCCAGTGACAGGTGATGTTTACACTTGGAACTCCTCGTAAGACACGCCTCCTGAGCTGCTGCCACGGCGACGAGAGCTGTGTCCGCTGTCCTCATCATCGTCCTCCTCGGAGTCGTCATGGCTACGAGAGAAGCTCCGCCCACTCACTGGCCTGGGCAGCGAACTGTGCTCCAGATCCAAGTCCTCCTGGCGAGTGTTCAACAGATACTAAACATCTGCTCCAGTGTCGTTTAGTGTGTTCACACTTGGCATGTTCAGTTGGATTAAAACGAACCCTGGTGTGATTGCTCTGTTAGTGCGGTTCATTTGAACAACTGTGAACGCTGCCATCTGAACCCTGGTGCGCACCAAACAAGAGGGCCGAAAAAAGAGGGATCTCGGTCCGCTTCCAAACAAACTCTGGTGCGGTTTGAATGAAATATGAACGCAACACTGACCAAAGACATGTAAACAAACCAAAAATGGGACATGATGTCACAAGATGCGACCCTTAAAAAGGACAGAATGCTCAAACATGTTTTTTCACATCATAGTCTCGATGTTGCCCATCATAGTTCGGTACAGGCATCAGAACCGCGTTTCCTCGCAGTAGATCTGTGTTTGTGTGTGTGTTTGTGACGGAGGGATTCCGGACGCTGTTTAAACTCCTTTACACATTTTATAAGCTCTTCACGAGTTCAAAATACCATCATATGTAGCTACGCACATACAGCGAGTGCATTTATTCCAGAACACAGCATTGTTTTGGATGTTCAGTAAATCCCGTCATGAAATATATGTAATAAAAGCCGACCAATCAGGTTGTGAACGTATCCCTATTCCTTTAGGTCCGGTGTTAAAATGCCAATCTGAACGCTTAGCAGACCAGAATTAAATGGGGGGTTTTTTGGTCCGAACCAAGCGAACCGTACCACAAGTGTGAACACACCCTTAATTATTTGGTTCTTTATTTAAAATGTTTAAATTAAAATAGTGCTCTTGAATTCTTTTGAGCATTTCTGTGGCTCAAACAGTACAGCATGGCACTAGCAACGCCAAGGTCATGGGTTTGATTCCCAGGGAATGCATGAACTAATAAGATGAAGGCAATGTAAGCGACTACCAAATGCATTCGATTGGTTTGTTTGGTCCAAAAAAACATTTTAGCGTTCACATTGGCATTTTAACACCGAACCTAAAGATACCGGACCTAAAGGCATTGGGATACGTTCACAACCTGATTTGGTCGGCTTTTATTATGTATATTTCGTGACGGAACCAAACAAACTTTCATAACAATGCTGTGTTCTGGATTAAATGCGCTAGTTGTATGTGCGTAGCTTCATATGATGGTATTTTGACCAGCTGAGAACTCGTGAAGAGCTTATAAAATGTGTAAAGGAGTTAAAACAGCTGCAGGAATCCCTCCGTCACACACACACACACACACACTTGTTTGGTGTGCACCAGGGTTCAGATGGCAGCGTTCACACTTGTTCAAATGAACCGCACCAACAGAGCAATCACACCAGGGTTCGTTTTGATTCAACCAAACGTGCCAAGTGTGAACACAACCTTAAGTGAAGTGGCATTGTGCAACATCCTTTAGCATTAGTTTTCACTCACTCGCTCTTTCTCCAGGTCATCTCTCATCTGCTGGTGCTCGTGTTCGGTCAGTTCCTGATCTCCGTCAAGGTCATACTTGGCAAAAATGGCTTCAATCTCAGCATCTGAATGGCCCTTTCTGTGTACAAACACACATAAAACGATCCGCATTGACAGTTGAGTCCATCTCGCAGTTGTATAATTTAGTGTAGATAAATGTTTCTCACCCTCTGAGGTCTTGCCGGAGCTCATCGAAGCTGAGTTTGCCAGTAGCCTGGTGTAAGCTGTCTGGGATGTCATTGATGGAAGTCTTCTTCAGCTTGAGTTTGACCATTGCCCTGTTATAGCCCTTCTTGATAAGGTCTGTGATCTCCATCTCTGACCTCTGCTGGGCCATGTCAGCTTTCACCTCCGAGTACGTGTCATTGATGATGGCCAAGAACATATTCTGGACAAAGCAAAATGCCCAGTCAAACATAAGCATTCCTTTTTTTAGATTGGATTTATTTTACATTCAAGCTCAAGCTATTTCTTCTAGCTCAGTAGAGCATGGCACTTTGCAACGTCAAGGTCATGGGTTTGATTTCCAGGGAAAGCAAAAGCTTATAAAATGTAGAGGCATCGATATACTTTAAGAACAAAATTGAAGAACGAACTGGTGTGATGTAATTTACAACAAAATCAGGCCAAAATTAAGTTCATTTGGAGTTCTTCTCAGGAGTTTCGAAAAAACTTTAGAAGAAAGAAAGTATTTTGGGGCCTTCTAGGGATCATTCCCCTCTCTCCTCTCCCATGATTGAAGGTTTAAAGGGATAGTCCACCCAAAAATGCAAAATTCTGTCATCATTTACTCACCCTTATGTTGTTCCAAATTGGTATGAGTTTCTTTTTTCTTTTGAACACAAAAGAAGAAATTTTAAAGAATGTTGGTAACCACACTGTCCTACAATGAAAGTCAATGGTTACCATCAACTGTTTGATTACCAACATTCTTTAAAATGTCTTCTTTTGTGTTCAAGGCTGAGTAAGTGATGACAAAATTTTCATTTTTGGGTGAACTACCCCTTTAAACCTTCAATCATGGGAGAATTGGACCGGCAAAGGACCTCAAGAAGAGACTTATTTAAATTATTTGAATCCTATTTTAATTTAAGGTATATTTCATGTAATGTATGTCATGTTCCTCTTGCTGTGTTTACCAGCAAAATCATGAAGATGAAGAACACGAAGGTGGTGAAGTAAATGGGTCCCAACACGCTGTCGGCCTCCTCGATTTCCGAGAAGTCAAAATCACCCAGAATGATCCGGAACTGCGTGAAACTGAGCAACAAAAACCACCAACATTAACAATATTCATAATCTATCACAATATATTTGAAAAAAAAAAAAGTGTATTAAAACTAAATAAATACATTTATTATTAAATTAATATTAGTTTTAAAATTATATATATACGTATATATATATGTATTGTGATATGTCGGGTTAGGGTCAATTTAGATTCAAAATTATGAGGTCAAAAACATACATGGATGAATTGTTCACAATAAGATCTATAACATGCATTTAGACAATAATGTGAATTTTCATTTCATGCCAACTTTAGCTAAACGTGTATGATTCTTTTCTAAATAGCCGACATGTTTTTATTATTATTGCGTTTTATTGTTTATATAATAATATATTCTGAGTCTAGGTCATTTAGATGCATCCAAAACTCACATGCAGGCCTGAAACGTGCTGAAGTCGTTGACTTGAGTTCCGAAAACTAAATATGCCAGCTGCGCGTAGGCCAGGAACACGATGAAAAACATGATAGCGAAGCCCATCAGGTCCTTGGCGCAGCGTGACATGGTGGTGGACAGCTGATTCATGGTCTTGTTGAAATTAATAAACTTAAAAAGCTGTGGGAGAATCAAGATGGTTGTATTGTGAGGAAACAACAACACTGAAAAATCGTTTTGGTATGACAAATGTTGAGAATGACACCTCACCTTCACCCACGAGAGGAAGACAATGACGGCAGCCAGGTTGTTGAAGTGAACCTGAAGGCGAGCGAGCGGCTCAAAGTTGGGGTATGTGCTGTGGTTCTCCAGCAGGAAGTGAAGTCTGTGACTGACCGCTGATGTTCTACAGATGTTCATAATGATGGCTGGAACACTGAGCTGTGATGGTGATGAAGAAGATGAAGAGGATGAACCAAAGTGTCATGCTCAAAAAGCACAAAATACACTGGCTAGAGTAAGCTACACATATGCAGCGTCTAAATCATGTGGCCTACCGTAACAATGAGAACATCCAAGCAGTTCCACAGGCTCTTGAAGTAACGCAAACGATGCAGGCGGATCTCTAGAACTTCTTCCACCAGGTAATACAGCACAAAGAGGCAGAAGGCCACTTCACACATGCCCACAAAGTAGTCCCAGCTGGACACGTAGCGGATAAGACGCACCGTCTGGAACTGCCAGGAGGTCACGGCGCCCCCTGTGGCTGGAAACTCTGCTAGCAACCTACAGTGAAGCAGCAGGTGACAGATCTTTGAATGTATTGAGTCAAGAAAAGTCGAGCGAGGATGCTAAAGCCATGCTGTATTTATTATACATCACATGGCATGTGGAAAAAATTTAAATCGTGGCCACGAATTAAGAATTTGTTCCTACCGCGTTCATTACCACGATTTGTTAATACGTTCCCTCATTTTAGTTAAATCAGGGCCAGGACAAAAACGAGAGGACCAATTAATTAATTTCATTAAAATATGATCATATGACGTCATTAAAATGATACAGTATATGTTTAAAACAATGCAAGACAGAAGACCAATCACAGTTTAGTATGCAAATTACACCATCACGAATGCTGAACTTTTAATCTTAAAAAATTTAGTTTTATGTGAAATTTCTTTTTCTTTTTTTCCTTTCTTTTTTTAAATAAAACCATGATAGTTTAATAAAGAGTATGCATGTTAAACATAGAGCAAGAATGCTAAAGCTATGTTATAATTTATTAAATAAAATATATTTGCTATATTTTATTAATATATATGCAATATGTAAATTTCGTTTTTTTATTAAAAAAGTCATTTAACATGGTACATATTTAAGTTAAGGGAATGCATGCTAGAAGACCAATCACAAGTCGGTATGCAAATTACTCAATTTTCAAACTTTCCTAAATTTCTTCTTTTTTTTTTAAGTACAAGTAACAAAAAACTTGATAGTTTAAATAGAGTATGTATGTATGTAACTAGTTTGGGAAAAATAAATTGCAAAAAAATTTTTTTTTGTAATTTGATGTTTAGAATAAAAATAAATTAGTGTAAAATCCCATGCACTTACAGCACAGCTTCAGTCCATTACCTGACAATACAAAACAGGTTAACGTTGCCATTGTAGACGGAGAAGTCCAGGAACACTGCTCTAGTGCCACGGTCCAACCAGAGGTTGTTTTTTAACTCTTGCAGCTGATTGGCCGACTTCTCTCGAGTGCGTGAAAGGTCCTGGTAGTAACCTCCACCGTCATAGGTCGACACCTGACCCCAGTAGCTGCTCTCACCCAGACGGCTCTCCTCTGAGTGCCTCCACCTGACAGATAAACAGCATGAGAAACCTGTTCAAGACCAAAGATAAAAAAAAATAAGCTATCCGCGTATTTTTACATACGCTGTGCCATTCTTCGGTCCGAATGGTGCCTTGTCCTCATTGGCCGGAGAATAGACATTGTAGCAGTCGTAAACCTCATCCCGCAGGTCTTCGTGGACAGAACAGGACTCATTGCGCACTTTCAGTTGCCGGAGACGTGGGACGCCCAACAGGAGGTTCTCGTAGTAGATCAGACTCTGGTTTTCTGGGAGGCTCTTGTTGTTGTACCAGACCTCCCAGTACATGCCATTAAGAAAAGGGCCTTCTGTGAACTACAGATAATGTTTTCATTAAGGTCTGCGATGCAGTTGGAACTAATCCGTAATTTGTTTAGTAAACGAGCATTAAAGAAAGAGGAATAATTACTTTCCAGAAGTCTTCCATGGTAGAAAGAGTCTTGAAGGTCGTCGGATCTCCACTTGTCAGCGGTGCATCCACGAAAAGTTGGGACATGACTTTGGTGTAGTAGTACATGTTGGTGCTCACCATTCCGTAGGTTACTAAAACAAATTTAAAGATGTAAATGCGTTTGAGCTGACTCTAGATAGTCAAAAAGGGAATTGCTGCTGTGGTCATTTTGAGGAATTAAAGTGCTTGTTACTCCAGAAAAAGAAAGACTGCCAGAGCCGGAGCAGACCATGGAAACTGACAATTTTAGAAATATTTTTCCATTATGACATCTGATTCTCTATGCTGAATGGCAATTCATTTTGTGCAATTCAAAATGAATAAGTCTTTATACTTTTTAGGTACCATTAAGGTTTATGCTCGATTAAACTGACTCGTCTTCATCTGAGAAATATTTCCAAGGCCTGGTGCTCTAGCATGTAAGGAAAGGCAATGTAAAAGCATTAAAAACATTAATGTAACAAGAGGTGTATTAACATATTTAAGCATGAAACCGTCCAGAATTCAACCTACATATGCAGAGGGTGATCAGAAAGAGGATGTAGGTGATCATTTCCCGTAGGACAGTTTTCAGGTACATCTCTCTGTTACTGTTGCTCTCCCCCAAAAGACGAGTGTCCCATAGCACTGAAATAGAGAATGAAATTAAGAAATGCACAAAAATCCCACAAAAAAACCTTTACTAAGTTAATTAGATAATTCTCACTTATTTTCTTTCCTATTTATTTTATTTCTTTTTAAAATGATTTTTACTCTTGACTTATAATGAGGTAGCCTACTTTTTGAAATGTAGTATGTGTACTATTTGAATTTGAATGTTTTTTCTTCTTTTCTTTTTTTCATTTGTTCTTTTTTTTCAATCTCTTCTGCTCAACAAGTCTGCATTTATTCCATCAACAATACAGCAAAACAGTAATATTGTGAAATATTATTACAATTATAATTTTTATTAAATCTAATTATTCCAGCATTATTACTCCAGTCTTCAGAGTTACATGATCCTTCAGAAATCATTAATATACTGATTTGATGCTCAAGAAACATAATTAATATTATGTTGAAAACAGTTGTGAATAGAAAGTTGAAAGGAACAAAATGTATAGGAATTAAATTAAAATATATATATATATTATAAATGTATACTGTCACTTTTGATCAATTCAATGTAGGCTACCCTTGCTTAATAAAAGGATTATTTATTTTCAAAATTATTTAGCTAATTATAAATAGTAGCTACACACATTAACAAACCTCGGCCCTTACAGACACATTGTCATATTAAAATTTTACTTGAGAAATAAGTTTGGCCCATTTATGAACTTTATAAAAAGTATGCAAATTACTAGGATATTGGCTGTTTATTGGTAACGTTACTTATAAAGCACATATAATGCATGACCATACTATACATCCCTTAATCCTACCCAACAACTACCTTTAAGTCGGCTATTATTAAGCAGCAATTAGAAGTTTACTGAGGCATAAACGTCGTCGTGAATAGTTAATAGTGAGTAGGCTACTGGACCCTAAACTAAAGTTGTATTGTATTTTCATGATAGTGAAACATACATTTATATAAGTAAGTAAGTCCAAGCAAAAGTTTCACCTCTCATTTTCTCGAGTATCCTCTTCCCACAGCTGCGGTGTTCTTGTGCTGGTGGAGTTGGATACAGTCCTCTGTTGATCCTCGCACTGATGCCGGAGAAGCTCCCGGGTCTGCCGCCGCTGCTGCTGCTGGACGCCGTGGACACGGACCTCCGACCCGGGCTCCCCGGAGGCCAGTCCGCTTCCATCATCCCCTCCTCCGGTTCGAAGCCTGGGTTATCCCGGCTCCACGCCTGTCTGGAGCTGGAGGCGGGTGGAGAGGGGGTCTCATCGGGCACTCCGAGGCCCACTTCAAGTTCTTCATGATGCATTTTTTCCATCTCGATCCCTTCATGACGCGGAGATGTTGCGGGAGAAGCCGCCTGGGTCTGCGGTGCTTGAGGACGGACGCGACTGGAGCTCATTGTGTCATTTACAGTAACCGAATATAAACAAACGTCTTCATTTCAGTAACTGTGGATGATTGCGACGCTGGTTATGAAAAGGTTACGGACGCCACGAACTCGTATTCAGAAAATCTCGGATTTAAAGTTCTTCAAGTCAACGTTATTGAATTGTTGTTGTTTGAGCTTTTTAAAAACTCTAAATTCACTATTACGATGGTATGCAACAGAAATAAGTTACGTAAGAAAATTCGACTGAAAACTTCATACAACAACAAAGGGGTTTGTTTGATAGAACAGACGCTTTGTAAAATAAGAATAGTTTAACGTTACTTGCATGTTTCACTCTGAAATAATTTTGAGTGGCTTCAGTCCAGATTTTGTGAGAGTGGGGAAAAGCAGTTTTCCAGTCCACACTCAGCCATCTTTGTTCCCAGTTGTTCCCAGACTAGAGGAATCCAGTTACACACTGACATCAACCTCTGGAAACTTCAACATTTCCCAGCTCCTCCCTTCTGTCCTCCTTACTGACACTCACAACATCAAACGTTCGTTTAATAAAAAGATAGAACAATTGTAAATGGTTAACAGTCCTTTACATTAATGTATAAAGTGATAAAAAAGTTTTTAAATATTAGCCATACATATTCAGTCTAAAACAAGTGACTTAATTTGTTTCAATTGGTTTTAAAACTACTCGAATTCACAGTTTGAATTTCACACTCTGTTGTTGTTGTTATTGTTTGTGAATAAGGCAATAAGTTGCCAGGCAACAAGATGCCGACCCCCTCCAGGATTGGATGTGGGAGGATGAAGTTTGATGAACCAATCAAGATATCAAACCACTTCATGTATGAGATGTTCTACTGGCTATATATTAGTAAATAACCACAATAATTCACAATAATGACTACCAAAGCAGTGCTTTAGGGGAAACCCTGCGATATGGGCAATTGATGGTTCCATGAAGAACCTTTAAAGGGGCAGGTCACCCAAAAAATGTAAATTCTAGTTGCCCCAAATGACGTGTATTATACACTTAATATATATATTCACTTATACACTACAGCAACATAGTGTCGGCCCAGATCTGGCCCACATTTGATACGCATTGAATCCACATTGTACCGGATCTGGGCCGACACCATGTTGCTGTCTGGGATATATCAGTGTACTCACCCCAAAATGGTTCTTATGGTGTTCTTTTTAATCTTTTTTTATTAAATCAAATGGTCTGCTATTCATGTATTTTAAATACAGCAACTATAAACAATGTGTTTTGGTCATTAATATTATGCTTGACTAATTATTCCTAATTTTTGTATTAAATAATTAATTAAACGATCTTGTAAAAAAATATATTTGTCAAGTATTGTTTTTGTAGGCTACTTTTGACAATTATGCCTTCAACTTTGACTTGGTAACTTTGACTTTGACACAGAAAATGCATGCATAAAACACAATATTTACACACTTTTGGGACAAGACTTGATCAGTCGTTCACTCTATGCAATTAAGACTATATTGTTTTGGTATTTGTACACCACAGCAAGTCTACAAATTCTGCCATATAAGGGATATTCAGTGAGTCATATGAAGCCTCAGACAAGTCCAAATACATCTCACTGATAATGATTATAGAGGACTTGAAACAAATGTTTTTCATCTCAATCTCAACTTTTTGGCATTTTCACACCTTTCCAAGTATCTCCATTGTCTTCCAGTTTCTGTTAGATTTCAAGCCCACCCTGGCTGTTTGTGTGGAAACATTTGGTTATCTAACTTCCCCTTGTCTTTACATAAGCATCCTTGCTTCTCCAGATCCAGATCACCAACTTATTTATCTTTGTTCCTCAGTGGTGGAATCGACTCCCAACACCTGAACAGCGAACACTCCAGCCACATATGAAGCCTCAGAAGGTGTTGTTCAGACATAATTAAAAAAGTTTCTCTGACTAATAAAGTAATTTGGTCAGTGCCTTATGATTTCACAATTTGTGGGTCTCCACAAAGGCTGGTTCATGTTGGCAGGATCTTTGCTTCTGCTTGTTTAATATTAATAAAAGAAATGTAGCCTAATACATGACCACCTTTAGTCTTTATTTTGAAGCTAAACCTAAATGATAAAATGCTGTTCTGAAGGTTTTTCAAAGTAAAATTTATGTGTGGCTTTTTAAAGGTAGAAGTTTATTATTTGCAGCAAAGATCTGCGCAGTAGTACATTAACAAAAATATTAAGTTATGTTAAGTTCTCTGAACGTTCAAAACATCCAGTTATGCATAAGTTACCATTTCAACTCTTTCCCCGCCTGTATTAAAAAAATAAAAAAGTTGCCAGCCAGCATTTTTTATCATTTTCTCAAAATGTTCATGGTCCCCAGAACATTTTTGTTAGCCTATATGAATTTCGAACATGAAAAATATCAAGAAAAAGAACAGACCCTCTAAGTTAATTGTTTTTTTTTTTTACTTTTTTTAAGCAACACTTGAATGTGGGTTTCATAAAAAAAGGCATTATTTTGAGCAAAAAGCTATAAAATCATGTTTTTGTCAAAGACTAGCTTAATCCGATTTAATACAATGATCAAAACAGATGGAGTAGATCGAGTCCATCAACACCCCTAATGCTTGCACAGTCCTATAGCTTGTCCTGGGTCAACATTTCATTCAGTAAATGCAGGTTTGATCCATTATCGATTGTTTCTGCTTCTTCTTCACATTTAGTACTCTTTCAGAAGATGTGTCATCGCGCCCTCTATCGCAGTGAAAACACGGAAAGCCGTAAAATTCCGTCAAAAGAGTTAACATTATGATAACATTTTATTTGAATATTCT
Source organism: Phoxinus phoxinus (assembly GCF_949152265.1). NCBI lineage: Eukaryota > Metazoa > Chordata > Actinopteri > Cypriniformes > Leuciscidae > Phoxinus > Phoxinus phoxinus. The sequence goes on from NC_136881.1 coordinate 35,433,180, forward strand.
CTAAGCATTCAGAATTAAGTAGGCTAATAACATTTTAAAAACGATGAACGTCCAACCTTTCCAGAAAATACGTTCCATGAGCGAAATATTAATGTTTTTGTGCAAAAATTTTGAGAACATAAGCTTATTAAAGACCAGATAACTTTGAATGAACGTTCTGTTAACGGTAATGGAAGAAGGTTTGTTCATAACTTTGAGAGAACCTTGGAAAAACATTAGCTGAAGTTCTGAGAACGTTCCTTGATAGCTGTCGCAATCTGAATATTATACTACTTCATTCTGTTCTAATATGCAAAAAGTGTTATATATTTGGTATCTCCACTGGTTTGAACGTCCTATTTGTCCTCTATTGATCAGATCTTCAGAAGCGTTCAGGTGAGGATGTTGTTCTTCTAGAAGGTTATGACGTTACACCGAACAAGACAGTGTCAGTGACTGTGTGGGAGCAGCAAGTCCTTTTCCCACCCCTGCTGCACAAACAACCACAAGGAATAAAGTGCCATGTGGATACGCCAGTCCATACCCCCAAGAAAACATCCAAAAACCACTTGTGCTGGGTGTAAGCTGTGAAGCTGTATGAGGAATCTGCCCTGCACACTTCCCAATCCTCAAGGGAATAAGCAGGGCTCTGGACCATATCAGGGGGAATGAACTGTTCTCAACTGTGTGGGAAACTGCAAATGCTTATGAGAAGTTTACCTGAAGTACTTCATGATTACACTAATGGCGGAAAACAAGATATTAAAGGATCAGGATCAGTTAAGCGGCCTGCGATGGCCATTCAGGACGCTCCTCTCAGATCTTATCAGAGAGTGTCAGTCGTTCAGAGGCCCTGCAGGGGAAGTTTAGTTTCTTCTCGCTGTGTTTAGGGTGTAGGGCAGAGAACTAGATTGATGTCCTTCTTCAAGTACAATATTTTCATGTCTATATAGGCAACAGCCTCCTTAATGTTTATCTCCATTCAGTTTATCAGATAAATCCTGTTCTATTGGCATCGATGATTCTTACAGTGTGTACACAAATGATCATTGTTTTGTTAAACATTTTCTTTATTTTGGTATATTTGTATGGTACCAACTTGTAGCATGTCTCTAATAAAAGAAGATCTGAATTGTTTAAAAATGTCCTCTATTCACAATTTTCAAGGATTACCGTTAGTTCACCCAAAAATAAAAATTCTGTCATCATTTACTCACCCTCAAGTTGTTCCAAACAGTTGATGGACCCCATTAACTTCCATAGTATTTTTGTAATGGGGCCCAACAACTTTTTGGTTACTGACATTCTTCAAAATATCTTATTCTGTGTTCAGCAGAAGTTAACAAGTTTGGAACAACTTGAGGGTGAGAATATATATATATAAAACAGTTATATATAACCTCGTTATATTTTTCCCCTACGTATGATTCTGACCTATGATTCTGCCAAGTCCCGCCCTTGACCTCATACTTGTTTGCTTTCGTTGCCACGGCTATGTGAACGACTTCATAACTGTCTAATCACGATCGACTTGGATGCCATTCCGACCAATCCGATTGGTTAGTAGGTGGAGTCTTGACGCGTTAGAGGCGGGACTTGTCAGAGCCTCCATCACTTCCTGTGCCGCATCCTGTAAAGCTCTACGCTTCCTTCTGGCGTTCAATCAGGGGGGCAGTGTTCCGAAAAACATTGAAGCCGACCTGGGCGCCGCCATTGGCTAGCGGACCCCCACCTGCTGTTAGCATTCCATTGACTCCCATTCATTTTGGCGTCACTTTGACAGCGAATAACTTTACATCTGAGGCGTTTAAAGACACCGTTTGTCCATTGTTTATTTCTAAAGAAACACGAAAATGTATAAAAGGCTCCATTACCTTGTATCTTACGTTATGGCCCCGTAGAAGCAGTTTTTGTAAAAATAGGCTAACGATTGCGTCATACCCGCGCGACTCTGTCGCACAAGTCGAAAAATTACCGTATGGACAGGCAGAGAAGCTCGCAAGCAATCGGGAGGACGTGGAGGCATAAAGTCAAGGGAGAAGCCCATAGAGAGTGATAAAGTTGCTCCCGCTGCTAGCTCTTGGACAGCTAATACCCACGCTCTCCGTCTCTGCGAGATTCGGAAGGGAATTATTCAGATTTCTCTCGGCACAGCTACTAGAAGACCTACAGGTTGCTCACGTCACATCTACGTCGTCAAGCTCAGTTTGAGCCTGCGCAGTTCGCCTTGCGATCAGGAAGTGAGTGCTTCTAATTGACTTCATTTCTCTCCGTTGAAACCTATGGGGTCGCTGTGTCCAGTTTATATACTGTCTATGCGTTCAATACGCGCAGTGGACCCGGCACTTCATTAAAGCAACTTCTGCGAATATTTATATCACACTATTTATTTGTTTACCAAGTGTGTATTCAGCAGCTCAGAATGGAGACATCTGGGAACTCGAGTAAGAAGCAGAAACTGAGTAACGCGCCCGAGAGCTGGGTGAGTAACGTTAGCGGCTGAAAACTGAGGGGAATGTTGCATTGCTAATATAGTAACGTACAGTTACACACGTCGTGCAATGAATATGTTTTTTGATTATGGTGCATCTTACCCACACTGTTTTCATTCATAATATAAACGAAATCCAGAATAACCGTGCTCGTCATGGAGGTCATCGGCTTTGATGAGTGCATGAAAATGATGAATGCATATAATCCATTTATTTGTGCATATTGTCTGTCTTAATGCCATGTGAGCTTCTACAGCATTTCTGGCATCACAAACACGGGTATCATCACTTTTTGGTTACTATAATACTAACATGGCTTGTTTTTGGACATGTAGTGGTAGTCTTTGGAGTATAAGGATTTTTATTTTTTAGCCTTTTTTGCATCATAGGCATGTGCAATATGTATAAATATCATCAATCATTTGTAAAAAGTTATTACAACTACAAATTATTTAGTGTGTGTGTGTGTGTGTGTGTGTGTGTGTGTGTGTGTGTGTGTGTGTGTGTGTGTGTGTGTGTGTGTATATACACACACACAATTGTTTTTACATGTAATATTAGCAACACCAAGTGACATGTTCATTCATAATATACAATGAAAAACAATGCACAAATTAACAATAAAACAATGACTAAAGAATTCAGTACAACAAATATAAGTGGTCCAGTACTATAGTATAAATCAACATACCATGTAATGACCATCTGATGTCTTTCTTGAAGTGTTTTACTTCAGCCATCCAAACATGAGGCCTTTGTTAAAGATGAGACATTAAATTAATCAGAATCTGCAATTTGTGCAGGGGATGCAAAGAGCCACCAATGTGACATACCAAGCGCATCATGTGAGCAGGAACAAGCGTGGACAAGTAGTCGGCACTAGAGGAGGATTTCGAGGATGCACGGTGTGGCTTACAGGTAGAATGTTAATTACGTGATTTAATCATCATGGTTGTGTGTGTCCAAAAATGTTCAATAAATCTGAAGACCGCTCTGTTGTGCATCCTCAGGTTTGTCAGGTGCCGGTAAAACGACGGTCAGCATGGCTCTGGAGGAGTATCTGGTGTGTCATGGCATCCCCTGCTACACTATGGATGGAGATAACATCAGGCAGGGCCTCAATAAGAACCTGGGCTTCAGCCCTGAGGACCGCGAGGAGAACATTCGCCGTATCGCGGAAGTGGCTAAACTGTTTGCTGACGCGGGGCTCGTGTGCATCGCCAGCTTCATTTCCCCATACAGCAGGGTGAGAAACATAGGGAGCCGTCTGTGTGTATAAGACTTCTTAACCATGTAAAGCCTGACATATCAAATAATAGAAAAATCTGTTTATTAAACCTGTTTTGTGTCATATTTGATACATCAGGCTTTTATGAACCATATAAGTTGATATAGTGAGCATATGGAGCTCATGCATGAGGAGGAAAAAAAACAGCAATTTTGTAAACTGAGCAAAAATATACAGATTTGTATAGCAGCATGACAACATAAAATGCATATAAATATCAGTTGTCACTCGATATCTTCCAGTGTATCTCAGGAGGATTATATTTAAATTCTTAGTTTAAAGATCAAAACTCTGTAGTATTTATTGCAGGTGGTGAAATGTATAATTTAATGCCATATAATGATGATTGAGAGATGAATAAGTCATTTTGAAACAAACAAAAAATAAACAAACAAATCCCTCAATAGCCTGTTGTATCATATTTGATACATTTTAACATGAGTTTTAAAATATATGTATAGATGATCAAGTAAACCTAAGTTGCTTTAGTCCAGTTAATGTTATTCTTATGTTTACTCTATACAATCATTAAAGATAAAAAGTATAAACTATTAATCAGACAGAAGGCATGTAGTGGATTGTCTGCAATCTAAAACAAGAGTTTTTTCAGCAAAGTTTTGATCATATTGGTCATTTAGAGGCATTAGAAATGAGAAATTTTAGGGTTAAAAGATTTGTTTTGGCCCCAGGACCGCCTGAATGCCAGGAAGATCCATGAAGCTGCTGGTCTTCCGTTCTTCGAGGTGTTTATAGATGCTCCTCTGGATGTGTGTGAGCAGAGAGATGTGAAGGGGCTTTATAAGAGGGCTCGAGCTGGAGAAATCAGAGGTAAGACATCCATGTTTTTTTTTTTGGCATATCCAACTCAAATCATTTAAGTTTTTTTTTGTAGTCTGCTGTAAATGTCCACATTAAATACAATGGTTACTATTCTTCAGTTTTAAATTTTGTTTGGACTTCATCTCAGTTGCTGTCAGATTGTATGGAATGTATTTTTTTTCTATTTGTATCTATTTGAACATATGAATACCGTACGTAATGTCATGCAAAATATGTGTCCAAATACATGTATTTTCACTCACTTGAAAAATGAGCACAAAAAAAATGAGCCAAGCTAAAAATGGCAAAATATGTAATGGTATTTTAATGGTCTCAACCATTTTAATCAGAAATCACTGGCCAGGAAATGAGCAAGAATTGCACAAATACTGTGGATGAAGTGACTCACCACAGAATAATCTTTCTTGCAGACAGCTTTCTACAGGAAGAAGAGTCAGTGTTGTTCCACTCAATGTTAATGGCTTCAAACAGTTCATGAGTTGAAAAATGTCTCCCAGTTTGTTTGAGTTTAATGCGAGACCAAATTAACTCTGACCGATGCCAAAACATGAGCCTGATGGACTTGTTCTCAAGCCATTTCTTGGTTGTCTTTGCACTTTTGCATTGTCTTGTTGAAGAATAACATCTGATCACTCGTCTTTAGATAACAACTTTACTCTGCATTATTCTCCTGTACTCTAAAGCATTAAATGACTTCACAGTGAAGAAACTCACCAATACCTGCAGATAAAAAGCTCCTCACACAACGACACAGTCTCTTCCTCCACGCGTCACTGTGCTAGAGATGCTTTTATTATATTTCTCAGCAGATTTCTGAAGACAACAGGAGCTTCACTAGGCAACTCGTTTCATTGTGATTCATCTCTCCACACACAACTTCCCATATTCTGACAAAAACTTAATTCTGTCTTTGATGGTTTTCTTTTTAAGTAGTGCATTTGCTTACATTTTGCATAATTTCCTGACCAATAATGTGTGGTTAAGACAATTAAAAGCTTAGTGTTTAGCCATTTTGGGCTTGGCCCTTTTTCTTTCTTTTTTTGCCCAGGAGTGTAGATGCACTGTATGTCATGCTCAGACTTAATCTCATACTGGTCAGTAGTCAGCAGGACAATCAGTCCTAAAGTTTTAAACCTAAACTGATTTGTGTGCTGTCAGCAAACTCAAAGCATCCTGTTAAATTTTGCAAAGATCTTGTTTGTGCAGAAATATGTGAAAGGATTGAGTTAGACAAGACAAGGGGATGTTCTGAGGCACTGAAGGAGGACAAAATGTTTTCTCTGAGAAGAAAAACACCAGAAAAGTGTTTACTGGATTTTGCAGAATGATGAAAGAGTGGAGCTTGTGGCCTTTTAGGTGCGCGTAACACTTCATCTCGGGAAATCACAGTTGTGATATCAGCAGTGTGTTCTTTTGAGAGTAAGTTGAAGGTTTTTGAGGTTACACAAAACTTTTTGAGCAAACGAGAGGTGATTAATCACATCACAACCCTCTTGGTTTCCGGAAGAATCTGGAAATCAGCTTCCTATGATTCTTGGAAAGCAGGTTTCTGGTAGGAATTGCTCAAGGAGACACATGACTCGCTCTTGACTGTAACTCTGTGACTCAGTGTTTCCTGTTATTTTTCTTCAATTACATTTTTATTGCTGTGGACCTGCAAATTCAGTAACGGACAATCAGAAGAAGAGTGACACAGGAAACACTGCTGTGAACGTTGAAAGTTACTCGCATTAATCTGAAAGTTGCTAACATCTTGTGATGAGAATGAGGGATTTTTATAGCAGGAAGTGTCTTATTCACATGCGCATATTAACTGATACATTATTATACAGTGGAGGAAAAATGTGAAATCCTTCCAGCATTGCTGAGGACTTCACTGTTTTCAGTCCCATTGAATGAAAAACTGTTTTCAAGAAGTGCATCCCGAGCATGTCTGTTTCTGCTGATGAATGGATTGGCGTTGTAATATAACCGTTTACTCGTGTTGTCCTCAGGGTTCACAGGAATAGACTCTGAGTATGAGAAGCCAGAGGCCCCTGAACTGGTACTAAAGACCGATTCTTGCAGTGTGAACGAGTGCATCCAGCAGCTCCTGGACCTCCTGCAGGAGAGGGTATGGTCACTCCATTCATTCATGATAAACTGAGTTCTGTTTGAAACTATTTGAGAGTTTGTAATCTAAATGTCTGATTGTTGCAAGCGGTAAAACATCTCTCGCTGCAGAAGTTTTTCTCATTTACATGCACTTGTATATACTGATATCAATTGGAATATGGCAATATTACGATTATTATCAAGGCATGTAACTGCCACAGTCTGATTGGCTGAATCAGTTTTTGCTACCCCTGGAATATGCCTGTTTTATTTGGTAATCTGTTGCATGTAAACACCTTTTACAAAATCCACTGAAAGAAGATAATAACTGTTTTGTATTTTAAAAATGTATTTTATTCCTGTGACGCAAAGCTGCTTTTCAGCATCATTTCTTCAGTGTCACATGATCCTTCAGAAACCATTCTAATGATGATTTGGTGCTCAAGAAACATTTCTGACTATTATCAGTCTTGAAAAAACTTGGTCTGCTTAATATTTTTGTGGAAACCATGATTCTTTGATGAATAATCTTTTTTTGCTTTACTGTCACTTTTTATGAATTTAATGTGTCCTTGCTGAATAAATGTAGTAATTTCTGGAATGAAAAGGAGACCGATAAAACAAAACTCAACACTCCATTCCATGGCGTTTTTTGTGAAAAACTAGTAATAAAACTGAGCATACTGAATAACCAATGGCAGCATCTTGAAATTCCCAGGAAATAACAGTGGGAATAGAGAGCCTAAGTCCCTCCCCTCCGCTTCCGGCTCATGGGACCTTATTTCAGAAAATATATGTATGGTAGTCAATGGCAAGAGACAACTTATCTTTTTATTCCGTCTGAACTGTGCCCTGAATTACACATAGGATGTTTGTCAATTTAAAAGATAATTATGAAAGTCAAGAAAGTCGCAGTTTGTCATAAAACAGAAACGTAACATTTAGTTAAATGAACTACATCTCTCGTCTCGCACTATACGTCACCGTTGCTCGTATGTGTGCAGTCTGGTACAAAACACTCGGGCATGATGGCGTAACGTTACGATTATGATGTGAGACTATAGAAAAAATGACAGACGTTAGCTTCAGTAAAGTTAGCTTCATTCATTGAGTGAAAAGGTATGACGTCACATGTGCACCTTTGGGTTTGTAGTCTTTGTAATTACGTATTTTCACAGTCTTATACCTCAACAGTTTTACATCAAACTGCGACTTTCTTGGCTTTACAATGTATCTTTTAAATTGACATGTGTAATTCAGGGCACAATTCAAACGAGATCAAAATATTTGTTGTCTCTCGCCATTGACTACCACACAATATTTTTCCGAAATAAGGTCCCATGGTGGTCAACCGGAAGGGGAGGGACTTAGGCTCTCTATAGAAAAAGCATGTGTAGATCATAATATTTAGAACAACCATGTAAACAGGAATATTCTGTAAACTTGTATTCCGAATATGGCTACAAACCGAAATGGTGTTTGATGTCTCAATAGAGTCATTGTCACATTAGATGATGGGGTTATTCGTTTGCACTCTTGTTAACAAACTTTGGCATCCTTATTTCATAATTGAAGGACATTTTTTAACACACAAAATGTTGCAACTTTGCTTATCTAGATGCTTTCATCATACTTTGATCTAATTGACAGACGTCTCTGTGATAATGTCTTCACCTTCTGTAGGACATCGTGCCTGTGGACGCGTCCTATGAGGTCAAGGAGCTCTACGTGCCTGAGAACAAGCTGGACTTGGCCAAGGCTGATGCAGAGACTCTTCCAGCGGTGGAGATAACCAAGGTATCTTCACTCCTCGACTGCCACTCAAATTCAGCCTCCTTCAGATGGCCTGCAAATCCATTTAGACTATTGGCTGTTATGAACTTGAAACATTGGTGTTAAACAATCTAAAACATGTCTTTTCAGTGCTGGTGGAGTTTAAAAGCTAATGTCTGTTCTCTGATTGGTTGGCTAGGTGGACATGCAGTGGGTTCAGGTGCTGGCTGAGGGCTGGGCTACTCCTCTGAACGGCTTCATGAGGGAGAGAGAGTTCCTACAGTGTCTTCACTTCAACTGTCTGCTCGATGGTAAACGCATAATTTAACACTAACACTGTCTTCTCTTGGCTTACCTTTAGGCTTGGATATCTTTTTATGTGCTGTGTTTTCTAAATGCAACACCAGATGGCGACATTAGACAGTGCAATGCACTTTTTTTCCCTAGTAGCCGCTAGAAGAGAAGTGATTTTAGACATAATTTCCTTAATTTTTTTACTTAAAAATATATATTTTTTTTATACAGATTTAATTGTTTAAACTAGTTAATCGTGATGACAGAGTGGAAACGCATGTTTAGAAATATTTTGTACATTAATGAAAAATAAAGATCTTATAGGTACAGTACTTCTTCAGGCTCATAAAGACATAGTTCACTCCAAAATATGGCTCCCCTCATAGCGTTCCCAACCAATAAGACTTTGGTGAATCTTTGAAACACAATTTTGTTTTTTATATTTTTAATGAAACCACGACTCATATGGATTTGTTTTACAACACATTTTTAAAGGGCACCTATTATGACATTTAAAATGTTCCTAATGTTGTTGTGGGAGTCCCCAACAACAGTTTTACATGAATGCAATGACAAAAAACACTTTTGTTTTCGTATAATATGCATTTATTTTTACCTGATTTGCTCACCGACTCCCAAATGATTCGTTCAACGACTCCTTTTTCAAACCCCTCCTTTGCGCGACGCTAATCTGCGGTGATTGGTCAGATGACCCAGCAGTGTTTACAGAGATAATACTTATTTTTAACACGGAGTACAATGATGCTTTTATCAATTAAATTGTATTATAATAATGATTATAGTCCACTGCTTTATAGTTTGTAGTAAAAAACGAAAAATAAGATAAAGAATGTAATGTTATGTTAACGAGCATAGCCCAGAGTTCATATTGTAAAAGCACAATCAGTCTTTGTTTGCGTTAGCCCGATGCATAAACATAACGTTTTTACAAAAAAAAAAAAATGCAGTTACGTTACTACGAGGTATTATTCTATTCTTAAAGACAACTCCGAAAACAACGACAAACACTTCACATATCTCAATACAATTGTCATTGAAGACCTAGAAGCTAAACGGTGCTTACACAACAAACAAAATTTTTATTAAGCATGCTACATAAAATATAAAAGCAAAAATTATTAATAACACTTACAGGTTGTGATACGGAGGAGGAAGCTGATGCAAATACACTTGGAACTGAACCTTCCTTCAATATCAGCCAGCTCGCGAATCCCAGTTTGATTGTATTTAAAAAGCAATCGTCTTCAAAATGACGCGAACAAAGCACAAGGCTCGGACTAAACTTCTGTGGTATAGTTATATGAATTGTAGCCACTTAGTCTTCAAATGCTCCTCCTTGGGCAGATGAAAAAAGTTTGCTTTTGACTCGCACTTCAGAACACAGCGTCTCGTCGCCATGATATTTTCCCTGGCCTTGGAACCATAGACAGTATGCTTGGAACGCAATAAGTGGGCGTATCGTATTCAAATAACTTGACAAGTTGACGTCATCTAGTCAAAGAAAAAGCTTCGGTCTTCTAACGATTCATAAAAATGACTCCGAGTCGACTCTCACTTTTGAAAGACAATAACTTTATATACGGTGCACTTTCATATTTCAAACTTTGCAGGATGTTTTTGTTCACCTAGATCTATGTTACACACTACATGAAAGGTACATTTCAAAATTCCATAATAGGTGCCCTTTAAATCTTTAGTTTTGGTTACCTGGACTTTCAATGGAAAGACAGAAACTCCAGTTGCAATTTATTTTACAGTATGAGCACTTATGTGTACTTGCCTAAGAAAGTACTGGTTAATATAAGGTAACTACATGGGTTAGGTTTAGGGGTACGTTATTACCCAGTTATTGTAATGACTATAATAAGAACATTGTGTGTACATGGGGAACAGGACTGTAAAATAAAAATAAAGTGCTACTGAAACTCCTCAGGATCTTATGGATTTGGTACAACATGAAGGTGAGTAAATAATGACAGGATTTTAATTTGTGGGTGAACTATGATAGACCACCAACATAAGGTGAACAAGCTATTAGTAATAATCTAATATTTCAGTGTTTCTGGGTCAAGACAGGCAAACCTCTTGGAATGGGTGTCCTTTCACAAATAAACAAAATTTAAGCGAGGGAATCTTAAGGCTCTGCGAGTGGATTTTAAATGACAATTAGTGGTAGAAATAAGAGTTATTATAATTTTAATGGAGGGCTTTTGGGTTAGGTTGATCACATGCTTTCAAGGATGTTTGGGCTTTTTAGAAACAGGATCGTCTACAATAAAAAGTCGGCATCCCTTTTGACTACGAGAACAACAAATGTGTGAATGGCTTTTTAAACCATGACATGTTCCTCGCACTTATAAAACTGGGTAATTACGGCAATTTCCCACATCATGCTTGAGTTTCCAAAAAGTGTCAATTTAGTTTTACGACCTCGTAATGCTCTGCCGTGTGTTGTCTTGCCTAGTATTCAAATTTGTGTTCATGGTATGCATTGACACTCACACCTATTAAGATAAAAAAGTGGGCCTAGTAGACGCGTGACTTTGGATATTACAGAAATACAGCCAGAGAAAGTCGTTAGTAGTTCATGCATTACATCATCAGCGTCATTAGACTTGATTACTGTACATCACACCTTGTGTTATTATTATTTTGATCCTTACAATACGCCCAATTGGACTCTCGTTGGACCAGACTGGCGTCTTTATGAATATAATGGACAGATTTGTGCATCTTACTGCCTGATAATTTGGATTGAGCTGAAATGGGACACTCACAGGGCCCTTTCTTATGGAAAACAGCTGTTTCTGCTATGATGTCGGTGTGTTTTATTCTGAAAATGGATTTTAAAAGCTTCCCGCTCATATTGCTTTAATCAAGGTGTAGGACCTCTTACTTTCTTAGAAAACTCACCGCTTTGACATTCAGAGTTCTTTCCCTTATCTTGCCCCATAGATCCTTAACTGTTCCCCTTTAGCCCTTTCAAAGCTGTCAATTTCTCAAAGGTTGTTTGATGTATGTGCCGTGCATCTGACCTCTGTTCGTAGGCGGGGTTATTAACCTGTCGGTCCCGGTGGTCCTCCCCGTCTCAAGCTCCGACAAAGAGCGTCTGGACGGCAGCACCGCGTTCGCGCTGGCCTACGGTGGACGGAGAGTTGCCATCCTGCGAAACCCAGAGTTCTACGAGCACCGCAAGGAAGAGCGTTGTTCCCGGCAGTGGGGCACCACCTGCAAGGATCATCCATACATCAAGGTCAGAGGTCAAATATGGCCAAAAACCTGCATGTTTAGTAGATTATGAACACTGTGTCCTAACTAGGCAGCATGTCCGGCAACAAGAAAGCGGAAGATCTGCGTGACCCAACACTGTAACAGCCAATTAGAGCATAATTGATTGATTTTTATTTATTCTTTGTTCACACTGTGTCGTAATTACTGTAATTACTGGATCAGCCTCAGAGCTGTTCACATCCTCGGAATTATGCGTTTCTATGGCAACACTGTTAACGCCAAAATTAATCTCTGTAACTTGACTTATCAGTAGACAACCACAATACAACACATTATGCAAATGCCATATTAATAAATGTAGTTTATTTAGCGGGACATGAGATGGTTATTCCAACTCTGCTAGCAACTTTAAAATTGATTGTATGTCTGTCGTTTTGTTTTCAAATTTATCTTTTATTATTAATAGATTTACAAAAGTTAAGTTTTTAAAAAGAATGACACACTAACAGAGGTTAGTGTGGAATGAAAAGGGACCCAGAACAGACCCCTGAGGCTTACCATTAAAATAATAATGTACGGTCAGCTGGTGATTATAATTTTTTCAGTTTTCTTGCTTTGAATGGACACTCTTGATCATCTAGTCATCTATCAAAGATTTTTTAACTTTAAAATTCATTGTGTGTTTGTCGTTTTGTTTTCAAATTGATCTTTTATTATTAATAAATTTACAAAAGTTACGTTTTTAAAAAGATTGATGACAATATAACTACATTTTCCTGCTGAAGCCACTGCCATTTTGAGAGTTTCCGCATTGTTGCAGAAGTTGCAGCTCTTTTAAGAAAATTCAGTTTACAAGTAATTGTTACAAATTACCAAAGAAGTTCAACGAGGACGTGAGTGCATTTTATAAGTCGGAATCTCGTAATTATGCTAATTCCAACATGGTGTGAATGCATTTACACAAACTATCTGGGGCTTGATTTTGGACCAATGAGATTTCTTATCTTATGTAAGCAGTTGGAAAGGATTAACATTGCCCTGTATCTAATTTTTGTTTGTCAGCTCCCCTTTCTGTCTTTTCTGACTCACGAACCACCTGGAAAGTCCCGATTATAAGCTTGCCGTGAATGAGAGCACTGTTTAGACTACATACATGTTAATATGAAAGCAGAATCGCAGTGATTCAGCAGCATGATCCATTAACGCATCACTTTTCACCTGTCTGGCACCGGGCACCCTTTACGGGAACACATTGTCCGACGGTGCAAGCGCAGAATTGTGCAAGGCTGTCTGTTGCTTCATTGAATGTTGATGAGCAAATGTAATTGCTTTTTCTTGGGTTCAGAACTAAATTTGATCATAAACTGCTGCTCTACAGAAATTATAGCTCAACACTAATGTATCCTCCTTATTAGGGATAAAATGAGTGAAAAAAGGACATTTCAGAAGGGACTTGATATTTAGGGACCACAACGATGTAGTTTTTCGCAGTCATTTTTTTCTTCCTTTCTGCAATTGTATTTAAAAGAGGAGATTTTCCGCTTAAGTCAAATTTTTTAAAGGTAAAGTCATAGATATCTAGTGAGAAACAGCTGAACTGATGCTTTAATAGGCCCCTGTGCGGTCGCGTTGCCAAGCTTTCCTTGGACTGCACTTTGACAGAAGACAGAGCCACGATGCCCTCTCACTTGGTCTGTGGAAACCGGGTCTCGCTCTCTCTCCCTCTCTTATCTTTGTTCAGTCCTCGCTTTAGTAATCTCTTTATTCCTTGACCTCCTTCATTTCACACATGTGTTTTAGTTGGATTTCTCGCCCTGCGTTCTATCCAAACAGTGTTTAGGCAAGTGGCGCTCTCCTCCCCTCCTTTCCCCTCACCTTCCTCTTACAAATCTCGCCGAGTAAATACTGAACAATTGTTTCCATCTGTAAGTAGGGATTGTGGGCTTAGGTGGACTTTAATGGCTCCGCTCTGCTCCAGCTCGCACTAATGGGCGCCAACGGAGAGCTTTCGGACTCTGGAATGGCCCCGTCTGTCTGCTCGCCTACGGTCACAAATAAACCCATCTCCAGACCCAAGAAAGAAATTGCACACATTGAAGTTTCTAGCAATCAGCTTTCGTTTTATTTAGTGTTCTGTCGCTCAATGGGATTCTCGTAATGAAGTTTATATTCATCACAGTCCATAAACAAGCCAAACGAAAAAAAAAGATTATTCAATTATACAAAAAAAATATACACATATCCTCTTGAATATGCTGTTTTTAAAGTTACATTTACAGTTTAACTTTTAAAATTGTTGTAATAAAATTATTGTAATATTGACTAATAGTATATAGTTTAATTATGCATGCTCATTTACATCTATTTTTACATTTTAATAATCTTTTTAAATGCTAATCATTAAATGACACTTAATGTAGACATGCCTAAATTCATGTGTAGCATTTTATTTCTAGTGTGCTTGATTTAAAAAAAAAATTTGTAGCATATAATTTAAATATATCATTCAGAATTGTATTATTGTTGCATCCTTAGAAAATAGCTTGTGAATTCCATGTCTTTTTTGAAGAGATTGTACTTTAGTTTCTTCCATAAGTTCTGTCAAGGCTCGAGCTGGAACTACCGTCATGCCTGTTTTCATTTTACATGATCATTAATATCACTTACGCTGAAACCCCCCAAAACAAATGAGTCTGAACATCTGTTTGATTAATATTGTTCCAGAGTGCCCAAAATGGGAAATTTTGGTCTTGTGAATGTGGAATATGTGATAAAATGTGATTATAAGTTCACAGAATAGTTCATCTCATTACTTCACTATGTCTGGTTTGTATGTTAAACTCCGTCTGCTGAAGCACGTCAATCAGCGGGGCTGTAAAACCGGCCTCCATTATGTGTGGTAAATACTCTTTTCCTGTTTATTTCGGCTGTCAGTCTGACAGCTGAGTCCACATTGTGAGATTTGGTATGGGGGGGGGTGGGATGTTAACCAGACTTGAGAGCATTAACTTAATTTGCATTATCTATGTTTTTTCCCCTCATTGGAAGGGGTGCAGTGCTCAACCAGTGCTCAATTATTTTCTATGACAGCTAATAGAGTTGATTTACTGTATAGATGTGATGTAGTGCCAACAGATCGCTCACTGAGTTTTTCCATCGCCAGCCTCTGCATAACATAAATTAAATAAACGGCTGCTACTGTTGCTATACTGTGGCCAGAAAATGACAGCCGCACATGCATTCAGTCTTCAAATGCAAACGCAATGCAACTCATGAAGCATTTTATTAACATTCACTGCTTTCAGGCCTCTCCAAGATTGCTTAATACGATCACATACTTGAACATAAAGTTCTCGAGCCACCGTGATGCTGTCAAGTCAAATCAATAGATGTAAGTCTTATGAAATGGTATTCTCCATCCTAGCGGCCCCGAATCTGCTGCAAGCTGTGATATCCTCAGCATACTTTACTGCTTCTTAACCCTGGCCAAGTTAGCGGCTCAGCCAATGCCAGCGAAGACCTCCTGAAGGTAAAATATTAGTAAAAGCAGCCAAGAGTCCTAGCCTGATTTGATATGGTAGTCTTGGTTTTAAAAATTAATGTTCAGAAATTCAAGCTAATAAACCAGAGTCTGTTGTGTCCCAAATTTGGGAATGACATCTTGCTTTTCAAGCTTTCTGATGGTCAAACTTGTGCCTGGAAACAAAGTCGTATTTACTTCTTAAGTTTCCAGACTGTTACAATTAGCATTTTTGAGGAAGACCTATTTGGGTTTCTCAACTTTTGCAAGGTTCATGACATCAAATATTTGAAATGAATACAATAATTTTTTCCTGTTTCAGAAGAACCAACTGTCCCCAACTGTGGTTGCCAATTTCAAAGAGTTTCTTCTGTGTTAGTGGACATTTTGTGGCCAGAATATGCTACAATGTGGACATTCAGTCAGGGTTAGCTATATTAGACCACTTTCTTACCCCAAACCACCATGCTGAGATTTTAAGATTATATGTTCTTGCATGTATCATTTGGCTTTCAGAATCTGGAGGGATTCTTATGTTCCTCAAGCCTCACAAAGAAAGAAAGAGAGTGCAATTGTGGCAGTTTGTCCAACAACATTGTACAGATGAGGTTGGAAGTTCATTGCTGTTGTTTCTGATGGCCTTTCCTGTGGCAGATGGTGATGGAGAGTGGAGATTGGCTGGTCGGAGGTGATGTCCAGGTGCTGGATCGGATCTACTGGAACGACGGGCTGGATAGTTACAGGCTCACACCAACCGAACTCAAGCAGAAGTTTAAAGAGATGAACGCAGGTATGGGACAACACTCAGTAGTTGCTCCTTTTGAGACAATTTTGACCAGTCTGTTGGGTGTTGCAAGTTGCCTTGCCCTCAATCTATAAACACATACATTTTCTTAAACCTATTACATTGGTTTCAATGCAAACAACTATTATGAATTTGTATCTTAATGGATTTTAATTGGATTGCCATTGACTTGCATTGCTCTGTATATTAACTTTGCTGCAATAAAATATTTATGGCTAGTTAAGAGATATTAAACACTCGTCTCTCATTTTTAGATGCCGTCTTTGCCTTCCAACTGCGGAACCCAGTGCATAATGGCCACGCGCTGCTCATGCAGGACACACAGCGACGTCTAATTGAACGTGGCTACCGCCGACCCGTGCTTCTGCTGCACCCGCTGGGAGGCTGGACCAAAGATGATGACGTACCACTGGCCTGGCGCATGAAACAGCATGCAGCTGTGCTGGAGGAAGGGCTGCTTGATCCCAACTCCACCATAGTGGCCATTTTCCCCTCACCGATGATGTACGCCGGCCCCACAGAGGTTAGTGTGGAATGAAAAGGGACCAAGAACAGACCCCTGAGGCTTACCATTAAAATAATAATGTACGGTCAGTCATTATAATTTTTTCAGTTTTCTTGCTTTGAATGGACACTCTTGATCATCTAGTCATCTATCAAAGATGTTATGCTCACTATATATATAACTATTAGGAGTGTAGCGATACACGTATTCGTATTGAACCGTTCGGTACAAGGCTTTCGGTTCGGTACGCATTACAAACTGAACGATTCGGTGCGACCAAAATTTTGCTAGCAGTCGTGCTGACACCACAACCTTGCCCAACAAGCGGAACGAAACTGCGCTACTCATTATTTCGTGCTTCACGGACCGTTTATCAGTTTGGACCAATGTCAGTGCAGCGCATCAGCGCAAGCCGATCTTGATCAAGAAGAGATCCAGTAAAGAAAGCAAAACATTATTTGTTCATCCTTCAAAGATCACCCCCATTTATAAAACTAAAAGTTTCAAGATGTAGGAAATATATATATATATATATTCTCTGGCATTTCTTTCTTTTTACTGTATCGAAAACATACCGAGCCGTGACATCACTGTGTCTTATTGAACCGAACCGTGAATTTTGTGAACCGTTACACCCCTAATAACTATATACTATAATTCCCCAAGACCATTTTTTCTGCAGTTAGTAGCTACTCGTTTTGAGACACCGGATTCAATTTAGCCTTGTAGCCTTTGAGATCTTCCTCAATATGTAAATCCTTAAGTATCCCATACTTGGATACTTTAGGAATTGCTTGACAAATGCAGTGTTTTAGAGAAAGAAGCTCTATCTAATGTGCTTTTTGCTAAGAACAATAATTAAATTAACGAATGAACTGTTGTATGGAAAGTTAGTGGTGAGGAAACTTGCGCAGGGCACATTCCTCCTTAAATGGTGGAGGGAACACTGGATTGGTGATCCGTTCCACCTAACCTGTGCTGGAGGCTGAAGACAACAGGGACAGTCTCTTCTTGCAGGCATCATGCATCTTCTGGACTTTCCAGTAGGAATTGATTTGTGTCTCCTGAAGTGGCTCTAAACAGAGCCAAAGTGTTTAGAGGACAGTGGTGTCCCTCTATGATCCATTTGTACACCACACACACACACACACACACACACACACACACACACACACACACACACACACACACACACTTTCTTCTGACAAAAATTGTTTCTGGTGTAGTGTTCCATGGCTATTTTGAAGTCTGTTGTTCTTTAATCATGTGGCTCGGGACATTAAACATTTTATTGGGAGCAGACAGAGTCTGTAAGACTAAAGCAGCCCACAGGAAGCAGTCGTTCGCCTCATTGAGTTATGAGAAGGAAGTAAGGGACATGCTGACTCAACAGAAAAGAATTAGCTTAGGTAGTGTAGGCCAAATCTAATCATGTGTCCATCCAAATATGTTTTCACTTATTTCAAAATTACAAGTTTTGACATATTGCCCCTATCTCTCTGTCATTTAACACAATTTCCATTTGTTTTACATCATTATTGTACCCCCAAATTTAAGCGTAGGATTGTTCATTAAAAAAAAAAGAGATCTGTCATCATTTACTCCATTTGTTCCAAACCTTTTTTTCTTTCATCAACAAGTTTAGCACAGATTTTTTGTGTCTACAGCAGTTTTGTCTGAGTTAAAGACCAAAATTGAAATTGGATGCTGAAAATCTTCCTGTCGTGGGCACTCTCAAATCTCATTCGCATGCATTTGGTTACAAGACATGCGAGAACCAATTGACGTCAAACCTGTTTTATTCATTCAAATGGACACAAATGTGAATGCCCTTTGAGAGCTATAGCAGAGGGGAATATTTCAAGTGAATTATAGTTATAACAAAAATATTGTATGGTTTCAGAAGACATAGAAAATGGTTTACAAATTGTATGGAGTTCTTTTATGATATTTTATGGTGCTTGTTTTGTCTTTTTGGATATCAGCAACCCTAGTCCTCATTCACTTTCATTGTTCACACTGCTCTTTTCCAAACATTTGTGTTCAACAGAATGAAGACGTGAACTGTTTGAACTAACACTCTAATTGATCAGTTTTAAAGTGAAAATAGAATAAATTTGATCTGTTTCCAACAGGTCCAGTGGCACTGCAGGGCCCGAATGGTGGCCGGGGCCAACTTTTACATAGTGGGCCGTGACCCCGCAGGAATGCCTCATCCAGACACGGGTAAAGACCTCTACGAGCCCTCCCACGGAGCTAAAGTTCTCACCATGGCCCCTGGACTCATATCGCTGGAAATTGTGCCTTTCAAAGTGGCAGCCTACAACAAAGTCAAGAAGGCCATGGATTTTTATGACCCCAAAAAGTAAGTTTATGTATTTTTCCCCATTTAATTTTTCTTCCTTTTTGTAAACACAAAATAACTACACAAAATGAGTAAGTCGAGTGTCTTTAAGGCGGGACACTACATGTGAATAGGGTAACATTTTTAACTTAGCAGATACCTACATTAAGATGAGAAAAAAAAAATATTACACGTTTTCTGTAATTTAATGTTTAAATATGCAAATGAGGCATTATCTAATTCAATATGCGCTAATTTGCATATATTTAAAAAAACTAAATCTGAGTATTGGATAAAGCCAGGTTCAAAATTATTTTTTCATTGTGTGCACATATTAGATGGGGGGGAAAAGAATTATGGATGTCTACTTTTGTTATCCTGTAAATCAGAATATACTGTCAATAGTCTTAAATAGATTTTCGCCATGTTTTTTGGAATAAAATGTTATATAAATCTGGCTAGGAATAATATATTTACAAATCCCTCTGTAAATGTCTTCATAATATAACTAGGTACAAGACTGGGAAGTTTAGTGGTGTATATAAGTGCTACTAAGTAATTTTGAGGAAACAGGCATCAGAAATTGGCATCAGCCAATGAGATTGCGCATTTAGAGTTAAATCCCCCTTTTTACTTTCACGATTGGTTGCATGTTAAAAAGGAAATGACCATATTTGGATCCGACAGCATTGTACAGGAGAGAGAACGCTTTCTAGCGGTGTGTGTGATGACAGGGGGCAGGCAGTGATCGCGGAGCAGCGGGATGATTAAGAACGCCAACTTTTGTTGAATTTATGAGAAATCTACACACGGAAACAGACAAAGTGTAGTAAAATAAAGACCTAAATGTGTATTTGGGACTTTTTTTCACCACAAGTCTGAAAGAAGACATGTTATTGAACATAAATATCCCAAAATCTTTAAACTTATAAACACAGTATTTATGGCCTTTAACTGAGCAGAAAAACAGTCAAAAACACAAATCTAAATGTCAGAGCGCGTCACGTGATGCATCTGAACGAATCAGGTTGTCAGAAATTGACATCAGCCAATGAGATTTTGCTTTTAGGGTTAAATGCCCATTGTACTTTCACGAATGGTTGCTGATTAAAAGGAAATTACCATATTTGGATCCAACAGCATTGTAAAGGAGAGAGAGCGCTTTCCAGACGTGTGTGAGATTAAAAGGAAGCAGAGAGAGATCGCGGAGCAGCGCGTTGATTAAGAACGCCAACTTTTGTTGAATTTCGGAGAAATCTACAGACGCAAATAGACAAAGTGTAGTAAAATAAAGACCTAAATGTGTATTTTGGACTTTTTTTTTTACCACAAGTCTGAATGAAGACATGTTATTGAAGACAAATAGCCCAAAATCTCAAAATTGACCAGTGAAAAAAAAACTATGTTTTTGCCTGCCGTTTCTCGCCTTAAGGATCAAATCTTATCTAGTTTGAGACTTGGACATATATTGACCGTGGCGTTAAACTGAAAACATGAATTTACTTCACAGACATAGTCAAACAGTCTATCATCTTGAATTGAACTTCCCTCCATGTCAGGCTTCCTCGATTCCTAACCGATTTGCCGAGAATAACAGGAAATGTTTTGTTGTTGTGTGCTTTTACCAAATTAAATGGCTTTGCTCCATTCTTTGAAGTCATTTAGAAGTGGAGATCTGCCATTATTCGTCTGGCGCTGTGCTAATGCTGCGGAAGAAGACTAACGAAAATCATGCTTTTTCGTGGCGTCTCGTCTTGCAATTAATAGTGCTCGTCGCTATCGAGTTAACAGGCATTTCAGTCGTCCCTGATCAAGACCATGCAGGATGTCAACATGCAGCAAAACTGACTTGAAAGAACTGGGGACTTTTAATGTTGAATGATCTTTATGCAAATGCACATCCCACACAGAGTTTAAAGGAGTAGCTTACCAAAAAATGTTTTTAAATTGTATCAATTACTCACCCTCAAGTCATTGCAAAACCATATGTGGCTATTTTTTCCATGGAAAAACAACAGCAACAAAAAAGAGAGCGCTTTAAATAGATCTTTCATCCATAAAGGGCAATGAAAAATGGAAATATTCCATACAAATGTTACTGAATATTCAATTGGAATACTAAAAAAAATGAAAGAATATTATCATTTGTAATATTCATAATTCAATAGATGGAAAAGAGCAGCTTGGATATCCTGTGAAACATCATCTTTTATGTTTCACGCGTGTTTTGGAATGACACTGTTCCTCTGTCTGTGTCACAATCATAATGAAGGTAGTTATAATTATGGAACAAGTATTGAGATTGTTGCTTACCTTGATATGTAAAGTCAAGTGTCGTGGTGTCATGGGCTGGAGGTTGCTGGCATCACACCCCAGCAGTCGTTTGGAGGGGGTTGGGGTGGCAGACTCGCACTCCGTCTGAGTTTCAAAGAGCCCCGCTTGGCGCCTTGGTAAATTTATGGCGTTCCGTCTGCTCCTTGAGCAGGGTGTTGGGCCTGGCCAAATTTGAGACGAATATGGATGCTGAGCCTAATTGCCAGCCATCCCCCTTAAAGTCCTCCTCTAAAACGGCTCAAATCAGCCCAAGCTGTTTCTCATTTAAATGCATATTAACGGTTCTCTATGGAGTCAGGGTTTATGTGTTCCACCCCTTCACCCCATTGAAGTGACTACCAGGTGGAATGGTGATAATATTCCATAAACCATCAGTTGTGGGTCCATCCAGTAGTAGGATGCATCATATTTGCATCTTACTATTGGGTGATTGCTAAGATGTTCTGGCTGCTTGCTAGGGCATTGCTTGGCAGTAGGGCTGGGATAAACGATTATTTTTTAAACGATTAATCTAGCGATTATTTTTTCGATGCATCGATTAATCTAACGATTATTTTTCCCAGTCCGATTCGATTCGATTATCGATTATCTGCCCATTAATTGACTATAATAGCAATTTATACATGTTGATTTACATGTCTGAATGAAAAAAACATGAATTCCTTAACATTGCAATATATGTTTATTGCTCTTAAAATTCCAAAATAAAACATTATACAAGTGCAAAGTAATGCATTTCTTAGTCAGAGGTAGCATTCAATAAAACCTTGAAAACACAAAGGCCGGAAAAAAAGTGCATCTTGTAATGAAAATAACAACAACTTGATGTCTAACAGAACAACTTAAACACTTTGCAGTTTGAATGATGTTCTGTATAAACAAAATGACGGAGTATGTTTTTGTTTCCACTGTTCGATCGCGCCTCACACACACAAATATAATTAAACACTCTGCGACTTTGCGATCGCGCCTCTCTCTCTCTCTCTCTCTCTCTCTCTCTCTCTCACACACACTGCGCCTTTTCGATCGCGCCTCACTCTCACACACGTACACAAATATAATCAAACACTCTGCGACTTTGCGATCGCGCGCCCCTCTCTCACACACACACACACACACATATAATCAAACACTCTACGACTTTTCGATCGCGCCCGCGCCTCCATCTCTCTCACACACACACACACACACACACACACACAAATATAATCAAACACAATGCGACTTTTCGCTCGCGTCCGCGCCTCTCTCTCTCTCTCTCTCTCTCTCTCTCTCTCTCTCTCTCTCTCTCTCTCTCTCTCTCTCTCTCTCTCTCACAAACACACGTAGTTAAAAAACATACACTGTAGCCTAAAACCTTAGGTTTGGACAACGTATTATAGCCTACTCCAACATCGAGTGCAAAGTGGGGAGTTGAAGAAAAACTTACGGTGCAGCTGTCATCTGCAGCTGCTCCCGGGTGGCGCCTCTTCAGGTGCTGGTGCATTGCCGTGGTGCTAGAATGGAAGGCCATCTCCATTTTGCACAGACGACATATCACGGAATTGTTTCCTTTTACATTAAAGAATTCCCATACTTTAGAGGACCGAGTGCGTTTGCACTTCTGAAAGTCTGAGGAGCGAGTGGTGTTGCAACTACTCTCCGACGCCGCCATTTTTGTTTTGGGTCTGACGAATCGACGTGCATATTTTGCGTCGACGTATTTTTTGCGTCGACGTCATCGATGACGTCGACGCGTTGTCCCAGCCCTACTTGGCAGGAATTTTGGGTGGTTACTAAGATGTTGCTAGCCAGTCACTAGGGTGTCCTGGATGCTTGTTCGGGGGTTTTATGTGGATACTAGTGCGTTTGGTGTGTTTTTTCTTTATTCTGAATACTTGCTAAGTTATTGCTAGCCAGTTGCTAGGGTGTTTTTGGGTGGTTACTAGGATGTTCCTAAGAGGTTGCGAGGGTGTTCTGGGATGTTGCTATGAGAGGATTACCTTTAAAAAAAAAAAAAACTAGATGTCTTTTTCAAAAAATACAGTGTAAATTTAAATGTGAAATATTATTACTTATTACACGGCTCTGATAAAACTTAGTCAAATCAATATTTAGTGTACACTGTACAGTTATTTAATTGTCACCCGGTATCGAACCCTGGCTCTTTTTAATGTTCGAACTGCTGCCATTTTGCAACAATGGTTTTGTACACTGTAATAGATAATAAGATAACAAAAACAAGGTACGATTTTTAAACGGTTTCATTTCAAATCAATATCTCTAATCCCCATAATTGGTTATGAGGTGAAATGCCGTGTAATACATGGTATGACTGTACCGTATCCCTTAAATGTCCGTCTAGTTTGAACTAATAAAATAATTCAACTCAAGTCAATATTTTGTGCCTAATTTACTTATGTGGCAAGTAGCTGTGTAATAAGCGGGATAATGTATTTAACTAACTTTTCTATTTGATTATGTTTTAATATGCAAGTTATTCATGTGACGGCGAAGCTGATCACATTTAAAAACGATCATGCTGCTTAATTTTTTTTGGGGGGGGAAACCGTGATACTTTTTTTCATGATTCTTTGATTAATAGAAAGTTAGAGCTAATATTAGGGCCCGGGGTTTGTTCAAATGCACTCTTCAGCGTTATAAGCCCATATAAAATGCTTCGCTTGTCTAGACTGAAAAGCCTTTCTGAATGGCAGCGCTCGTTTAATGAACGTGATTGCGGCAGGGACAGGGCAGTGCGTTTATAAATTCATTGTGCTGTGCGAATTTGTTTTCATAAGGTCTGCGTCTTAAGTGAAGAACAACTAATCCGTAACAAATAAACCCTATCCGTAGGAGCCGTTGAGGATTGTATTTAGACTAGCGTTGGAGTTGTATTCGTGCCGTTGGAGGCTAATTAGCTCTATTTATCAGACATTTTGCACACTGTTTATTTTCGAAGCATTTGTTTAAATGAAAACGTGTAGCAGAGAGTTTGGATTTAATGACATCGGTCTGAAGTTTAGATTTCTGCTCCTTGCTAATTTATTTTCGTCTAGAAGTAAAGCCAGCCTGTTTACCTCGTCGTCTTTGCACCGTTGAAAGGAATTATGTGGCTTAAAGAGCCACTTGAGAGAACATATTTTATCATAGAGCTCTTTTTCAGAGTACAATACGTCGTTCCCTCCGGAGCGAAACGTCCCGAACAAAGGAGCAGTGTACAACACCTAGTGATTATCTCTGACGCAAACCCTGAGATTATGTTTCTTTTTTTTTCTTTTTCTTATCACATTGGGTACCACACTGTCCCTTTTCTGTGCACATCTTAAAATCCC
Source organism: Phoxinus phoxinus (assembly GCF_949152265.1). Classification (NCBI taxonomy): domain Eukaryota; kingdom Metazoa; phylum Chordata; class Actinopteri; order Cypriniformes; family Leuciscidae; genus Phoxinus; species Phoxinus phoxinus. The sequence goes on from NC_136881.1 coordinate 35,458,014, forward strand.
CTCCGCCGTCTCGTTTTACCCAGACACCAGGACTATGACTTCATCTCAGGAACCCGCATGAGGAGGATGGCTCGCGAGGGCCAGAACCCTCCGGAAGGCTTCATGGCATCCAAAGCCTGGAATGTTCTCAAGGAATACTACCAGTCTTTGGAGAAGGCCTAAGCCGTTTTCCAGGAGTGCCGAGAGAGGTGGAAGCCATTCTGTTACATGAAAAGAAGGAAGAGGAGACGATCCTGGTTTGTAAAAAAAAAAAAAAAAAAAAAACACAAACACAAACGTTGGGACCACCCAAAGGACTTCTTGAACTGTTTTTGGATGTTGTTCCTCATTAAATCACCGTCGGTTTCATGGTTCTGAGTCTTATGGCAGCATTTTTATATGTTCAGTTCAAAATAAAAGAAAAAAAAGAAAGAATGCTTGTGAAAGGTACATTTTAAGGATACAATACTGTGAACATAAAAAAACTAAACGTTTTATTAGTAAATTATTCCATCTATATTCTTGTACTCTCCCTAGAATTCATAATCGCTGTTACAATTGGATGAAAGACAATTTTACAATTTTTTGCAATTAAAAAAAATTGCCCTACTTGCCTTAAAGATCATAAGCTTTTATTGAAACGGTTACATTTACAGCATTTTATCTGGCTTTAATGCACATTAAACTCTATCAACAGCATTTATGGCATACTGTGAAGTACAGTAGAAAATCATTTCCTCATGGGGGTTTTTAAACGGCAAAAATAAGTCAGTAAAGCTAATAAGTTTAGCACATGTTCTCGGATTTAAAGGGCACCTATTATGACATTTAAAATGTTCCTAATGTTGTTTAGGGAGTCCTCAACAACAGTTTTCCAAGTTTGATTGCATTTAAAAAGCAATCGTCTTCAAAATGGCGCGAACAAAGCACAAGGCTCGGACTATACTTCTGTGGTATAGTTGTATATATGAATTGTAGCCACTTAGTCTTCAAATGCTCCTCCTTGGGCAGATGAAAAAAGTTGGCTTTTGAGTCGCACTTCAGAACACCGCGTCTCGTCGCCATGATGTTTCCCTGCCGGCCTTGGAGCGCAATAAGTGGGCGTATCGTATTCAAATAACTTGACAAGTTGACGTCATCTAGTCAGAGAAAAAGCTTCGGTCTTCTAACGATTCATAAAATTGACTCCGAGTCGACTCTTACTTTTGAAAGACAATAACTTTATATACGGTGCACTTTCATATTTCAAACTTTGCAGGATGTTTTTGTTCACTTAGATCTATGTTACACACTACATGAAAGGTAAATTTCAAAATTCCATAATAGGTGCCCTTTAAAAAAAGACAAATATCACAACAAAGAGGGAACAAATTGAAATGTTTTTGTGGTAATCAACATTATGCTTCAAATTCTGTCAAAAGAGCTTAAAGTATTGAACAGTGAACAATGCCTGGATGTGACGTATACAGTTGGTTGTGCCCGGCCCTCTTTTAGGCGTTGTTTTTAGCTGATATAATTTGGGGGGGGAAACTGTCGTTTAATGAATGGTCTGCAAATATTTGTGGTAACAACAGTATGTTCTTTCGTGTACATTATAGGCAACATTTTGTTCTGAAATCTGGACAATTGTTTCTTGCTTGCAAAGCAGCCAAACATCAATTTCACACATTTAAGTCTGTGAGGTTTTTGCCTTTTGAAAGTTACTGGCATAACTTTAATAGAATTTGTTTAGTCAGCAACATTTCTAACCATGGTGTTTCGATATTTCTTTCCTTGAATGTAGTGTTTTGTTAAACAAAATGATTTAGCTTTGTCTTTGGTATAGGTGCACTTTCTTTGTAGTATTTATTTTAAAACTTTTTTTGTGTGTGTTTATTGTATTAGAATAGAAAGGATCATATTCTTCAGTTTGCAATTCATAGTTGTCCTGTTTGTTTTTTTAACAGTATTGTCCTTCTTTACTCAGTGTTTTTAATAAAGCATTCCACCAACAAACAAAAAAACATCAACTTAATTGCGATTAAAGGTCTTATTAATTAAAAATCTGCACTCGCACAAAATGCACATCAAAGGTTATAATTATCCAAATACATTTGAGAATGTTGTTTTCGTTTAAAAATGCTCTCCGTCCACACTAGCATTTCAAGCGTTTTCCAAAAGTTTCTCATCCAAACTGAAATGTCAGAAGACGCTTAAATCAACTTTACTGCGCATGCAGGAAATGTAATAAAAGCTCACTGAGTTGATACCATTTGTTGGTGCTTCAGTGACTACTTCGTTAAGAGAACCTGTCAATCACAGCTGTCAATCATGACGTCACGTTACACCACCGTTTTTATAGCATCACGTAACTAACTAAAAACAAACTTATTTTAAAAACGGACACTTGATTCTTGCATCACCGTGATTAAAAACGACAGCAAATGACAGAAACCACCTTTGAAAAAAAGATATTTGAAGTATAATTTAATTGTTTAGTTGGTCTCACGTCCTGTTGAATAACACGGGGAGGCGGGGTTTATGACCTATACTAGGACCAGCCACCGAGACGTTTTGGCTTCACTTTTCAGGGCTTGTACGGCACGCTTGGTTGATACAGAGATCGAGAGACCAGACATAATTTATCACGCTGTTCTTCTGACACGATCACTATATTATAAAATTATCCCACCACTTACTGGTGCGTTCGGGTCGCACCCAATCGCCACTCCAAGTTTTGGTATGAAACCAAAAGCGTCTTCGAAAAGCTCAGTTTTCTCTGGACAAAAACGCCATCTCCGTGTGGACGGAAGGCCAAATCTTAGAGGAAAAAGATGCTCTTTCAAATGTACCTGGATTCATAGACAAAGACATGAAAACCTCTCAGATCGTAATGTACTTTCCCCCCAGTTCCCGCAGTTAAACAGTGCCGTGTGCAGCTGCTGTACAAGGTCAATGAAATATATCAGAAAATACACACGAGCCCAGCTGGCCTCCAGATGCAGTCGTGGCCCTGTGGACACCTAGGGTTAATCCAGACTCTTTCAGGAATATCCTGCGTCTCCTTTGATTCCAGCTCGGAGATGAAATGTCCAAATGTGCCAGCCGTCATGTTTTCCTCTGACAGATCTTGTTCAATCTCTCAACTGCGTCGAGTGGGGCTTTCAACAGCATTTTAATATGAACATGAAGTGAATGTGTCCTAGTTACTTTTCCCCTTTTTATCAGTTTACCTATATTCGTATAAGTTCACTTGATTGAATTATTTCAGTCGAGAGATACAAGATAAGCTTTATATCTTGCGAATCTTGAATAAATGTGAATAATTGAAAAAATTATATACACCCAATTCATTCAGTCTCGTAACATAAATGATGTTTGTAAATGCCAACTGCTTTTTTCTCCTTCAGCTGTGTCTTTTAACTCAGGCTTTATTGATACTGACAGACAGGGAAGCAGCTCTCGGTAGCACCTGGTTCTTGTCTTTGCCGCTCTCGGCCCGTTTGACCTCCCCTCCAGTGCTGAAAATGCAAACCAGCATAAAGGTAAACGCATCGAGTCATGTGGAAATCATTACAGTGTCCTTAACTCATAGAGACAGATGAGTTAGTGAAGTTGTTTTTGAAAGGTGACGGGGAAAGTGTTATTGTGGTACACATGTTTGTTGTTGTTGTTCTTCACAGATGTCTTTGTCAGGACATCCATGTGTTCTCCTGACAAATAAACATGCATTATAGTTTATTTCCAAGTATACAGACTCTTGGACCGGTTTGTCAAAGTTGCAGTTGTCAAGCTCAACCATACAACAATTTTTATTATTCATTTCATATTTGATTTGATTTGATACAATATAGTATTGTTTGGTGCTTTAGCAATGCAATGGATGTTGGGTTTGATTCACAGGGAATGCATGAATGACTTAAAAAAAAAAAAGTATACTTTCAGTGTAATGGAAGTTGCTTCAAATGTATTTAATTTTATTTTTACACCTGCATTCCTTATATGTAAAGGATTTTGGAAACACGATTTAAATGTTTGTTGCACTGTAAAAATATTTTCATGATTTGTTATCACAACTTTTTATCTTTTGTCAAATCAACTTTGATAACTGATGTGGTGAAGATAACATACTATTTTGAGTTTCTGTTTATTATACCATTCTTCTTCATTGTATTAACTCAATTTTAATTACAACGAACTCAATTTTAAGGCAAAAAGGTAACTTGCTTTAAAGGATAATTCCGGTATTTAACACCTTGAGTCTATATTGTAGTTTGTTTTGGATGAACAAGAGTGGTGGACAACATTTTTTTGACAATGGTTCCTCTCTCGAGTTTTTGACTATAAAAGAATTGGCCATGGACCCATTTAACATTGGAGTCAATGGGCATGTCCGAAAAATGTCATTATAACAACCTTTAACATTAGTTTTCAAAACTGTGCAACTCACCGAGTGATTAGTGATGTTAGTTGATGTTCCAGAAACAAAAAGTGTTGCGAAATACAGTTTCTGTCTTGTTTTATTCGTCATTTTCGAGCACTCAGTCCTTCAGAATTCAATGGGATTTTACAAAATGACGAATAAAACACGACAGAAACTGTATTTCGCAACACTTTTTGTTTCTGGAACATCAACTAACATCACTAATCACTCGGTGAGTTGCACAGTTTTGAAAACTAATGTTAAAGGCTGTTTTAATGACATTTTCGGACATGCCCATTGACTCCTATGTTAAATGGGTCCATGGCCAATTCTTTTATAGTCAAAAACTCGAGAGAGGAACCATTGTCAAAAAAATGTTGTCCACCACTCTTGTTCATCCAAAACAAACTACAATATAGACTCAAGGTGTTAAATACCGGAATTATCCTTTAAGTTAAACCAACATTTTTTTTTACAGTGTGACTGCTCATAAAATCATTTTCTGAAGATTATGCCCCACATTTTGTCTGAATCTTTGTTGTAAAATAATTTTGCCTGAAACTTAGAGTTCCAAGTCCTATTTTGCATTTGTGGAAAGTGCCCGATAACTCGCATGCATTACTTCAATCCTCCATGACTAATTAGTGTCACCACTCCATCATGTGACATCATCGGCTGTACCGGTAGATTAAACGGTCACACGAAGCCCAGCCACATTTTTCCCTGCATCTGCTTTTACTTGCATTCAAAGCCGTCCATGACAAAATCTGCCTCCTATAGGACAATGCAGACCCAAACTCTGTTCCCGGAGCTTTACACGTTCTATAACAACTCGCTGTTAGTTAAGTCCTCTCTTTAAAATTGTGACTAAAGGAGAATGCTGATGTTCCCGTGTGATTTTCATGGCTTATATAAATATTTGCCTTCTTCCACATGTCTTTTCCTGCGACGTCTGATACTTGAGACGTCAGTCACAAACATTCATGATTTTCAGTGACTACATTCTTTTTGCTTTTGAATCTGCTTTCATCCGGTTTGGAATATCTACAGATATTAAAATCTGACATACAGGGCATTACCTCAGACGTGAGGGGTTTGATATAAAGAGATCACATGGATATAGGGGTATCATACATCAAATACTACAGCCTGGCATGTTCACATCAAAGAGACGCATCTGTTTCATGACACGATGAGGATTCGAGTCCCGTGAGACTCGACAAGTCAACCCTCATTGTCCTCGCTCACCGTCTTGAGTGTCTTCAAACTATGGCAACACTCCAGGCTCATGCCACCTACCTGGGTAAGCGAAAGTGATCTTTGTCATTTCCAAAAAGATTCAAACTCTGTCGTCTCAGTATCAGACGGCACGCCTAAAGGGTGTTCACAAACCATATGATGCATGTTGTGTTTAAATGACAGGAACCTCTGAAATCTGCCGTTTCCAGGAGTCAGGGGTGAGCTGGGAAATGGTCATATATATTACTGAAGCTTTTTTTAAATCTGTTAAGTTAAATAAACATTGCAGCTACGTCCTGACAGAAGGAAGAGGTTTATTTAAAATGTCTCTCTTTTTTTTTTTTAGGTTTCACATCTGTGTCCCTATCTCAATACTGTCATACATTTAAAAAGCTGGCAAACTGAAATCTTGAAGGTCCTTTTTTCTCTCCATATTTCACCTGCTACAAATTCAACAAGGCCACACAGACTCTGGTGAGTTGTATAGTTGTGTAGTGTTTTTTTTATAATCATTTTTCAGAGTAATCCCTTACTTTTTAGAGGTAAAAGTAATTAAATTACAGTAATTAATTATTTAGTAATGCATTACACCCAATACTGATTGTGAATTAATTCAAAGCATAAATCTAATTTGAAATATAAACTTTTTTTTTTTAAATATAAAATATTTACTGTTAATTTTGATCAATTGAATGTGTCCTTGATGAAGAAAAGTATTAATTTCCCTAAATTTCTTAAAGTTTTGTTGCCTATTTTTCCAGCGAGTTATTAATTTGCTTAACGTTATCCTTTAATATTGGCCACTATTAGGCCCCCCTACGCAACAGTATCCAAATCGGTCAGGAGGCCTTTGTGCATATTGAGAATTACCTATTTATTTGCATAAACTGTCAATCACATCATTTCAAATTGCCAACTCTCATTGAAATTGACTTCCAATGAGATGATTTTCTGCTTCAATTCACTGTGTGAATGCATCTTTTATAGCACTGACTTCAGCTTTACCCATGTCAGGTCATATTACAAGTCACACAAATGGCCTTTCTAAGTGGTTTCATGACCAGAAATAGCAACAATATGCCACCGGACCATAACAGGTGAGAAAAAGGTGTCAGCGCTTCTTAATGCCTCTTGGCCACAATGAGTTGATGACGAAGGTAATGTTGATGCTATCATCTGCTGTATGTTTTGCAGGTCATAACGGGGCATTAATAAGCCATTGCCGTTCACTGACACGCCACTGTATTCAAATGTAATGGCTTGTATGGATGTGCCTCTTGCGTCAGCGCCATCTGAACGAGTCCTGATGCTACACTGTGCTCCGTTTATCTTTTCTTCCTCAATCAGGAGAATGAGATATTATCTGAAGAGAAACAAGCTTTAATCCTTCAGTTTATTTGTTCGTCACTAGTTACAGACCACCCTTGAGGGGCTACCTCTCAAAGTAAACACAGCATCAGTAATGCAGGATCATTTTCTACTGATTGTTGCTAGCTAAAATGGCAACAGTTTAAGAGTTTAGTGGTATAAATTGAGTAGATTCAAGTCACTCTTATGATTAAGCATGTTTTGCCTTCATAAATGTATTTAATCTTAGCTAAAGGGCCATTAGGTAGCTTGGGTCATTTATATCGAGGAATGTTATACTCCTCAAAATGTTTAATTTAGTTCTTGGGAATAAAAATAAAGACCTTGGATAATTATCTATAAGAATTTTAAAGTGTATTAAAGCCATTTTGCTTATTTCAAGCACATGGTCTTTTGGTGCTTTCAAGTCAAGTCAATTCAAGATTGTAAGATTTGAACCCACATGAACCACGCCACAAAGTGTGGTGAAACTCAGGATTTTCTTTTAGCCCCAAATTTACAGAGATGGGAACGTGTCACCTGAGAAAACAGTGGACCCAATAATAAAATTATTGTATGCACAAAATATAATAGTATTAAATTATATAGTGTATAACGATTCAGTTTACAGCACCAAAATGTTGCTGTATTTATTCATTTTTTGTAGAAATGATACATCACCATCTTGCTCCGACCAAAGTTATTTGCACGTGAAGTTGAAATTACGACTTCACAACTCATAAATACAAACTTCCCAGAAAAATTTTAACGCACTCCCCCCCCCCCCCCTCCCTCTGTTTACATACGTCATTGATGTTCACATTTTGAAGTGTGCTATTTCAAAGTGTGTTTATTCTAAATAAATCAAAAAATGTACAAAAACCGAAACTTATGCCAAAATCATATTTGCATTTAATCACTTAGCAGATGCTTTTATCCAAAGCGACTTACAAATGAGGAGAGCAATATAAGCAGTTAAACCAAAAATAGAGCAACAAATATGCAAGTGCTATGACCAGTCCCAGTTAGTCTAGCACAGTACACGTAGCAATTAAAAAACAAAACAAAGATATTGAATAGAAAGTGTTAGTATGAATGGGTGAAGTGTTGACAAAAAAATATGCATCTTCAACCATTTCTTGAAAATTGGCTAAAGACTCAGCAGCTCGGGTTGAGTTACGCAGGTCATTTCGCCTGCAGGGACCAGTCCAGGCAAAGGTCTATGAAAGAGATTTTGTGACTCTTTGGGATGGCACCACAAGGCGCTGTTCACTTCTGGAGGGCACATAGGTCTGGAGAACTTAGTTAAGGTATAGGGGTGCAGAGCCAGTGATTGTGCTGTAGGCAAACATCAGTCCCTTGAATTTGATGCAATTGGCAACCAGTGCGAATTTATGAAGAGAGGTGTGCCGTGCGCTTGCGTTAAACACTCTTGCTGCAGCTTCTGGATCAGTTGCAGAGGTTTGACAGTGCAAGCTGGAAGTCCTGCCAAGAGATTTACAATACTCCAGTCTGGATAGAACAAGCGCTTGGACAAGGAGTTGTGTAGCATGCTCCAATAGGAAGGGCCTGTTCCTCCTAATGTTGTATAAGGCAAATGTGCAGGACCAGGCAGCTCTAGCAATGTGGTCTGTGAAGTTTAACTGATCATTAATCTTAACTCCAAGGTTCCTGGATGGAGTTATGTTTGATGAACCTAGCTGAATGGAGAAGTTGTGATAGTATTGGGTTGGCTGAGATCACAAGCGGTTCAGTCTTCACAAGGTTGAGTTGAAGCTGGTGGTCCTTCATCCAGCAAGACATGTCTGTCAGGCAGACTGAGATGCGAACAGCTACCGTAGGACTGTCAGGCTGGAATGAGAGGTAGAGTTGTGTGTCATCAGCGTAGCAGTGATAGGAAAAACATGTTTCTGAATCATATCCTAGTGATAACATGTAGATTGAGAAGAGAAGTGGTCCAAGCACTGAGCCCTGAGGCACACCAGTTGCTAGATGTTGCGACTTCTCACCCCACCACATAAACAGTGGAGTTTATGTGGAGCATAAAAATTACAAATAAAGGAATCAGTAAATCTGACACACTGAAGGACCCACCTGAGAGGGAAGACTTGAGCCATTGGAGTTTGGTTTCTGAGATGCCCTTCGTCATGAGGGTTGACAGAAGGATCTGATGGCTGTGTCAAAAGTATATCACATCTGTCATCATCATACTGTATACTTATAATGTATATAATTTATGTGCGTGCATATGTGTTGTGAATTAGGCTAAAAATGATTGTGGAAAGTTTTTCTGTGCAAATAAAAAGGAATAATCTGTGCAGTTATAAGGGAATGAGACCCATTGTTGGGGAAACAAACGTCCTTGTCCTGTCCCAAATGTGCGCCAATGTTTGCAAGTCGTGCTGGTTGAGCTGTTCAACAAACAGCAATGTTTTGATAGTCTCAGAGTCACACAAATAAGAAAAAAATATATTTTGGCATTAAAAAATCACTTCTAAGAAATCAATAAGCATCAGCTATATGGCTTACTGTAAATAAACACCTAAATATACATGCTACTTTGTAATACAGTGCTTTGTGTTGTCAGTTTCATGCTCTGTGGAGTTTAGCCTGTTCAAAAAGGTCATTTTTGCTGGTTTATGTGCTCTCTCTCTCTCACACGGTATTGGGCCATAAATAAACACAATCTGATGATATACGACCAAACTGGCATTTGCATTCAAATTGAAGATACTATCCTGACAGCATGCAAATAGAGCGGGAGCTTCATGAGGTCATAAACGCATCCGTCAGCGATGTGCTCATCTTGACAACACATTGTGTTTGTTTGTATGATGTCCCAAAGCCCAAACTCTCACATCTAGGGCATCGCAGATTATTTTGAGCTTTGTTCACATAATTAATAACTGATAAAGGAGTGTGTTCTTACATCTGCTTGGCATTTAGCCATGTGTTTTTTTATTAGTAATACATAGTGGCTCTGTTTCAACCGGGGCTTGTTGGCTGAGCACCTGGTTGGCAATCTTTATTTCCCATATATCATCTGCTGTGGTGCTATTCGATGCCGCGATTGTATTTGTCTTGGACATTGTTCTAGCTTTGATCATGAGCAGCTGTAATTATTTGGCCCCGCACTTTCCGCAGGAGACAGCCGGTGCAACAGGAGAAGGCCGTGTGTATGAGTGTGTGTGTATGTGTGAACAATCCCAAACAGACTGGGTACAGTGCAGGATTTAAGTAGAGGATAAATAGCCCAATTAAATACCTCCTTTATGGTTTTCGTCAACAATACAGTTGGCTGGTATTGTGCAACACTCTTTAAGTCCGTGAATGAAGGCGGATACGTAAATGAATCAGTGGAAATTGAAGCAGGCCCACCCTCCCCCGGCCAGGCTTTCATCCTCAGGTCCCGAAACAAAAATAAACACATGAATTAAACCTGAGAGGTGAATGAGAGGGAATTGTTCATTTATGGATTCCGGAAAAACAGAAGCAATCAGGACGGAAAACAAGGGTGATTTCATTAAACTCCAAAACCGCACATTTGACCCCTCCCCTAACTATTGTACAGAGCAGACAATGGAGCTTTTTGTGTGCAATTTTTTTTAATAGGCATTTTAAATAAATATACAGGTTAAAACTCACCAACATTGTTCTTTGTTGCCAAAAAATTTGAAGAAAAAAACTTTCATACTATACTAAATACTATCACATCATGCACCTTTTTATTAATGTCTTTAATTCACACACACACACACACACACACACACACACACACACACACACACACATATATATATATAATATATAAAACATGCAGTCTTACTGATTCCAAATTATATGACAACATTATTTTTGTTATACGTAATCTTTTACAATACACATTTTAGGTAATATAATCTGACTTTTGACCTAACTTGTTTATCACGTTGAATTGAATAGAATAATATTGTATCATATTGATATAAAAATACAAAGAAAATATATTCCGTTCTTTATCAACAACATGAAGTGCATTAAATATTAGATCAAAGCTAATAATCATAATTTTAAATTGTTATAAATTATTTTAAAATAATACAAATGTGATTGAAAGAAAAAAGGGTAACACTTTATTTGAATGTGTCCTTGTTACATGCATTTACAATAGTAATAACTATAAATTAGGCATAATTACATGCAACTAACCCTAAACAAAGCCCTAATCCTGCCCTAACACAATAGTAAGTACATGCAGTTAATTATTAATAATTAATGTATAATTACACTGTAACAGGGACACATTAAAATAAAGTGTAAAAAAGCTTTCTAAAGACACAGCAAAAGCTTTCTAAAGACACAGCAATAACAATATTTTTTAATAATATAATCAATGTGTTGAGTTAAGTTAATATGCAAAGTTAAGAAAACACTCCTCAAAAGTGATATTGATGGAAATTTGGTTTCTGGATTCAATAAGCGATATGCTTTTCTTTTCTTTTTTTTTCTTTTTTTTAAATGTAAAACAGGAAAAAGAAGAATTAGGGAGAATCAATAATAAATTATTTACTGCCATTGTGTGAATAATATTTAATCATTAAAAAAAGTAACTGTATAATTATGAATTTTAAAATGGCATCTAATCTAATTACAAGTAGCCTACTTAATTTTTAGAATATGATTACATAATCCTGATTACATATAATTAGTTACTACCCAGCACTGATTATATATATATAAAAAAAAAAAAATCCGTTTTTATATTATTATTATTATTATACTAATTCTGTAATATTTAATTTTTATACCCCCCCCCTCCATTATTTTCTTTAATGTTTTGTTTGTTTCTTAATGCAATTTCCATTTTCTGTCCTTTTCTTGCTATTTTAATATTTTCTCTATGGCTAATTATAGGTTTCTATTCTGAATAACTCTAAAATATCCCTATACAGAGTTTGGAACTGCATTGAAAATCTGTGATTTTATTGTGATTTAAGCCTGAAAAAATGGCTTAAAATATTATTCTCATATTAACATTTAAAATATGTATTAAATCATTAAAGCAAAACTTTAATCTAGACTTTAACCAAGACTTTTACTAGTGGTCTCAGATTTGTTCAACTCTACTGTGCGTCCCAACAATAGCGCAGGAGCGTTTGTATGAGCTTTTGGAGCCTTGCAGATGATTTCTTTTTAGTCTTTTAGTGCTTTTGATCTGTGTTTGGTAGACAGCAGCCCACCCTGAAGTCCAGGTGATCCGTGAGATCCCCACGGATCTCCAGCGGGAGTCAGACTGGCCTATAGCTCCACTCCTGATATCCTGATCTTTATAGTTCACTGCGATTCCTCTATCCTCAGAGCCAAAGCCAAATATGTGCTTTTTTTACTAGTTTTTTTTATAACCTTTTATGAGTTATAAGTAGTATCGCATGTTTCCATTTCCATTGTCCAGAAGTTCTAACAAAACACACTTCTCTATAAATCAGGCACAACGGATCCCCAAGCAGTTTTGTTGCTGCCCTACAAGTCCTGAGCCAGTTTTCAGAGTTTAGTGGAACGCAAACTCACTTTATATCGCACAGATTTAATTAGCAATGACTGCGGAAAAGACAAAGACATATTTAGCTTTGGAATCTCACTTCGTGATAATCATGCTCTTGGAGGACAGTCAGAAACCATTACTTCCCACTCCTTGTGCCCCCCCTCCCCCCCAGGACATTTTAATATCTCTCGGCCACATCCTGACTAGCCATGAAGAGATATATTCATTCTTCAGTCCTCAATAATATGGCCTGGATGGCTCGAGTTTATTGTGCATGGATGATATTTGGTATAGCATCCATAAATGTTTATTATGCATTTGGATACCACATGAGTCGTCTCAGCAGGTTTCTAAGCTTGTAATTTTATTCTTTGTTATTACAAACTCAACTCTTGTCTTTCCAGCTTTATGAAGAAACTCGTTTCTTCATTGAACACCATACTCTAAAGAAAGTTTTATTTGTATGACTTTCTCAGAAGAGAAAAGTTTTTTTTTATCCGTACAATGCAAGTCAATGGGGCAACCTTTCTTGGATTATTATGAAATTGCATTTGATGCTAATTCTTTAGATTAAAAAATGTATGTTCTCATCTCCCCTTCCTTTTTTTTTTTTTTTTTTTTTTTGTGTGTGTGTTGTGCATTCTCAGTATTTGTACGAACCTTGGATGCCAATCTGCGACGAAAGGGGATATGTGAGATAATGTATACAAAGTATGGGGTTTGTGGATGGAGATGCCTTGTATGACATAAGAGAATGTATGTTGGTTTGTTTGTGTTATTTACATTTAAAACAATAAAAACACTTTGAAATAACACAATGTAAGTCAATGGGGTCCAAATGTTTTTTTGGACCTCATCGACTTTCATTCTATGGACAAAAACTGTTTATTCAAAATGTATTTTGTGTTCCACAGAAGAATGAAAGCCAAAAAGGTTTCAAACGGCATGAAGGTGAGTAAATGATGACAGAATTTTTATTTTTGGGGGTGAACTGTCCCTTTAAGTATCACTTTTATCTGAAATGTTTCTCTCCAAATTCTTTACTAAAAATGGGATAAAAATCTCAGATCTTGGGTGGATATGATGAGAAATTGGTGAAAACCCTCTGTGTTTCTCTATCTTTTGAGCATGTGCTGTTATAGTAAGTCTAATATGTATTTGTTCCAATGTTTTATTTCTTATATTCTTAATTAGTATGCATCAACTATCTTCTGGAACGATGCGGCCTGCCAAGAAACTTGGTGAAATTCTCAGTCAGAATTCAGTTGTCATATTATACTATTTTGTACAACTCAACTCTGAGTATTATGCTTTAAAAAGCCCCGTTCTGCTTGGTGATCTGTTAATAAACAGAAGTTTTAAGACACATTTATGTAATGTTTTTGCACTACTGTTGTCATGTTTGTGCATAATTGATTGTGAAGTTTTGCAGCATGATTATGTTTAATAATAAAGAATAACACAGAAGCGTATTCACCGTCAGGTGTCGGCTTATAAAATGTTTCTTGTGAGTTTCATTTGGCCCTCGGAGACGTTCCTTGAAGACACACAGAATAAGGGAATTTTTACTGGGAAGTGTGTTCAACTAACAGATGGTTTTTTTTTATGACTGTAGATCGGAATGTCCATTTATTCACTTTCTGAAGACTAAATTCCAGCTAAGTGGCCAAGACCTCTCGGCAATATGAATCTGAACAGAAACGCGTCCAGCATACGTGATGGATCAGACCTCAACGGCTCCCCAGAGACATTTTCAAAGCATCTACATCCCGAATCAAGGTAACAAATGTGGTTCTGTATCACGACTGCGGTTCTCTGCCAAATGCATCCAAATCAACGTTTTATTTGCCGTCATGTGAAGTGGGACAACACAATTAAATGGTCTTTCGGACCTCCATGAAGTGGAACATCTGTGATGTAAACACTCTGTCCCACTGAATCACACTTATTATAAGGGGACATTGCCGTCCAGGCTACGTTACTGTCGGAGTGTGTTATTTATGTGAGAAGTTGCTGTGGTATTACTGACACAATCCCCTGGTGTATATTTGAGTCTGGATTCCACCTCTGCTCATTTACACCTAATCATTCTTTAGTGTGAAAATCAGGCAAGATGGAAAGGCAGATGGAACATATTAAAAGTATATATATTTATACACACACACTAATGCTTGTCAGAATGACAGTGGGCATTCTCCGTGCACATGGATTTCATTTGTGAAGCTTAGAGGCAACAGATTTCTACATGATTTTTTGACTCCTTTAAAACTTCCATTTTGTTGCCATGCCAGGGAATTAGGGCGTCAAGTGGGATCTAATCTTTCCTGATGCACTTTCAAGGAACATCCCAACAAATTTTCAAGTAGTTAAGGTATGTGAAAAAAGGATACAATACATGATATAGCAATGATGTGAAACACCGTTCACCTATATAATGTGTATATCAGTATTGCGCTCATAGGGTGGGTGAATAAATAAGAAATACTTATTTTGATAATTTGCGCACTCAGTATTTAGTAACATTCATGCTTAACTAGTGCACAGATAACTGAGTTAATGCATGGCTCATGAAGAACTAAACCATTCATTAACCACATCAGCAACTAATAAAGAGTCTATTTGATTAATAGATTAATTCATGCTGTTTATTAAATGCGTCATCATGTGTTAATTACCACAATGGGTCAAAGCTGTGTGTTTAAACTTCCAGTGTTCTGCTTTAATGAATCATTAGCTAATGATTTGCAAAGATATCATTATGTAATAACTTTTCTTGTTGAGGGACATGACTATTAAAGGTGAACTATGCAGGTTTTTTACCTTAACTGAACGGCTTCGGAGTCATTGGAATGGTTATATTACTTTTTTCGGGTTGAATGGTGGTCGTCTCGCACCCCCCTAACGTCTGTGAGCGGAAAAAACACACTTGCAACTGTGGGCCGGCGGGCCACCGCGTCAGGAAGTATCGCGTGATATCAGGTCTCGCGATGTAACGAATTGCTTTACGGCAAAAGAAATCTGCTAAAATGTTATCATTATTGCGCTCCATCACGCTGAAGACGTTGTAAAGAATGTCCCGTGTGCTTTGATGTCGTTGATCTACTAGCCTCTGGTATCTGAGAGTCGCCAACGAGTTTTTCGACAGTGTTGTCAAATATCTATTCCGAAGCTGTAGGGGGAGCTCTATAGAGAAACCTGCGAGCAAAAAGCGAGAATACAGCGAAGAAATTCCCGAATCTGCATAGCCCTGCTTTAACTCATTATTAAGTAATATGTCATTTTGGTTTTGGCATCCACTCTAAGCCATGGATTTCAGTTTCCACAACCGGGATTGTACAATACCAGATGAACTGGTGCATGGAGTGCCTTGTTGTTCATGGCACAGAAATATATCTGGTTGAAGCTTATTTGTGTGAAACATCCTACAAAACACATTCTCTGACATTACATTCACTGTGCAACTCTCACAGACCTTAAAGGGGGGGGGGGGGGTATAATGCCCTTTTCACAAGATGTAAAAAAGCATTTGATATCCCCAGAGTGTGTTTAAGTTTTAGCTCAAAACACCCCACAGATATTTTTATATAGCATGTTAAAGTTGTTACTTTTTGAGGGTTAGCAAAAACACAACGTTTTTGTGTCTGTCTCTTTAAATGCAAATGAGATGCTGCTCCCAGGGGCGGAGCTACAACAGCTCGTGTGCTGTTACCTCACACAGACATGCACTGAAAATGTCAAAACTTTTAGCCTTTTATGTTCAAACCGGAGTCAGACGATGATGGAAAGACTCAAGGAGAAGAGACAACATGTAGAAGCAACAGGACATTTCTGATTGGTTAGTTGAATAATTTATGTAGCTTATGTGGAGTTAACTATCTTCTAGTCATCGATTAGCATATTCTGTCATGATAATCTATAAATCGGTTTCCCAGGGGTGGGTTTATGTACATTTTAGAGTTAGTGATGTCCTAACCCCTTGAAGAAGCTCATTGTAGTCCATACCAGCTGTTTGTTGTAGTCCTTAAAAAACGATTTCTTTAAAATGTATAAAATATGGCAAATATCTCCCTTTGCTTTGAACTTTGAGCGTTGTAACTTTGCAGATGTTGTTTATGCTCAAACAGCAACATTACACATTAACTAAAGTTAGAAAAGTCAAATCATAATCAACCACCCCTTTAAAATTGAGTGGGGGATGTCAATACCCATAACCATAATGACACAATGTTGGGTAATTTACTCTAAAAAGGTCATTAAATACTAATTAAATCTTTAAAAGTGCAATTAGATTGCTGTACTAATTATTCTCTCTAAAAAGTATTGGATTACTTATAACTAAATACTTAATATCAACCTCAAATAGGATAGAAAAGAAACTGCTCTTTTATAATAAACAATATATAATTGATAAATTATTCTTGAACTGACCAAAGTGTGTAAAGGGAGAAGGTTACGTAAAAAAAAAAGCATGCATTTTAACGCTATTGTATTATTGTTTAATCTATACAGCATTTCATGCAATTACATCATCAGTAGTAACTAATTAAATGAGAGAAAAATGAAGAGTAATCCTTAAATTTATTTACTTTTCCATTGAAAAAGTAAAGTAAATAGATTACTTAATAAGGATTTAATAGTGCCTCAACTAGTAATGTCTTCATAACATAAATATTTCTTTGCAAATCTTTAGCTATTGATTATTTAAAGCAAACAACTGGAAGTTGAAAGCTTCGACCCATTGTGGGAATGAGCACATTAATTTGCACTACAAGTGTTAAAAGCTATTACATCATGAATTAATGCATGATGACACATTTAATTAATAACAATTCATATATGACTTAATCTATATTAATTGCTAATGTGGTTAATGAATTAATGAATTGTTTAGTTCTTCATGAGTCAGACATTAACTCATGATAATCTGTGCACTATAAGCATGAATTACTGCATATTAGTGCCCCCGTATTGTAGTGTTACCCAATATTTTTATTATGGAGCAATCTGTATTGTACAAGCAATCTGAAAATAGTTGTTTCTGATTGATCAATCGCTGCATCCAGCGGTGTGATATCTTGCATTATTGTAGGGATAATAACCTCAGATGTCTTCAGTATTAATATTACTGTCATTTTGTTGCAGTGTTCATCCTGTTGCCATTACCAGACAATTTGTCTAATACACTGTAATTGACTCCTTTTTTCTTAGCGGAAGCTTTGATAATACACAGGTAAGTTTATAAAAAGATTTGAATTCCAATCTATATTTGGATAAATGTGCGATTAGTCTGTGAAATATCATTTTACTCCATTTAAAACTCATAATAGAATGGGCTCAGTATAGGTTTTCTTTTAATGCCTTGAGGAAGTGGCTGTTGAATAGACGTTTAATGTACTTTGGGTTTGCTTAAGGTATTACAGAGCTCTATGAGGCCTTTTGAACTGAAAATAAAGAAGTGTTTTCTCACTATTCAGACAAATTACATTTGATCTTGTCTGTTTCCTTTCTTTTCAAATCCCTTTTAAGTTGCTTGTTGAGTGAGGGAAGGCAAAATGACTTTCTTGGTTGAGCTGAAAGGCCTGAACCATATAGAGCTAGTAAACACACAAAAGCCCAGCTGCTGGGTTTGACTCTCACTCTCTTAACATATATGAGGACTGAATAGACCGTTTTAAAGGGATAGTTCACCCCAAAATAGAAATTCTGTAATTTACAGTACTTACCCTTGTGACTGTTTAGCAAATTGTGCTCTTTTCTGTCCAAAGAACATAAAAGCACAATCGCTGAAAAATATTGACATCGCTATTCATGCTGCGTTCGTTTAATGGCGTTGATGCCATCGTTCCTTGTCTTGTGAGTGATTGCAATTCACACAGACTAAAGTGGATAGCATGATTTTTAGCGAACAACAATAAAGCATTAAGCCCCTTCTAATCCACTGCAAAACACGGCTTCAAGGGGCTTATTGCTTTTATAAAACGGTTACTCCATGAAAATACTCATTTTAATAATAATTTTATTCATAAAATAAACACCAGCAACACATTTAATAACACATTTATTCCTCCGCCAAGCAATTTAGTTCCAAAGGGGTTGCTAAGCAACACATGCAGCAACAAAGAATCACAAACGGCAGTTGCGCAGTAACACTAATAATGCGGTCACAGGTGTGTGTTTGTTGAGTAATTTACAACGGCTTCGAACTAGGGATGGGCAACGATTAATCGCATCCAAAATAAACGTTTGTGTTTAAATAATATATGTATGTCCACTCTGTATAATTATTTTATATATATAAATACACACATATGTATATATATATATTTAAGAACTATTCGCATGTATATATTTATACATAATTTATATTATATATAAATATAAATATTTTTTATATAAATAACAAATTTTTCTTAAATATATATATATATATATATATATGGATGTGTGTGTATTTATATACAGTATACAAAATAATTATACACAGTACACATACATATATTATTTAAACAAACTTTTATTTTTGATGCGATTAATCACGATTAATCGTTGCCCATCCCTACTTGAACACGGCTCAACCAATCAGAATCAAGGACTGGTGTTGTGCTGAATTTCAACCCCCTGGCAAATTATTACCCCCCTAGTTGAAGTGTGTACCTGATTGCTTAATCCTAACCACGCCCCTAAACCTAACCCCTCCCCCACAACTAATCCTAAACCTAGCTAGGGGGGTAATAATTTGGCGGGGGTTGAAATTCGGCACAACACCTGAACTATCCGTTTTATAATTTAGATTTTGGTCTGTTATAATGCAGTGTTTAGATCAGTGTTTCAAACTTGGTTCTCCTTTGTCCAAGACAAAACTCAAGGCCCTCCTATCCAAGGCTACGTTCAGACGGCAGGTAAATGGCCAGGTACATGTTTTGCTTCTATGTGACTCAGATCTGTTTTTGTCATGACTTGGACCACTTCCATGTGTGGTCCTAAATCCGATACAGGTCAGATGTTTTGCAATGCGAGTCATATCAGAATTCATGCGACTTTTATGTCATTGTTGATCGGCATTCAACTCACGGGAGTCCCTTCAAAGATTTCACATACACAACGTTATAAAGACAGTAGCGAAAGTTAGTCAGTGAAGGACAGTGAGAGCTCATAAGTATTACAGTGACAGCTTTATATACAAGCAAAACATCATAAATGTTTGTCACTCTGCTCTCTTATTTTTTGCATCCTCGCCTCTTGTTTTTAATATCGCCTGCGCATAAATTCGCTGGGTTACTTTAATGTCCTCCGTGTTTACTTCCCTATGACAGCGTGATGTCTTTTTGTCTTTCTTTTGCGCATGCGGGTCAGTTCAGGGCCATGATCCGTTCACACTGGAATCTGATATTGGCCACATTTAAAACAACAATGTGAACGGCTATATACAAATAAATCCGAATTGAGCGCTAAGGCTCACAATGTGAAACTTCGAGATGCAAAGCGACAGCCAAGAAACCTTAAGGATTTAGAGAGGATCTGTAAAGAGGAATGGACCAAAATCCCCCCTGAGATTTATGCAAACCTGGTGACCAAGTACAAGAAACGTCTTACTATTGACTCCTATTGGAATATTTTAGATTTTTTTATATATATCTCAGTTTGATGTTACATCTTTATTGTTTGCGTTCAGGATGTTAATTAAACGTGTTAACTGGAGTTACTGGGACCCCCTGGTTGAGAATCACTAGCTTATATTGTGTTGTTTTGCCCCTTTTTTTGAGATCGACAGCCTCCAGGTACTATATACTTCTCTTTTAATATCCTTTTTGTGTTGCACATATAAAATTAAGTCAAACAGGGTTGGAAGTTTATGCTGGAACTACTTACAATTATTAGAAAATGTCCTGTTTTTTTCTTTCGAAATGTACTTTTTTTTTTCTTTTTTTTTTAAGGTTGTGTTCTCCAGCCTAATCACAACCAGATAATCAAAGTTTAAAAGAAAGGAAATTAAAAAAGCATCAATTCCTCTCTTATCTCCCCTGCTTCTCCCAGAGTGTTAAAAGCTATTGCAACATTTAGTCCAGCACATGGTTACAATCATACGCCGTTTAAAATGTCTCAGTACGCTATATGTTTTTTTCTGTTTTGTCAAGGGCATTTTAATCTGAATGTATGAATAGTTAGTGTTGCTAATGCGAATGTGCTCAAATTTAATTTGAGTACGAGCTAAAATGTACTTTTTAGCTCGTACTCAAACCAAAGACTGCAGTCTTCCCCGTTGAGAAGCCAAACTTCATTAGACACTGTGTATTTATGTTCCAGTGTTTATTAAATGGTGGTTTGAGTATTTTAGTGATGGTACGCTTGCTCATCACTCTTGCTGCCAGAACTGGGTAGTTAGTGTCCAAGAACAAGAATGATGGATTTCGATAAGACATTCTTAATTCCGCTTGGAACATCTCCATGCTTGTTTAAACCCAAACTATTTGCTGCAAACATTCGTGGATGGCCAGTGGTGAAAAGCGGGTCAGAACAGAAGTAGCTGCTATGGCAGTTGAGCAACCGTTCATTTTAGATGCTTGTGGTATGGCAAAGCAGGGAATATTTTCTTTTAAATGTTACCCACAATTCTTCCTTTTACACCCAGAAGCTCTTCTGGAATCAATTGTCGCCTCAACAGTGTGTCAGCACCTCAGAAAGTTGTCATCTGACCAAAAACAGCGCTTCTCCGCAGCAGTTAGTATTCAGTAGAAAATGTCACCCAAGGCAAAATCGCAGCCAACATTGTAGCTCTGTGAGCCGCCTCACTGTCCACTGCCTAGATAGACAGCTGTCTTTTAAGGGCAATACTCGAACCAACCTTGTATGTCAATTGTTTTTGAATTCCTTGCCAGATTCTGAACCAAAATCATGAAACATCGATTTCAAATAAATGCTGTTCTTTTGCACTTTCTATTCATCAAAGAATCCTGAAAAAAAAAATCACAGTTTCCACAAAAATATTAAGTGGCGCTGTTTTCAGCAATGACAAAAATAACAATAAATTACACTGAAGACTGGAGTAATGGGGCTGAAAATTCAGCTTTGCATTACAGGAATGAATTGCATTTTAAAATATATATAGAAAGCGGTTATTTTAAATCGGGTGCGACCGAGCGTTCGTTCAGGAATAATTTTTTCCATTAATTTCTCCCATGGGGATTTCAAAAAAATCTTAGATATTCTTTATAAAATAATCTTTGATAAAGCATTATAAGCCTTGGACAAAGCCAACCAGCCACGAGGTGAGTCATAAAATTACAAAGTTTGATTTAAAGCACAAAAGTTTTAGAAAATTGGACAAAATACTAAACAGATTTAGTGAGGGAAAGAACTACAATCCCATGAAGCATTGCGGAAAGCATAATCAAATTAAAAACTATGGAGAATTATTAAACTACATTACGCATTTAACCCTTGTGCATTGTTCAAATTTCCATCCTTTCGTTATGTTCGTGGCTGAAAACAGCCACTACTTTAAACTGCTGTAAAAATTGATCAGATAAATATTTTTTTGCCATTTTTTTTGCATAAATCTATTAATCAACCTCAGTCCTGTTCAAAACTACTAAATGTTTTTAAAAAAATCAAGATTTTAACTCTTTAATTGCCAAATTCATAAATTATGTCACTGATTTGGGAGGGAAAAAAACACAAAATTACTTATTTTCAATATAAAATGTGATTGTGGACTGGATTTTTTTTTACCTTTTATCACAGTCTTGGACATGTCAAAGATTAGAAACAACATTGGTTTTGATGCATTGATAGTTTTTGTGCAGCATCAGATTTTAACTTTTTCTCCCTCATTTACTGTTCGTGGCTGTTTTTGCCCCATTGACTTCCATTATAACCACATTTTTTGATTGCAAAGCCATGACACCATAAAATCATGTATTTTTGATTGTTGGTGGTTTTCCCTGTTGGGAAGAGGTAAAATTTGTAATTTTTACTGTTGATAACCAGGTGGCACCATTAACCCTTTATATAGGCCTGTGCAAAAAAAAGCTTAGTTTCTGGCTTTTACATGGAGTTATATGGAGTATAATAGCATAATAAAGTGTGTGTGTGTGTGTGTGTGTGTGTGTGTGTGTGTGTGTGTGTGTGTGTGTGTTTGTTTGTGTGTGTGTGTGTGTGTGTGAGAACTTGATGCGTCTGAGAAAATCAAAATATGCACCTCAGCTCTCAGAACTACATGGAGTAAACAAAAACAAAGTAAGTGTATTTATGCATCTACCTTTTGATAATGAGAAATGCAGATTAAACAAAAACTAAGCAAGTGGATTTGAACACTTGCATGCAAGCCTGCTGGTCATTTGATGGTGAGAAGAGCAGCAAGCAACATGAGAAAGGGCTTGACTTGTAGTGAAGTTTTAGAGATGATCATGCAGCCCGACCCCTCCAGCGAGCTGCAGGATGTATTGTCTTCTCCCTCTGACACCACAGACTCAGGAGAGTCAGACCATTATTTGGATGTGGCACCCTCATCATCCTCTCTAGCTTCCACTGAAGGCGAGGAGGATTCGGAAGATCCTGGGTCTGGGTGGATTGTGAGAAACGGTGAAGTTTGGTTTTCCACCAACGCGGAGACAACTCCCTTTCTTCAGCCTGCCAGAGGCGTGACTTCATGGCCGACGCGCTATGCCATCGCAAGGGTCCAGAACATTGATTCTGTGTTCAATCTGTTTTTTACGGGCGCCGCACAATGAGAAACTGGACCGGGGTGGACTCCACAGATCTCCGTGCCTACATGGGGCTACTGATTTTGGCCGGCGTCTACAGGTCCAGAGGGGAGTCCACACGTTGCCTGTGGGATGATCACAGTGGTCGTGCGATTTTTAGAGCCACCATGTCCCTCTCAAGATTCAAGAAATCACCAGAGCTCTGCGTTTTGGAGGTTGGTCATGCTGACAATGAGGTCAATCATCTCGTCGGCCATGAAGTCACGCCTCTGGCAGGCTGAAGAAAGGGAGTTGTCTCCGCGTTGGTGGAAAACCACACTTCGCCGTTTCTCCCAATCCACCCAGACCCAGGATCTTCCGAATCCCCCTCGCCTTCAGTGGAAGCTAGAGAGGATGATGAGGGTGCCACATCCAAATCAGGATCTGCCTCTCCTGAGTCTGTGGTGTCAGAGGGAGAAGACAATACATCCTGCTGCTCGCTGGAGGGGTCAGGCTGCATGATCATCTCTAGAACTTCACTGCAAGTCAAGCCCTTTCTCATGTTGCTTGCTGCTCTTCTCACCATCAAATGACCAGCAGGCTTGCATGCAAGTGTTCAAATCCACTTGCTTAGTTTTTGTTTAGTCTGCATTTCTCACCATCAAAAGGTAGATGCATAAATACACTTACTTGGTTTTTGTTTACTCCATGTAGTTCTGAGAGCTGAGGTGCATATTTTGATTTTCTCAGACGCATCAAGGTGAGTTCTCTCTCACTCACACACACACACACACACACACACACACACACACACACACACACACACACACACACACACACACACACACACACACACACACACACACACACACACACACACACACACACACACACACACACACACACACACACACACACACACACACACACACACTTTATTATGCTATTATACTCCATATAACTCCATGTAAAAGCCAGAAACTAAGCTTTTTTTTGCACAGGCCTATATAAAGGGTTAATGGTGCCACCTGGTTATCAACAGTAAAAATTTAAATTTTTACCTCTTCCCAACAGGGAAAACCACCAACAATCAAAAATGCATGATTTTATGGTGTCATGGCTTTGCAATCAAAAAATTTGGTTATAATGGAAGTCAATGGGGCAAAAACAGCCACGAACAGTAAATGAGGGAGAAAAAGTTAAAATCTGATGCTGCACAAAAACTAACAATGCATCAAAACCAATGTTGTTTCTAATCTTTGACATGTCCAAGACTGTGATAAAAGGTAAAAAAAAATCCAGTCCACAATCACATTTTATATTGAAAATAAGTAATTTTGTGTTTTTTCCCCTCCCAAATCAGTTACATAATTTATGAATTTGGCAATTAAAGAGTTAAAATCTTGATTTTTTTTAAAACATTTAGTAGTTTTGAACAGGACTGAGGTTGATTAATAGATTTATGCAAAAAAAATGGCAAAAAAATATTTATCAGATCAATTTTTACAGCAGTTTAAAGTAGTGGCTGTTTTCAGCCACGAACATAACGAAAGGGTAGTGAATTTGCCCAGAGTGTTCTGTTGAGTTTTTGAAAATTTTCAAAGCATTTTCCTAAAATATGTGTAAAAATAAGCTTTGTCACCAAAAATCATTCCATTTGCTGAAACACGGAAAAAGTTATGGCCAAAATAAGACTCAAAAATACCCCATAGTGGCTGAAAACAGCCACAACAGCACATAAGGGTTAAAAATGTTTATTGCAATGTGTGTGTATATATGTGGAATGTTCTGTACATCATCATGGGTAATGTAGTTTTCACCATGAATTCCGTTAAACATTATCATTTTAAAAATAAGTTGAAATAATGTGGACTAAAAGCTTCAACAGAAGCAAATACCCTTGATTAACAACCTTGTAGCTCAAGGTCTGTCTTTAAAGATTTAGAAGTTATCATTAAAAATACAAAAATTTGTCTATACGGTAGTAGCCTATATATTTACAGTAACACCATTCGCCATCTTGGATGATGTTTGCAGTGCATGTTGGGATTTCTTTAATCGCAACGGACTTTAGTGATGGATACCTGCAATGCTGCCTCAGAATCAGGCCAAAACCAGTTATCTTTTAAGGTATCTATTCATGCCTACCTTTTGAAACAGTCTTGACTTCAGGAGCATGCTATATTTTAAAAACACAGCTCAAATTCTCAAGAAATCTCACACGCGTTATCTTTAAAATGACTTAATCATGCATTACTTCATGCCATCTTATCATGCCAGTTGGGCACGAAATAAACATTGGCAGAAATGGACACTGGTAGTCAGTACACAGGGTGCCCACTCACGTCCTGCTGCTTCTGCAATTTCTACATCTCATGTTTAGGGACAATGAGCCATTGTGTGGCAGTTATTCAATCCTCTGAAGCTTGCGAGCTTTGACAGTGAGTGATCACATAAAATGATGTCACTGCAAATGCTTGGAAGCCAAGTACAAAGAAGCACCTTAGATACTGATCTGTGGTCAGATTAATGTGAAGGAACACTGATGAATTCAGAGGAAGTCTGTAACAAAAGTCACAGGCGCAAAGATTTTTACAGAATAAGGCAATTCTGTCCCTTAAAAAGAAAAGCGAACTGCTGGTTTTGTATTGTCAGTAAAAAAAACTGTACTGAACTTAAAAAAAAAAAAAAATTAACATGCGATAACCGAGCTCACGGAATGTGCGGCTGCAGAACTCGGAATGCCTGATTTTCACAATGTTCTACAAATCCCATGTCTCTTGCTTGTTCATTTATTGAATGTTTGACTGTGATCTCAGTTACAAATAAGAGTAATTCACCAAGGTCCAGATTTACTAAAGGCAAATTAGCGTGAGAGCACAATTCCAATTGCCAATTCCAATTGCCGACGGGATGGAAAGTTCTGCGTATGATCCACTGATGACGCGCAAATTAAAGAACAGACACAGCCGTATCATTTCCATAATGACCAACGCAGTCTACCAAGAGCAACGCAAACTAGCATGCTTTTTTTTTATATAATAATGTTTTTTGTGAACCCAACTACTTTCATTGAATAAACAAAAACAGTTCAGAATATATATATTTTTTTATGTTCTGCAGAAAAAAAATTAAGTCATGCAGGTTTGGACGACGCCAGCGCTAGCCTAGCTTAGCACAAAGACGTGGAGGTAAAAGCTCCAGCTTTTAAGTCATGCAGGTTTGGACGACATGATGGTGAGCAAATGATGACAAAATTCAAGTTTTAGGTGAACTAACCCTTTTCCATGTTTAAAGAAACACGCCTACTTTTTGGGACTTTAGCTTATTCACCGTATCCCCCAGAGTCAGATAAGTCCGTACATACCCTTCTCATCTCCGTGCGTGCCGTAACTCTGTCTGACGCACCCACCGCTAGCCTAGCTGAGCACAAAGACTGGAGGTAAACAGCTCCAGCTAGCATACTGCTCCCAATAAGTGACAAAATAACGCCAACATTTTCCTATTTACATGTTGTGATTTGTATAGTCACAAGCGTGTACAAATAACAAGGTCACATGGGAACTATATTCTCAACAATCGCTGTGTCTCATGTGACCTTGTTATTTGTATATTTTGTCAACTATTGAGAGCAGTATGCTAGCTGGAGCCATTTACCTCCAGTCTTTGTGCTAAGCTAGGCTAGCGGTGGTTGCGTCAGACAGAGTTACGGCACGCACGGAGATGAGAAGGGTATGTATGGACTTCTATAACTCTGGGGGATACGGTGAATAAGCTAAAGTCCCAAAAAGTCAGCGTGTTCCTTTAAATGCATTCCACAGAATTTATTCCCCCCTCAAAATCAGTGCGGAAAATACAGAAGATTTGCTGATTCTATATGGACCCGATGATGACGCCAAGTGTCATTTGTACTTAAATTGAGTATTAAAGGCCGTTGGCAAAACTTACAAAAACAAATGCAGAGCTTTACTAGCAGAACAAAACACACACACACACACAACAGTGACTTTGTGTCTGATTTGCATTTAAAGATCTGTCTGCCTATAATCAAAACCCTATTCCTGACAAACCCAATCAGGAGTCTACACTGCTATAATTATACAACAATAATTGCACTTAAGAACATTGCGTTCCGTTGCATTTCAGCATGCTATTAACATACCGAAACGATAGCATTATGTTGTTTTATGGTTGACTGGATTGATTTAGTGGAATATTTGTAAAATCACATTTTATCATGAGCGTGGTTTGGGCCTACAGTTTTTAGTCATGGTACATCGTAAATCGAAGCAGAACTGGCTCCAAGCAGCAGCTTTCTGTGTAGACCGTTTATTTAAATCTACAACCATATAGATAATACAAGATGGGGTACTACTAACATTTTTAAATAAACCTTATGTTAAAGGAAGTCAATAATTGGTCTAAATTTTTTTTTTTAAATTCATGTATCCTCTGTGGAAGTCTCAGGAACAAAATAATTGTTTATCCAATCATTGTATTCGGTCCGAATGCAATGATACGACGTCCTACCTGCCTGTCAAAATGAGTATTTCCATATCTCCGCGCACCTGCTCCCGTCGACATCACGTGTCATCAGTGCGTTTCATGCTATGCAGAATTAGACAGACGTCAGTCCCCGAGCACCGCAACCGAAACATCAGCCGCCTTTTACACTTCCTCCTGAACCAAAAAACAGAGCTTATGCTGCGTTCACGCTATGTCGTAACCGGAATTAAAAAGATGGCAACCTGTGATGTTCTACCCGGAGCTATTCACGTATTCAGACTCAGATTTATGCGTTTCTATGATATCGACGCCTAAATGAATCTGCAGCAGTCAGATGGTACAAGTCAGCGCTCTTTAAGTTGTTTAGGATCATTATTATTGTAATGTTGTGTGCTTTAATATGTGAGGTAATTTAACGGCGTCTCTCATGACTCTACTCTGGCTGTGTGTTTTGGCCTGGCTTTGGAAAGCGCTCTGAAGCGAGTGAGATCTAATTATTCAAAAGCTAGATTGCTATTGCTAGCCACTCTGAAATTGCCTACCCTACCTTTAATACTTTTATTCAGCAAGGATGCATTAAATTGATCAAAAGAGGCATTTATAATGCTACTTCAAATAAATGCGTTTCTTTTGAACTTTATATTCATCAAATATTTCTGAGTAAGAAATGTATCAGAGCTTCCAAAAAATATAAACAGCCCAACTGTTTCAACATTGATGAGAAGAAACGTTTCTGTGTGAGACTTCTTTCAAAAACATTAAACATCTTACCAAACCCAACCCCAAACCTTTGAATGGTAGTATACATGGAAAACATAGTAGCTTCTTCAGGGGATGTAAATGTAGAACACATTGATGCCTTAGAACACTTTTAAAATATGCAGCGCTGAAATCAAACTGTGTGTAACTCTAGGAAAACCCCAGTTTATGGATTCAAGGTTTTTTAGGATAACTTAAAGGTGGCTCTTAAAGGTGACTTGCGTCTCATTGAATCTTCAAAGCCTGAGGCGTCGTCGAATTAACCCAGATCAGGCTGCTTGGGTTTGAGTCAGAGACTATGCCTTTAAGGCTGTAATTTAACAGCAGCTTCCCTTCATGTGGTTAACGCTTCACTAAAGAGCGGTCACTGTTATCAATTAGAAAAAATCTGAGTCATTAAGGAGTCAAGAAGCTGCATTCATTCTTCGACCGTTCTGTGACTTCTAGGGAAATGGCCCAATCCATCTTCTGGAAAAAAGGGGACACTGTAGGAGCGGTTATCTGATGAGGCGGCTCCCTTCATTCCAATGAGAAATTCCACCACCAAAGCTTCCTGGAATTTAGGGATTTTGAGGAACAAGCTCTCTGAACCAGCTGACCAAGTCTGATGAAGGTTTGAGAGGTTCGTCTCTGATTTGAATTCAGAGCTTTCTAAAACATGCAAAATAATGTAACGACAACAAAATAATACTGCAAATCCGTGATACTTACAAAATCAATTATCAGTAGTAAAACCGCTAAATTAAATCAACAGTAAACTAAGAGAGTAATTCATTTTATTAGTGTGTTTCTCTTTAGATTTTTATTTGATTTTTGGTTAATCTCATCTGTAAAACTATATATAATCGATAGTATTATTTTTTTTTTTTTATTTTTTTTAAACTTTTCTCAACTGTAAATCTCAGCCCAAAATAATGATGAAAATAAGGAAAACTTTGACTGTTTGAGATGTGAATTATACATTGCTGCTTATTTAGTCATTTAAGCGTTTGTTTACGGAATGCAAATCATGGCCTCAGTTTTCCTT
Source organism: Phoxinus phoxinus (assembly GCF_949152265.1). Classification (NCBI taxonomy): domain Eukaryota; kingdom Metazoa; phylum Chordata; class Actinopteri; order Cypriniformes; family Leuciscidae; genus Phoxinus; species Phoxinus phoxinus. Next base: position 35,487,476 of record NC_136881.1, read on the forward strand.
GTTGTTTTACTCTTGGCAACAGATAAAGCACTTCTTTTGCGTATTCACTTATCTAGAAAGCCATGACTTCTATCAGAATTTTATGGGTAATTGATTTACAGAAATAAAACAAGAAAACGCGCACACCTGTTTTTCATCATTTGTCGAAAAATAAATTCGGGAAACAACATGGTTTGGGACAAAGGTTTTCAAAGGGTTCGAAATCCTAGAAACAGTTTTCAGTTGAAGTGGGTAAATGCGATAGCAAATTGTTTTGTTGTTCCAATTTTTGAATTCTATTTAAACCAGCTGCACTTTTTAATGTGCCAGAGTTTTATCAATGTATAGACGTACTGTTTGGCAGCCCTGAGGTGGGTCTGAATTTCAGGTTTTATTTGTCATCTTGTGTGGTAGTGCTCAAAATGTAAGTGGATACGCTCACTGAGAAGGACCGCATGGAATATCTTAGAAAAAAAAAAGTTTCCCAGATAGCACTCGTACGTCTCCAATATTTAAAGAGCGCTTCATCTGCAAAACATCTGATAAACATCTTTAAAAGAGCAGTTTTACCAAACTTTCCCATTTTAAAGACATTTTCTAAGTGTCTATATAACATCTGACAGAAAACGTCTTAGAGATGTATTGCAGATGATCAAGCGCTCTAAAAAACACATCTTCCAGATGAAAGCACGCACAATAGACGTCTCCGCGATGTATGTGTGCTATTCGAGATACTGCCTAATACGACATGCAACTGTTTGTGGTCAAATGGAAATAACATCACAACATTAATTTCCATCAAGATGTGCATCAAATCTTGGTCAAGATCTTGTATTGACAATGCAAGAGTCCAGCACTCTGTAAAGTCTCCTCCAGCACGTCCCAAAGACTTTCAGTGAATTTAAGGTCTGGACTCAGAGGAGCCAACTCATGTGTGAAAATGATTATTCATGCTCCTCACAACCATTCTTTCACAATTTGACCCTGATGAATCTTGACATTGTCATCCTGGAATATGACCATGATGTGTCTTCTTACGAGGTTGTTTAAGAAATAAAAAGATACACGCTCCATCAGTTAGGGTTAGAAGAACTGAACACATAACATGCTAGAAACATAATAATCACTGCAATAATGATCCAGTCATTGACTCTTCAGCATTTGCCTATTTAAATCCAAACAGAAAAAAATATATATATTTTCTTTTTTTGGCCGGGCAGTGTAGTAAGAGTGTGTTATTCCGCCCATAGCTGTATTCGTGCCTATTTTGGACACTGCAAAATTGAACATTTCAATGGAGTCTTTGTTAAAGTCTGTTAAGTTTCTTAGTGCTATGCAAATGTTGACCTACAGTGTGTTTATGTTAAGCAAAATAAGGAATGAAATGAGCAGATGTGACCTCAGTTTTGACGCAGAGGACATAGTAGATTTGGGCATATGATTACAGTGATAAGATACACTTCATTGACAGAACAGATGAGTAATGTTTCTCTAATATAGCCTACCTCTCGCGGCATTATTTCTACTGGAATCAATCCAGTCGATACGGGATATAACCAAGCTGAAGAAGTTGGCACCCAGAATATGGTGCCTGACATTTGAACTTCTGAGCTGCCAAATTTGAATGAAATTGAATGAAAACAACAACAGCTGATCTCTGCTGTGAGTTTGTCTCTGTTTGTTCTACTCGAGATGGCTTGTGTCGATAAAGCCTTTGGACTGTCAGAGCATTACATCGTAGCGATCAAAGCTCGGTTGGCTTATTAACACTGCGGCGATGACAGAATTTCAGAACGCCACCCAGAGTTCTCCGTTAACCTCATTGGAATGATTATTTATTTTTCCACTGCTTATTCTCCCTTGAACCTGTTCCTCACTTTCATGTCCCATATTTTCCACTCCGGCTACATTTTTGCCAGTGAGGTTTTGTTTTTCGGTGCTATATGTTAGCTGCCAAAAACACAATCCCTATGATTTCACCTTCATAAAGCATGACTGCATTACAATATTACAGTTCACTTACTTCCATGCTCCTCCTTCATATTTGATTTATTAATGCGTCCGTCTCATATAATTCATACCTCCAAGATCAGCTGATTCATAGTTAAAGGTTCAAGCATACAAAGTGCAATTTGCATGTCAGCTGTTTTAAATCATCATCTCGAATCTTGTTTTTGTCCCAAACTTTTAAGAAATATGTTTCTCGTCCTTTGCAGACAAGTGTTGTTAAAAATCCTGGCTTTAAGCTGAGAAACTCCCAGATTCCATCTGGTCACTGGCAGTGAATTCAAGCAAGGACTCACACTGGCATTACATAATTATGTTTGCAGTTTATCAATATTATTGTTTGCTAAGCTGCATTTTGTTTTGTATTAAACCTATTTTTAAAAAAGTGATAGTTATTTTTTTTACTATTCTATTTTTACTACATTGTAAAAAAAATATGATCAGTAAGTAGTCTACATATGTTTTTACATTGCTTTAACTAATCAAATTAAGTTAAGTAATCTTTGACTCTTTTATGTTATACAAGATTCAACTAATTTAAATGTAATTAAGTTGAAATTACTTAAAATAACTAAGTTGATTATAAAAAGGTTGCTGCCTTAAATTAAGGTGTGTGTGTGTGTGTGTGTGTGTGTGTGTGTGTGTGTGTGTGTGTGTGTGTGTGTGTGTGTGTGTGTGTGTGTGTGTGTGTGTGTGTGTGTGTGTGTGTGTGTGTGTGAGAGAGAACAGGGGCGCACCGCAGATCAGTCATCTTTTGTCAATACAGAATGGGGGCGGAGGAAACACATCCTATAAAAAGAAGGTATCCCACCACATCATGAAACGGCGGGCTGCTTCACAAACACTCACACGAGCAGGAATCCTCCTCTCTGCTGCCACTTTGATATTTTTTTTTTGGTACAGCATCCCGATGCTTTATGCTTCTCCAAATCTTTGTGTTTTCATAATATAGCCTTTATCTTATAACGTTTTTTCTCCCACTGACAGATTATTGAATGGACACTGTAGAATGGAGTTTATGCTTTTTTAATCCAAAGTTTGGTGGTCAAAGCACTTAGTGCTGTAGGAAACATATTATCTTCAAGAAACCAACACATTCTCATTCAGAGTAAGAAGAGACTGAAAGGATGCTGAGCGTTACGCGGAGTCGGAGCTGTTGGATGTTGACACTGATCATCGCGGTAGTGCGGATGGGAGAAACTCAAGGGACCGAGAGCAAAGCCCAGGTGAACTCCATCAAATCACTGGAGCCCCAGGTCGCCGCCACTAACCGCTCCAGCGCTTCATATAGCGACATCCCGAAGAAAAGCAACATGCCCGCTCAGGTAAACCCGACACCTCTATCCATTTATTAGGGGAAAAAAGCTAAAACCCTTCAGGCATGATTAATTACTAAATGCATAAGGAAATCGCACGTGTCACTTGTGGGCAAATTGTTCGCTGATCTTTTTAAAGGAATTTCTGTCAGTTAGCCTAGCTGTCTAAAGTTTGTCAAACCCTTTGTCCCAAATTCCTGCAGTCACACGATTGTCCGAATCATATAAAATATGTTTTAAAAAAGTTTTTGTCCTTTTCTTGTGGTATAAAAAACAAAACAATCTATAGCCTATAATACACGTGATGTGGCAATTCACGGAGTCACAGAAATCGGAATCACCACAGCGACTTCTGTGTAACGCTTATCTTTTGTGGTTAATGAAACCTGAGGTAATTTGTTTTATATTTGTACATTGCATGTATAATTATTTTTTTTTATGATATTTTGTTTAGCATTTTTGTTCATTAAAGGAATGGTTGGACAAATTGATAAATTGCGTTGTAGATTATTAGGATCTCACGCCAAGTTTAGACTTACTTTCCATCAAGCGCCAAAGAGAATGGCTTGTGATTGCCTATGTAGGCTATAGCTCATCTACGAATCAATTTGTCAAGGCTCAAACATTTGTGTTATTTTAGAAAGTGATTAAGGTAGGTTACTTTGTACAAAATGATTGTGATTATAACAGTAAAATCCTGTTAATTTGTTAACAGTGAAATTCCTTAGGTGAATTACTGTAATAGATCTATTTTGAAATAACCTAAAATGTTGCTACCTTATTTGTTTTCTTGCAACCACAGCTGCCATTTTTTTTAATCATAAATTTCATTGAATTTGTTTCTGGAACGTAGCGTAGCCTACAGTATTACTTGCGTATTATACAAGTACAGTTATCAGAAAGGGTTTATTGTAGGTCAGTTGAATGGTCAGTATCCTTTTGAAAGCTTTACATTTCTATCATGGTAAATCCTGTATTCATACCTAGCTCATGATATATTTACTTGTTTTAAGTGAATAAATTCTCTTTGCTATTTGGTTTTGGTCTTGGTTATGTCTCTCAGATCAGCCGTAAATATGCAGATGTTGTTTTAATTGAGAGCAGATACAATTTATTGGAAGAAAAAGAGGAGGTGATGGGATTTTTCTCCCTCTCGTGTCCTCTTTGGAGTGGGAAGATCTCCAGTATGCAAGTTCCCTGCCAGACCCTCATCTAAACAATTGCTCTCTAATATACCATCTGCATAAACGCAGGTGGTCTGGATGATCAGACCACTGCCATACATGTGGAAACCACTACAGTCCAATATTAGTTAAATGTCATGCTACATTTAGCTTCTTATCCAAATGTAGATTGCTAACAACTCTGTAGATTGCAAACAGAGCGATCTGTTGTCTCATTTGGAAGTTTCCGGTTGCATATGTTGCAAGACAGATCTAGAACGTTTTATACTCTGGGGCGACTCTATAAATATAAAATAATTGTGTAGGAGATTTAATTAAAATAATGAATGATAACTTTAACAAAATGTTATACCCTGCTGAAGAAAAATCTGCTTAAGCCAGCCTAACTTGTTCTGCTAGTCTAAGGTGGTTTAAGGTGCCTGACCAATTAACAAAACTCCCCTAAAACCAACTAAACCAGCTTCACCATTCATTGGGTGTATACAAAACCAATTTAGACTGGTTTAAGCTGTTTATTTTCTGCAACAAAACCAATTTAGACTGGTTTTAAGCTGTTTGTTTTCAGCATGTAGTGTATTTTCTAGTAGTGTATGTTGATTAGCTTAATTTTTATGGAACAAAGGCCCTGTTTACACCTGGTATTGAGATGCGTTTTGGTCGATCGGATCACAAGTAGATGAGGGAGACACGTTCCCTTTTACACTTGCTGTTTTAATCCGTCTTTTTTGTCCACTTTCAACCACTTCTGTCCTGATTTCTTCGTGGGGAGATTCTATGGGCGGGTAAATGTATGTTTTTTTTCAGATCTTTCGATCTAATGGACAAAATAAGCTCACACAATTTACATATGAACGCAAGCATCAGCTTTCATTTCTGCTCTGACAGCCGCAAGACCAGCCGAACGCTGTGAGTGTGTGTTAGAAATCAGGAATGGTGAGAGAACATTGTGCTTGGTAAATTTTTCGTCTTCAAACCGAACTTGGGACTCCAGCAGACAAAGTTTAAATCCCATCTGGCAAGTGCGCTTCCCATAATGTTAACGCATTATGTCTTTTTGGCTGTTTGAATGCATTCGATCACATGTGCGTTTACACTACGAAAGCAATTTGGTCGAATGCGTTTTTTAATATCTCTGGAAGTGGTCGAAAGTCGACAAGCGTTTTAGACTCTGTTTACACCCATTTAGCGGCCACTTGTGATCTAATCGGCCAAACTTAATACCAGCTGTAAACGGGGCCAAAGAAACTTGTAGTTTTATGTAAATTATGTAAACATAGGGTTACATCTGTTGAACAGGAAACTACCTTGTCACACCATATCACCACAGAGTAGGCCTACACATCATTTGATGTATAAGAGTTCACATTGACAGTGTATTAAAATTAATACCAGATTTGAAAGAACACGTCATATGGATGCAGTTGCAACTTTCTTGATTGCAATTGTATCTTTAAGAATGTTCTTTAGTTGTAATGCCCTCTTAAATTGGAAATTGAAAACATTTGACATCTAAATAGCCTCGTATAGACATCCTGTGTTTGTGCAGTTACAACATTTCATGATGATCAGCCATTGACATTGTTTGTCTGCATTTTCGTTGATTTTTGTAATTGCTACTTTGATAACATATGATGCATGTTGTGATACGATGAACCTAAAGATGATGCATGCTAATTTCAAGTTCCTCAATCAAAGTTATTGCTTTTTAATTCCCCCTTTGGACGAAATTTAACAAAACTAGGCGTGCGTCCGCACAACAAGCTGTTGTCAAAGTTTCATTAACTTTGGACTTTGCCGCACCCAAACATTTTATTGAATTTTATTTGGAAAAGGCACTGACAAATTAAAAACATTTTGTCAGCTGTTTGATACATGTGAATTAACAGTCTGGGAAGAGTTAGTTCATTATGATAGAATTTTTCCAGATGTCAAGGCAGAGTTAGACAGACGTCAGTCACCGAGCACCGCAACCGAAACACCAGCCGCCTTTTACACTTCCTCCTGAACCAAAACAACCAGCTTATGCTGCGTTTACACCATACCTGCTGTAGTTTGGAAAAGATAGAAACCTGTGACGTTATACTCAGAGTGGTTTGTGACTCAAATGTATGCGTTTCAATGGCAACACTATCAACGCCGAAATTAATCTGCAGCAGTCAGGTGGTACAGGTCAGACCTCTTTAAGTAGTTTGTCCATTATTATTGTAATGTTATCTGCTTTGAGACATGAGGTAGTTTAATGCCGTCTCTCGTGACGTTGGAGGCTTTATGAGGGTGGGATCTTATGCTTTCAAAAGCTAACCTGCTATCGTTAGCCGCTCCAAAAATTGCCTACCCTACCTTTTAAGGTAAGAACTACAATGCAAATCACATGAAGACAAATAGGGAATTAGCCATATAAGTTCTGCAGGTGACTAATATAGTGACTGGATATCTCTAAAAGATTTAATGATGGCGCTCAGAAGTGTGCCTGAATTTAATTAGCCATGATGTCCTAGTAGTCACTTACATTTTTCTCTCCCAACTGGGCGAGCTGTCTAAAGAATGCTTTACATTTTTATATGTCATTACACAGCTGCTGAAATGTTTCCTCTCAAGTCCTCTAACTCTCTAACGCTCAAGGATATGGTGAAGATTATAACACAAGCTCCCAATAAATCTCCCACACTGGCGTACTCCCAAGTGCTGCAAATTAGGCAGGCAAGAGAAACGGCCACCCAGTTTCATACATCCGTCCTAACGGAGACGAGACGAAATCGGTTTCGCCGTTTTGTGCTATAAGTAAAGCTGGCCTGTAGCCATGGTGGAAGAGTTTTATTAGTAGCAACAACTTAATTAAAATGTGTCTAATGAAACTCATGTCAGATGTTGGCTTGATGTTGTCCACAAATCACCAACAAACCGAAGTCGCTCACTTTAGACGGTTGAGAGTAAATGTTTAAGGGGGGGGTTAATGGTGGTTTCCAGTTGTGGGCAACCCAAAAGGAGGGATATTGGGATTGGCAGAACTTGTTCACCACATTAACCTCTCGACTAGATGGGAAGAGGCTAGTTTTCAGCATGAACACGAGAGCTGTTTCACATCAGTGCCGCAGCTTTGGGACTTTTAGCTTTTCCTCTTATTTAATTTGACGCTGAGGTTCCGTTAACGAGTAGGAGCGGGGCGGGGGGATTGTTTGGGTCTGGCTTGTAAAGAGGCGAGGTGGGTCGCCCTCTCCTGCTCCCTCTGAGGTTAAGTGACTGTTTAGTGATGCTAACGAGCTGAGAGAGTGAAATAAAACAGGCAAAGGTGTGGCGGCTTTTTAGCGCTAACCAGGCTAATCATCTGGATTTTACTTTCTTTGAGGAACTAGACAGCCTGGAAGGTATAATGACTATGAGTTTCTGAACCACGATTTCATTTGCCAAGGCATGATGTCGCATTTCTGTAGCATTCCCAGAATTCCATTGATGGTAACGGTTAGCATCCAGTTAGCCATGCTAATTGAAAAATTACAAAAAACAGAAATGTATTACTAAAACTAAAGCTGACCCAGGTTGTAAGGCAAGCTAGACCAGCTAAAGACCAGCTTGGCCAGGCTGGGAGACGGACTTAAAGATCAGCAAACCAGCTTAGGATGGTTTAAGTGAGTTTTCTCAAAAATGTAGCTGGTTTTTGAGGTGAAATTGTATTGTCATTGAATTATGTGGCAGCACAACAATGATAACATATATAGTTTTGATAATTGTGTTGTACTTGCACTAGTCTTTGCTGGGAAGTAGAGAAAAATTAAATTACACAACATGTATATTTTATTGTGACCCATCACATAATTAAGTAGGGACTCGTATTCCCACAGCCTCCATATTTGTCAATAATGCCTTTAAGGGTTTGCTACAGATATGTTTTGAGTGCTGGTGAGATTAGCCTTCAACTTGCTTTCCTGTGCAATCTGATACACATAGGGCCATGCCCTTTGAGGGTGGATAAGGTTTGTTTGTTCAGTTGACAGTTTATTTTACTCTTGAAAACCCTCTCAATTCACTAACACCATTCATGGTGTCAGATGTCAGCTTTGCTTTTGCAAGGTCAAGTTAAGCTGGGCCCCGGGGCCCTAGAGGAACATGTGTGTGATACATGGGTTTTATGTGTGGAAACCCTATTCACGATCTCATAGTCTGTTGTGTATATGAACTTAGATGCGGGTTCAAGGGAAGTCTTGCATTCCTATAGTATAGATGAAGATGATTCTTTTGTAAACTTTCGTGTATTTGTTGCAGAAAAATTCAAATGAAATAGATCTTGCATTTAAATTTGTTCTTATTTTCTTATATTTTTCTATTTTTATATATATACTGTCTCTCTCTCTCTCTCTCTCTCTCTCTCTCTCTCTCTCTCTCTCTCTCTCTCTCTCTCTCTCTCTCTCTCTCTCTCTCTCTCTCTCTCTCTCTCTCTCTCTCTCTCTCTCTCTCTCTCTCTCTATCTATCTATCTATCTATCTATCTATCTATCTATCTATATATATATATATATATATATATATATATATATATATATATATATACATTATACATACATTCATGCATATCTCATTCGAATGACAAATTATTTTTCATTTATATTGTATATTTATATAAAATAAAATGTATTTTGCATTTTATTTATATATATGTAAGAAAATAAAATGTAAAATTATTTATATAATTAGAATGAAATGTATGCATATATATGACATAAAATATAAATTAATTTAATTTAAATAATTTAATAGTATATATGTATATCATTATACATATTATGTAAATCATATATATATATGTTTATTAAGTTTATCACGTTTATTATAAAAAAAAATTAAGTTATGCTATTTTATTTTCTTATTTATTTTTTAAGTGTAAACCACTAATATTACAGTATTTCCATCTATCTATCTGATTATATACTGTATATCGTGTAGCTAATCGATTTGAAAGCACTGAAATAAATACTGTTTTTAAAATAAAAAGTAGACTGCAATATTTTTCAGCCAGTTTATAAATCTGCCTGCTAAAGTACTGCATGCTTATCGGTTGCTACTAGCTAGATAAGACGTGACATAGTTTGGGTATTACCTGATATAAATCCTTAAATGCTTTTTTGAAGGCATGAGGGAGAATACAGATATGGAGATGATTTTCAAAGGCATGGCAACGTTTAGTCTTCAAAGTCTGCCTTTTTTTTTTGCTAGCATGCGAGCGGTGACACAGGGGCCAGTGGGCATCCCTCATCGCTGTCTGTCTCTGAGCTTATCATCTCCACACTTATCTCACACATGAACGTATGGGAGGAAAAAAACCAGACTGTGGAATCAATGAGGGATGAGGATCAACGAGTCGTATCCAAGCGCTGGCCGGGTCATTAAAATCCTGATGTGATGACGTTGCCAGATTATGTGCAGACACGTCTATGTGTCTGCATTGGCTCTGGTGGTTTATGCGATGCTATAGAAAGATCTCATCCACTTCTTATATTCAAGTTGACATGATTTAGCCGGAAATCTGAGAATGTTTTACATCCAAGCACATAATGCAACTGAACTGAATAAGGGGGTGTTTACTAATGCAATGCACTCAATAACTTTCTAATGATGCAGCGAATGAATACTGAATTTTGAGGTCAGTAACTTTTTAGTATTTAAACATTTAATGGGCTTCATTCGTTCCTCATTCCTCTCGTGAATGTATCGTTGGTGGTTTGGCTGGGGTTCATCATGTGTTTTCAATGTTACCGATTCTGTTACTTGCATAAGAAAGGAAGGTTGCCCTGAGGTCTGTCGATCTACAAAACAGAATAATTTCTTTTGTTATTAGATATTGAGATATCCATATACCCCCCCTCTCTCTCTCTCTCTCTCTCTTTCTCTCTCTCTCTCTCTCTCTCTCTCTCTCTCAGACCACATGTTTTGCATTTGACGCTAAACTGAAGATTGTTACGGGTGATGTAAAGCCTTTCTTCACTGGCTGGTTTCTTTTCATGAGTTTGTGATTTGTATAATGTATTGTCAAGGTCTCGGTCTCATCCGTTTATTAAGGTCATTTAGCCTAATAATAATGAGCCGGGTCTGGTTTGCTGACTTTGGAGGGGTTCGGGGCACCTAGACCAATTCAAACCGGTTTAGCCTGGCCTAACTTGATTATAGCTCAAAGGTATGCTAATATAAAACACATATTAGACAATTTATCAATGAAAATTGCATTACAACTTTTCAGTTTAACCACATAAAAATCTTGGTTTATGTGCTGCATTCTGGTTGTTTGGTTTATGATATCCTCTATATAATATTTTGATTATCCTAATGTCTCTGTTTTTCAGATGAATCCAAAATGTATAATGTCCACAGATTTGTTGAAACTCAGATACAAACCATGTATAAATGTATAGTATAAAATGCATACAAACAAAACTGGTGTCATATTGCAAATCAATTATGGATTGTAGTGGAAATGAACTTTGAGGACTCCAGTATTGAGATTACTGTAATTTTGTTACAGTGTTTGTCAGTGTTGTTTTGCATGTAGTTTCATGATTTCCATAATTTCCAGCTGTCACATAAAAACAAAATATAGCTGGTGACAGGGACGAGGGATGGTTGATGCTGGGGATCCAGAGTTGGAATAATCAAATCTAATACATTTTAATATTTTCTGTTCCTGACTATTTGACGGCATCATTATCCTCTTAATTTACAATTTATTTCTTGTTCATTTTAATGTTTGTGACCAGGGCTTTACATTAACTTTTTTTTGCTCACCAGCCACTGTGGCTATAGTGATTTTCCAAAGATATTAACCACTCAGCATTTTCACTGGCCACAATATTATCTCATAATTTGGCAGCAGGATTATTAGGCTGCTGTCACTTTAAGACCTGACGCACGGATCCATTACACTGTTACACATGCGTTTTCTCTCTCAACTGTTTACGTTCACTTAAAACATATAACTGACTGTGTATATGTAAATACTAACCAAGACTGGCATTTTGACATTATTTTGTGTGTATTTGACTGTTTAAGTGCAATAAGTAGCGAAAAAGATCTCAATTGACTCTCACGACACACCATGTTCTTACGCAGTGAAAAACACATCGCGGAGCAGAGAGGACACTGACAACACGCTGACAGACAGGACTGACCAGGTTACTTTTCGGTTACTTTTGATATATTAAACATATTAAAGTCTCACCTTTCAAATTTGATCATTTTTTAAAAGACATTTAAACAATAAATGCTGTTTTGTGGCTCTTTAATGTGTCGTGACAGATCGCTGTAGAGCATCAGTTAAAGCTGCTCATGAACCGATCATCTCTTCCTTCTAGTTCATTTATAGCATCAAATAAACATGAATAAACATAAGAAGGAATGTTGTTTTAACCGCGGAAATTCTCCAATGTTAATCTACCAACTCTCCTGACTGCTTTGTCGGACAAAATGGCGGATGGTGAAGTATGATTGGTCAGATCACCTGTCAATCAAGCTCCCTGCAAAGGCTCAATTTACTACTGAGAGGCGGCTTTATGTGCCGCACTTTGGATGTGAGCACAAAATCTGCGGGAATGAGTAAAATTATGCGCAATACGTGCAATTCCACGCCGAAATTCAAGCCCTGTAACGCCACCAATATTCATCCGGAGCAAATTAAACGAACGAGTGAGGGGAGGCGGGTTTGTGTGTAACTCGCTGTCGGAGAGATGAGAGAGTGAGAAAGCGTAGCTGGTATCATATATCTATTCTGTGGAAATTTTGTATTGGACGCATTTCAGATATTTCAGTATCGAAAAATCTATATTTTTGACAACACTACATTGCACTATTGCAGATGCCTGTTTGAAAGACTACAATTGAAAAATGTATATATGTATAAAATTCAACCTGACAAAGTGGCTATTAGTAGGAAAGACTGTATTACACGGGTTGGCGGGTGTTGATGTCAAGCACTATTCATGACCTGTTATTGAGAGACATCAATTTGACATACTATACACACAATCATCACCCTTAATTCCTAATGTATAAAGACTCACTCTGTTATACTTTATACGTTTGTGTTAAATACCGAAACTAATGAGTGTTGAAACCAGTTTGTTGGAGAAGGACTGGCCCTGATCTGTCGTTCTCATCCTCAGGGGTATCCATGCAGCAGTGATAAAGAGTGCATGGTGGGAACTTACTGCCACAGTCCCCAGCACGCCCCGTCCCGCTGCCTCACCTGCCGCAGGAGAAAGAAGCGTTGCCATAGAGACAACATGTGCTGCCCTGGAAACCGCTGCAGCAACTGTACGTCCTTCTGTTGATTTTCCCAGTGTCTTTATACTAACTTGAAGGAATTTACAATGGATTTCTTCTGTCATTCCTTAGATATCTGCATTCCCATCTCAGAGAGCGTGCACAAATCACCTATGGAGGAGCACAACACGCTTCCTATCAAAGACAAAGGCTGGAGGAAGAATGGCAAAGCTCAGGCCAAGATCTCTCTCAAAGGTGAGGAACTGACAATGTCACAAATGGAGATCCAAACTTGATCCATTTTCCCCTGAAAAACACTCACTGTGTATCCTGAGTTCAGGAAGTTACATATGATTTCAAGCATGTGCTTTTCTGTCTGGTGTTGTGTGCTGTTCGTATCAGACTGTGGGCGGTCTGTGGCCATCTGAGACTGAGAGTGTTTCATATTCATACTCACTTATGAACAATGTCTGCAATGAGTTGATTCACTGGATGCGGTTACATGCATGTGTTGAGGGGGACGACGGCCCACAACTACACGCAGCTCGTATATCTTGAAGGTTTCTCCGCAGCGGGAGGCCTGTGTGGGAAGGATCACGACGCTGTGTTTCCTCACCTCTGTGTTCTCGCCTCGGTAACATGGCGGCTCAGTCACGCTCTCAAACACAAATGAAACCACACCAGATTTAGTCTGAGCCATTTGAGGCACACTAAATGTTGTACCGACTGCCATTGAGAATAATTTATGGACTCAATATGGACTAAACAAAAGACGATGGCAACTTTCATTTCATGCCAACTTTAACCGGCTCTGTTTCCAATTTTGGGCAAGTGAACAACCACTGGAAAATTGCTTTGCATTAGTTTGTAAGCAGATCTATATCAGTTGCAGTGACGTATTTGGTTGCACTTTTTTTTCTGATTTCACTTGAACTTTGTGGAGAATATTTGCATGAGCGACAGAAAGGTCGAGTGTGCGTAGGATTCGCCTTGGACTGGGTGTGACATTGAGGGGTGCCGGTATAACATCACTTTGTAGGCCAAAACGCGGGAGCGAGTTAGCATTTAGCATTTAGCACTTCCGGTTCCATCGTCCCGAAGTCAATGTTTTTTATTTTATGGGATTTTTGTTAAAAGGCTGAAATAAGTGTGTGAACACATCAAAACACTTTCACGTTTTATTCTATGACACAAGATACATCAGTATTACCCCACTCTGGATTTTTTGAAGCTGTTACGTGTTTTGAAAAAGGCGGTTGCTAGCAAGCGGTTAAATGGGACTACAGAGGCATGTCGAGGAGATTAAACGTCATCACGCTCCCATATGTCACGTCCACTTTTACACCTTGTTATGCTTATAATTGTGCTCTTATAAACTATTCTAACTCAAACGCTCTGGGAAAATGTTTTTAGATAAAAACTGAATGAGTTGTGGGAAGCTTAGTGATGGTGACGTTGAAGTCGCGGGACCGTGGTGTAGTTCGCGTTTATAGCCAACCTTTAGCTTTTTGCTTCTGGCGACTGCATTTCAGCTTCAAAAATCATAAAAGTTGTGTGTGATAATTATCTTGATGGACAAAAATGTAAGTATCATAGACTTTTGTTGATCACAGAGCTTGTTTTTAGCGATAATCCAAAATCCTATGGGAAAATCCTATTGGGTTTTTGTCGATAGGAACACTGGTTGTCGAGGGAACCAGTGTGATGCTAACTGCCGATTGGCCTACAGAGTGACGTCATACCTGTGCTACTCTGTTGACCGAGGGAGGGATAATACTTAGTCGTGATGTAACGGAAATAGCGACAGATCTTTTCTTCTGTATTGTGACATACATCCGAGTGAAACGGTTTATTGAAAAGAAAAAAAATAGTGGTTGCTGATTGGATGGAGACAGACCTGAATGCAAGCTTGTGAGATTGTAAGAAAAGGGCAGGGTTTACGTGGACATTTTAATTAAACATTGCGAGGTTAAAAAATAAATGTAATATATGAATGGAGGACAGTGAACTTTCATTTCATGTACACTCTCTAATATCATAAACTGTAGCATTTATACTTAGCAAAGTTCAAATAACCTTCGCCAGGCTAGTTACTTTGAAAGTGAACATTTCTTGGCTAATATTATATTCCACAGTTGCTCTGGGAGGAAAATTATTGCTTGTTAGAAATTTTTTTGCCCCCATTTTCTTGTTTGATATAAATGTGAGATACTTTTTTTTGTCAGCTAAACCCCTTTGACCTACTGTAAAATATTTACTTTATTTTTGTTAATATTTCAATAATTGAATTACACATTCACGGTTCTCTGATATCAGTTAATGGTCATGCAGGTACATTTTTAAAAATCTTTTTTAGGTAGTTTTATTTTGATTTTTACGTTTATTTAATATTACATTTTAATGATTTAATTAATTATTAGCAAACCCCTGAAGTTTGGGAAACCCTGTATTAAAGGAATAGTTCACCCCAAAATAATAACAAAATAACAAAAAAATAGTCATTTTCAAGCATAATTATAATTCTATTATAATATACTGTATTTATAATTCTTCAAAAATTCTCATTTTGTGTTCCATGGGTAAAAAAGAAAGAAAAAGAGAGCATAAGAACACCGTGAGGGTGAATCAATAATATATTGGGGCTCTTAAAAAAATAAAAAATATAAATAAAATTTCATGTAAATGAGAAAATTATGAAATTATTTCTAAAATGCAAAATATATATTTATATATATTTTCCTGCAAAGCCATAAACAGCCATTTAAAAAATATAACATTAAAAAAATTATTCTCTTCTTCCCAGAGCAACGGTTTATTGAATATAGAGAACATTTAACCAGGAAATATGGTTTACCAAGTAACTAGCCATGGTTGTAATTTGGGCTACTGTTTGTCCAAGTACTTTGTAATCGGACATACTACTCTGTTTTTGCATACTATATAGAAGGGAAGTATTCTTTATTTCGAGCGCAGCGCATGACCTTATAGCAGGCACTGACGTCTCCCTTCTCCTGCAGGCCACGAGGGCGACTCTTGCCTGCGCTCGTCCGACTGCTCGGACGGCTACTGCTGCGCTCGCCACTTCTGGACCAAAATCTGCAAGCCTGTGCTGCGGCAGGGCGAGGTTTGCACCAAGCAGCGCAAGAAAGGCTCCCACAGCCTGGAGATCTTCCAGCGCTGCGACTGCGCTAAAGGACTTGCCTGCAAGGTATGGAAAGACGCCACCTCCTTCTCCAGGTCCAGGCTGCACGTGTGCCAGAGGATCTGAGACGGGAGGCCCCTGGAAAACAAGCCGCACCTTGGGGCCCACGCGTCCCTCTGGGGGGAGGAGTGGGCGAGGGCTCCTTTCTCCAGGACTTACTCAGCTGTGATAAAGGGAGAGATGCAGATGAATGTGTGTCAGAACAGGGTGGGATATGGTGGACGCTCAGCCGTAGCCGTACTCCGTGCTTCTTTTCAAGATTATTTGCTGGAGGTTTATTGATCCACAAGCCATATTTATCACTGATGCGTTTGACGCAAGCGCTGGCGTATTTCGGTATGCCTGTGCTGTCATTTTAGTATCATTTTCAATGCTCTGATTTGGTTAAAAAAAATGTTAGTCACTAAATATTTCATGCACATATTTTTCCACAGCATAACCACTCAAATATTACCTAGGTATATTTGGTTGCATTATTGCAGACTTTGATTTCTCGATTTCTCGACTGTGTGGAGCGCAAGTTTCATTTTTTATTTCATCCGCCCTTCTGAAAGTGCACTTTGAGTTTTCTTGTATAAAAAAAATGATCTGAAATGTGTACATAACACCCAAACAGAAGAACAATAGTATGTTCTCAAGGTAGCCACACACTAGTGATGCATTAGCCTGAAAAATATGATCATTAGTTCAGATTCACTCAATAGATAGCATTTTTGTTCCGTCAGAAATACTAAATCGGTTCTGATTATCAAGGGAAGTTGTTTACAGTTTGAGTGCTTGTACAGTGAATGTGCTGATGCTTTTTATGATTATGGCATCGTGAATCATAGTCCGTACTTTTGGTTTGTAAAATTCCACGCCACATTTTAGCTAGAAATAATAATTCAAATCTAATAAGCTCTTATATTGTAAATAAAATGCTAAATTGTCGAAATGTATTTAAGAAGCAGTTGTATATCATGTATATATTGGTAAAAAAGGAACAGATGGGGAAATAAAGTAGCGTAAAGAGACATTAAACACTTTTTACTTTCAACTTACTGTTTGTCATAGCATGGTGTGAGATGATTTCCTCAAGCTCTGTTTTACACCGCAGATATGAAAATCCCCACGCAGAACTATTTCTATTAAATTATTTTCAAAACACGTTTCTTCACAGAGCTCATGTTGTGTATTTGTTTAATGTCTGATTTCCTGGGTTAGTCCTTAACTTTGTTCCTGTTGTAACAGTGATGTTATGTCTCATTGTGTAT
This sequence comes from Phoxinus phoxinus, assembly GCF_949152265.1. Classification (NCBI taxonomy): domain Eukaryota; kingdom Metazoa; phylum Chordata; class Actinopteri; order Cypriniformes; family Leuciscidae; genus Phoxinus; species Phoxinus phoxinus. The sequence continues at coordinate 35,504,660 of NC_136881.1, forward strand.
TTACAGTGATTTAAACAGATTAAAGAATGTATTTTGTATTACAAGCATTTGGCTGCTCTCATATTTTCAGTTCTGAACCGAACAGCTTCGGATGTGAATATCTGTTTTCTCAAATACAGCCCGAGGTGAGAAACTTGAGAAGACACAGTTGAATTTATAAAATTGATATTAACCAGCAAAGACTTACTGTATACAGCCTTGGGGGGGGAAAAAAGTATATATAGCCTGAAAAATACATGATTTGTGTTTAGAAACAAATAGCTATCAGATACAGTTGTTGTCAGATTTCATTGGTGATTTTAAATATGAAATTGAATCGTAAGCTTGGTGAACAGCTTTGGAGAATTTGATATTTCCACATTCAAAAGACAGGAGCTGAACTTGCATGGCTGAAATATAGCTGCCCGAGAGAACGTCAAAAAGTTCATAAAAAGATCACTAATCCATATGAATCGAGCGGTTTAGTGGTTTAGGTTTAGTTCATTTTCTGAAGAGACACGATTGCTTTATACAGGTCAAACTCGATTTTTTTTTGCAAAAGTTCATTTATTTCAGTAATTCAACTTAAAAAGTGAAACTAATACATTATATAGACTCATTACATGCAAAGTGAGATATGTCAAGCCTTTATTTGTTATAATTTGATGATTATGGCGTACCTTTTCACAATATTCAAATTTTGAATTTGGGGTTTTCATAAGCTGTAAGCCATAATCATCAAAATGATAACAAATAAAGGCTAGAAATATCTCACTTGCATGCATGCAATGAGTCTATATAATATATTAGTTTCACCTTTTAAGTTGAATTACGGAAATAAATCACAGAACACTGACAGCTTCGTAAATGGCTCATGAGAAGGTATACAGTATTAGAAAATGTAACTAAGCAATCTGACATTTACCTCTTTAAAATGTAAACATTTTTAAATTATTTTTGTCATTCTGTCTATTAATTCTGCCATTAATTACTCGTTCCAAACATGTGATTATTAAGTCTCAGTGGTTTTACACGTTTTTTTTATATCTATGACGTTATTTGTGATGACATTTATTAGCTAACACACTTAAGGCTCTTTATGTTGAAAATAAGCAGCTTACATACATTTTCCCTTTCTTCTCAATGGCCGTTTCACGATTAGCTTAACGGCCATAAGTCTAACATGTCAATAAAACGTGAAGACTGGGTCCTGTGTTTCTGGCAGACAGGTTACGAGTAGACGAAAGAATATAAAACGTCTAAGGCCATTAACATGACAAACCACGAGCAAAGCTGGAGCGGCTCATATAGTGCTCGACTTATAAGACTTCATGTTGTTCATCTCCGACTTTTAATATGACAATGTGCTTCGATAGCAAAATGCTAACTAAAGCTAAAAATGCATGTGCAGTGTTTGGTTTGTTAATTACTCACACTTCATCAGAGCTGTAAATCACAGGCTTTATAAAGTAAACCTCGTGGCATAAATCATGCTATTATATGTATGAAGGCTCATTTCACATAAATAAAGATTAAATGGGAGTATTTTGTTCAGTCATATATTTTAGACCCCCCACCCCACCCCACACACACACACACACACACACACACACACACACACACACAGTCTTTCCTCCCCAAAATGTTCGGTAACACCTTCTTTGCATTAGAATCCACATGTCAAGGGTCATCGCTAAAATTCAAAGGACATGGGAATTTTTGGGAGTGTGTGAAATTGTGATGAATATGATAAAAAGAAATCGAATAGAGTTGCATGTGGCAGCTCTACAAACATTGCGCTTTGCTGCTTACATCAGCTGAACGATTTGATTGCTTTCATTGGAAGTGTTGAAGTAACAGGGACTTTCCACATTCATTGCTTAAAACACCTTGTGAGTGCAACACATAAAAATAAATTAAAAAAGTGCTATTTTTTTTAGATTTTTTATTTTAAACGGATCAAATGTTGTCCTGAAAAACAATTGGTCATAGTGATCTAGGGCTGGTGAAAATATTTCTGAGCGGTTGATTTTTATGGACCATTAAATGACCTATAGCGTCTGATGTTGCAGCCCGTAATAAATCATTTTCTCCATTTTTTTTTTTTTTTTTTTTGGACAGTCTAGGAGAGGCACAACCTGTAATAATTATGAAATACTAGCTTTTCAGCTCATGGTCAACCAAGTCCTGTGCTGTCCAGGCGTTCGTATTATATTTCACATGTGTTTTGAATTGTAAATAATGACTTGTGTCTTAAGCATTGGGTGGGCTTTTGGGACCTATAGGTAAGCATTGTTCTTTGCTGCCGCTATCTATTAGCTCGGATTCATAAAAAGGTTGAAATTCTTTGAAAAGTCCCTTGATGGTCATTGAACCGAGTTGAAATACAACGCTGACCAAAGCTCTTTTTTGAACACCAAAGCTGAAGAGAATGAGAGTTTGCAACAGTCGGCCACCCACTCGCACAGAGCAGAAGCCATAATCTGCTAATTGGTTCATAGTGATGACTGCGGCCCACAGCGGCTCTCTCCTCCGAGACAAATGTGTCATCGTAATCCAACACAGTTGTTAGCGTTGGCCCTCCGTGTGACTGTGAGTGTGCCAACAGGCTTCAGTGTCGTGTTGACGGATGGAGGGCCCTGGTGGTGTGCCCGAGGTAGCATGTGGCACACTTTCCTGGACATCAGATGTGGAATAATGAAAGTCGAGGCCACACAGACACTGGGGTGGCAGATGAGACCCCACCTAATACTGGGAAAATTCACTTTCTTTGTGTCAGCTGTGATATTTTTTTTTTCCTTTTTGGCCCATTGGGAAATTTTGCAAGCTGGGTTCGAATGTACATCGCTTGCATGAGAGCTGCAGCTCAATGTGTGCTATATTTACATTTTTGTTCATAAACTCATTATTGCTAAATTATTGCATTTTCTACACTGACTTAACATATGTAGCTGAAATCACAAAGATATCAAAGTTATATTCACAGATAAATTCAAGATGTATTTTGTATCTTGACTGACCATTTTAGATTAAAATAAAATATGCTTACAAAATGCATACCCATATGCAACACATTACGACCAAAATATTTTTGAAAATATATGAAAAATATTTGTTGTAAACAGAGTGGCTAAAAATATATTCAACCTTAAATCTTCAAATGCTGAAATCTGTATATAATGTAGAGATGCAAATGTTTCATGCAAAGGATTGGGTAAAGAAATATAAATGAACAATACATTAATTTATGGTCATTTATATATATAGATAGATAGATAGATAGATAGATAGATAGATGGATGGATGGATGGATGGATGGATGGATGGATGGATGGATGGATGGATGGATGGATGGATGGATGGATGGATGGATGGATGGATGGATGGATGGATGGATGGATGGATAGATAGATAGATAGATAGATAGATAGATAGATAGATAGATAGATAGATAGATAGATAGATAGATAGATAGATAGATATTCACTATGACCTTGTTAAAACTGGAATTCTGTCCACCTGAGTTTCAGTAAAAGACTCAGAGTTTCCATTCTTTTCTTTTTCTACTATGACATAATCCATTTTTCTTATGATTTTTAAATCATTCCAATCAGGCCAAACCTGCCACATGCACAGAGGCCAAGAAACGGGTCATAATTGTTTCAGAGTTTATCCAAACACACTGGCTGCAAAACACCAGTCCCTTATTTCTGGAGCGCATCCCGGTGAAACAATCCCTCATTACTCCACAACACGGAGCAGAACCCGTCATGCCAGACAGGAATTCCAACAAGTCGTGTACTTGTCAAGATCCGGCTGGGGATTTTTTTAATTGGAAGACAAAAATGTTACAATTGGGAGAATTTATGAGGCAATCTGTCATCGTTAGATTGACCAGATCTTTGGTTTTGCTGTATTTAAACCAGTGCCAGCTGGGAATCTCTCGCAAACAGAGCGAATATCAAAAGTTCTGGCCGCAAGCTTTTGAAAGAATCTCAGCAAACGAGATTAAAATGTGAGCGATATTATCTCAATATCATTAAATGTCAGCGATGCTATCGCAATCTATGTTTGCAAAAAGATCACAGTGAAAAGGAAATATCACATATGTGGTTTTCACATGTCCAAACACAACAGATCCATTCTGACAGATCATGTAAACAGCGGAAGAATGTCATGTGCATCACAGAAATATATTTACTTTGAACTGGACGCTTCAAGTTTGGTCAGAGGGTCACTGCATGCTTCCAGCTCAGGCTTGCATTATCTATTCTTATTCCTACATGTAGTGGTGTTAAAATGAGGAGGCAAAGTCCTCACATTTTTTTTTTATATAGGCCTAGGCTATCAAATGTAAATTTATGTCCCTGTAAACACTTAATTTTCCTGGTTAAATAAATATTATGTATAAAAAAAGACCTAATTCAATTCTATTTTGTATTTTTACACTAACTATGTAATGTTCTGTTTATTAAAACCAAGTATAAATTTTATAAATTCAGTGTTTTTCCACATTTTTACATTTAGTCCAAAATAATAACTAAATGCAGTAACACTTTAAACATTTTTGTACACATAGTACACATTTATGTATTTGCGTTATAGGTTTATACTAATACTTTTCTTTTTAATAGTCGACTTATTTTCAGCAGTCAATCAAGTTTGTATACACTGATCACAGAAACAAAAATGTATCGCACACTAAACCCCCAAAGATTGGATGGATATAATCCATAAATCCATAAATTGATGGATTTAAAGGCAAAAAATATCAAGCTTTTAAGTTTGTTTTAAAGCACTTAGCCTACATAAATTCTTCAGTAAAATATTGTTTGTTTATACACTGTAAAAAAAAATATTTTCATGATTTGTTATCACAACTTTTTATCTTTTTTCAAATCAACTTCGATTAACAAATGTGTGAAGATAACATACTATTTTGAGTTTCTGTTTATTAAACCATTCTTCATTGTATTAACTCAAATTTTTAATTACAACAAACTCAAAATTTTAAGGCAACAAGGTAACTTGCTTTTTTAAGTTAAACCAACATTTTTTTTACAGCGTAGAGCTGTAAAATCATATGGCTAGTGCCTTAAAGAAAGTTGTGTACCTATTATGACTCACGTGTGCATTTTATTAATTAGGAGACCAAATGTTACAACTGGGAAGATTTCTGAGATCTGCCATCATTAGATTGACCACAGCAGGAAAAATTTAATGTGAGATATGATATCTCAATTTATGTTTGTGAATCATCAGTGTGAAAAGACGTCCCCCACATATGTGTCTCTGACGTGTCCAAACACAACTAATAAACAGCAGGATAATGTTATGTGAGTCACAGAAATCTGTTTATTTGTCTTCTTTGCTTTTAATGGACAGCTCCAGGTTTGGTCAGCAGGTCAGAACGCACTCCAAGCTCAGACTTGCATTGTCCATTCATTATTTATTCAATATTTCTTTATTTATTGAATGTTGCTCCATCAGTTTGCCTGTACTCTTGCTTTTTTTTACTTTGTTGCACTTCATGAGTGAACATTACTATTTATTTGTACCCTGGTTTTATTAAGTGCACAGTATCATTTTCAAACGCAGATTACTAAATTATGTTATGCATCTGCAAATAGAGTTCAGGTAATCTAAATCAAAGGATCTGGTTTGAAATCCATGTATTTTAATAATCCAAAATAGAGATTACACAGTCATAATCAATTTTAATAATTGAATCATGACCATATTTTACTCAAGATAATCCTGAGATGGGCTGAAGCCAGTGTTTATTTCTTAAATATTCCATTAAATTGCTTGGTGAGCCCAGTTTTTATTTCTGATAACCTCAAAAATAATAGATATGGACTAAATGCCACAAAACTCCAATTTATTTATGCTAGGTTACTAGTCACACTGGGGACATGTCAGATTTTTTTCTAATTGACAGCATTTCACAGATGCTGTCCATAACCAGTAAGTTGAAATAAGCCCAGAACATTACTTTACATTCTTGGTCCATGGTTCAAATTCACGTAGAAATTCACAAAAAAAAAAAGTGAAATAAAAACTGAATTGTTCACCCTGGAAACCATTAGCTTGTCAAGTAAAGACCACTTTTGGCTCTAAGCATGTGTTTTGTCTAGTCTGATGTGATTTGATGTGGGATTTTCAGTTCAGAAAGGAAGAGAACTTCCTTTGACAGTTTGAACAGCCAAATAGCGTGAAGCAAAATGAAGTCAAAGCAGCACGAAAACAGTTCAACAAAACCACATCATAATACAAAAGTCAAAGGAGCATAACTATTCATTAGGCCTACAGCATTTGTTTACAATATATGACCTAAAATGAAACTGACATTTGTGGCCCATTTTTATAATAGTACATATTTCCAAAGGGATATTCGACAGAAACATTTTTTAGGATGGTACATGCTTTTATACCCTCCCAGTGGGAACTGATTGCCGCACAATAAGAACTTCTTTGTTCTCGCGCTAGCCATGAATTTCTTCTGTAACCATTTAAAATGTGTGACTAAAGTAGGCTACATTTATAAAAATGGATAGTTCCAGTCCTTGATTCTGATTGGTTGAGCCGCTGTAAATTACTCAACAAACACACCTGTGACCGCATTACAATAGTATTACTGCGCAACTGCCGTTTGTGCTTCTTTGTTGCTTAGCAACCTCTTTGGAACTACATTGCTTGGCGGATGAATAAATGTGTTAATAACGTATTTTTGTTGCTGGAGTTTATTTTATGAATAAAATAAATATTAATGAGTATTTTTATGGAGTAACCGTTTTATAAAAGTAATAAGCCCCTTGAAGTCGCTCCGCGTCGTGCCTGACAACGCCCCTTAGCTGTTCTAAGTCTTCGCGGGGCTTATTTCTTTAATTAAAGATAGCAAATCCGATGTCCATAACACTGCAACATTTTACCAGAGCCCGTCTACGGACATTCTCTGATTTTACCTAAAAACGAGTTCAATCGATCAGATCAACTGACAGCAGCAGCGTCACTGAGTGGAAACGGAGCGTGACATGCGCAGAACACATGGCGGGACTCGGGAGCTTACGTTACTCCTGTGGACGACGTAATACGACGACTGGAAATATTCCTTAGATGGGAAAGAATACCTTTAGATGGCACACATCTCATCTCCGTCTCTGTGAGTTACCGAAACAACACTTGAAAACATGCAACACACACGAGACGCGCGCGTGCAGCGCAAAGTGGTGTCAACTAACTTAACTTAGTTGTCCAGTAACGTTAGCCTACCATTTACACATCTGGAGTCGTGAACATTTACGTGAATGAGTTCAGTTATTGCATGCGGTTGTCACTCTCGTAAATAACACTGTGTGTGAATGTAACGGATAAACGCTCAATAGAGGGATGAAAAACGTTTTTTGCTGCTTTATGAACGTGGCTCGTGGGGGGAAGATTTAACACAGTTTTTTCGTCTTCAAAATATTCAAAAAGAATGAGATCTTGAGATCAACAAATACACCTGATATATTCTTTAAACTAAAGATAAATAAATATTGTCCTAACATCATGTGTTGTTCATGGTTTGCAATGTATTGTTTGTTTTATAGCCTATCATGGTGCTTAAAGTCAGCATGAAACCGAAGTTCCCTATTGTGATGTATTGCCTATCCGAACCCCTTTCACACAGAGCTTTGATCCCAGATTTGGGATTGCAAAAGAATTGCTAAAGTGCCTTCTGTGTGAACGCAAACACTTACTCGGATAGATCCTGGGATCGATCCCGGGATGGGGACCTATAACATTACTGGGATCAGTCCCGGAACTAAACCGCGCCCTGTGTGAACTAAAGGCCATAAGTAGTAATGACACTGCAGCTGAGATCGTTCGCCAGCTTCATGAAACGGTATGCGATGTGCTAGTTTAGGATTGAATCTGGAAAAAAATGCACATGCGTGGTTTCTCAAGAGAGAGAGAAATCGCAGATCATAAGCAAACTCAAGACGCTGTGGAGACATTACACATCACATCCTGATGTCACGTGTCTTTACGGGATCTTTACGGGATGTGTGTGAATGCACACACAGATTCCAGAAAATCACTGGCAGTGTGAATGAACCAAAATCAAACGATTATCAGTGTATTTGCTGGAATCTCTGTGTGAAAGGGGCTTGAGTGTAAGTGAACTTCTTGAACAAGAAAGAATGTAGGGCGGGACTGGATTTAGTCCATTGGGAATGGATTGGATCGTTGGACTGTTTTCATTTGCTATCATTGTGACTTGATTTGAGTGACAGGTTGTCCCGCCCTCAAACCAGTAAACACGTTTAAGGAGAAGAGATGTTGAGAGGGGAAGAGGGCACATGAATTATAAAAAAATTATAAAACAAGAACTGTCCATTTTGATTTCATGGTGACTAAGTTTATTGGTGCAACACACAATGGCTGTGTCTGAAATCACCCCCTATATAGGGCACTATTTGAGAGGACAGACATTTGTAGTAGTGTCTGACTCTAAAGTGGACATTATCGAGTGCACTCATTCAATCCCATAATGCACCTCAATAACGAGTGTACAACCGATGTACACTCAACGTCAAGCCCACTAGAGAATTGCCATTCGCTGTGAATGTCACACTAAACGAATTCCCACGTCTCACCAGAAGATCATGTTTCCAAATTGCTCACTTGTTTTAATTCACTTATTCAGTGGACTATAATAGTGGAGTAGCCTAATAGGGAATAGTGAATGGGGGCCATTTCGTATACAGTCCATGTGTCTCACCATGAGCTGTGCTACATGATTCAGGACAGTTATTGGGATGAGAATCTGCTTCCTGTTTGATTTTATCCACAGCACATTAAGGGCCAAGTGTGTCTGTCTACAAACAAACACTGGCAGTGTTTGTTTGCAAAGCATTTGAGGTCCTCGGGAGTGGGCATATCCATCTTGTTCTTTCCTCCTTGTGGTTAGCAGCTTTAAAAGCCCTTGATCAACAGCCCACGAGGAGCAACAGTTCAGGGGTGTTTATGTACACTAGTATCTCACAAATCATGCTGTGAAAGTGTAAGATCTGTCAGCAATAGTCCAATAAAAACGTCTGCCAGCCATTGCTCAGCTCTTTATACGGCTATATCCAGTCATATTTCACGTCAAAGGTTTTGTTAAAGAACTAATTTCTCAGTCTAGTCTTGAAAGACTACAAAAGATAACCACTACAAAGAACGTCTGTTGTCATCTCTGCAAGTTTACATCTGTATAAAGTGGAACAAATAATCAGTTATTTATTGTGGCACTGCTGGTTATCCAGAATGCTTCGCGGCTGAGCTCAAATTGGACTGATCTGATGATCCGGTAGGACTATAAATTCATAGTTATTTGTATATTCTGAGTTAATTGTAGGGTTTACATTTCACTGTAATATTTCAGTCGCGTATGTTTGTCACCATTGTTGAGCAGTATATTCCAAAAAGCCATTTTTTGCCAACTTCAGCCATTTTTATTTAGTTTTATTTGTTTGCATTGATGCTGCATGCAAATGTCTGCACTTTTACTGTGACTTCAGTATGACTTTGATCAAAATTTGACAAAACAAATTGGTAACATTTTAGTTTATGGTACAATTCTCACTATTAGCTAGTTGCTTATTAGCATGCACGTTACTAGGATATTGTTTTAAAAAAGCACATATTAATCCCTTATTCAGCATGACCATATTCTACATCCCTAATCCTACCCAATACCTAAACCTAACAACTACCTTACTTACTGTTAATAATAAGCAATAATTAAGAATTTGTTGAGGCAAAAGTCGTAGTTAACAGTTAATCGTGAGAATTGGACCCTAATAAAGTGTGACCAACAAATTGTATTAGATGCTATAATGTTCATAAAAAATATTGAAGCTTAGGCTAATATGTACTGTTTTGATAGTACCAAACTGGATCTTGAACCACAAACAATCCACAAAGAAACCTAGCTTGAAATTATGAAATATTGCTGAGTTAGCATGGCTTATTTTAGCCCCAATTTACCTAGACACGAGGAGACTAAATATCAGGTACGTTGCAGTTTTTTTTCCAGTCAATTTGTTTTATGTGATTTTGTTGTTGTTCTGTTATTGTATTCAGTCAGTAGTGAATTAATATTGCATGTCACATTTGTATTTAGTAGGTTTGTAGGGGTCTAAAAGATTAATATTCCCATTAAAGTGATCTGATTACCATTTTGGGGAAGTAATTAAGAACCTGTAGTGCTTTATGTTGAACTTCCTCCACGCCGCTGTTGCCCCAGTCACCACTGCAAATCCATTTGTCAAACAGGACAATATGATATCCTGTTGTATTGTGCACCTTTCAACAGCTTAGAGCGACGACACTGCCACTCCTACTCCCAGGAGGACGGCTCCAATCGCCTCATCCCATCCACATCCAGTGTTATTCCGCATCTCCAAAAAAAAGAGCTCTTTGTCCAGATGTCTCACTTTGGCCGTTTAACTGGATAGGGCCTTATTGAGTGCTTGTGGGTGGCAAAGGGTTCAATACAGTTCCCCCCAGTCCAAATACAGAAAGAGGCCGAACAATTGAATCAGCAAATCCATCGGTTGTCTGAACGTTCTCCCGACGCTTTCCGGAGACGGTGGAGCCAGAGACCGGCTGGAGGTGGAATGTCACGGACGGTGTAGACGAAGCCAGCTGCCTCTGCTTGTAATCAAACCAAAGGCAGAACCACATGCTGCGCTCTGGTTAAGAGACATGCAAGCTCATACTTGGGTTTTATTTATGGGCCGGGTTGAAGCGCCTTTGCCAGAGGCCACTTGAGCACATGTAGCCCTAATTGAGTCGCAATCACTATTAGCCGCATTAGCCGGTTGCGCTGAAAGTCCTGCAATGGCATCTATATTGAGCTGGTTTAAAGGCGAGCACCAGGGGCCATGACTTCATCTGGCACGGGTGTGTATTGCTGAAAGACAGTGAATGGGTGGCTGCGAGGGTGGCGGGCACTTCTTTTGCTGTCAGCAGGCTTGTTCAGCGGCCCGATTACATGGAAAAGTCACATCTACAGTATATTACTGGGCTGTGCCTGATCATACATTACACGCTGAGGTGTTTAGTGCACTGCTGTTTTCCAAGTTCCTCTCACAAATCAATGTCTGACCACCCCGGCGCTGACCACCTTTAAGAACATACAGCTAATTGGACCGATAATGCCTGCCGGATTATTCACAAAGCATTCCCATGCAATGGGAAAAAGTCTCGTGTGAGGTCTTAATTATGGTAGTTATCAATTGTTGCGTTGCGAACTTCATACGTGAGTTTGCTTCTATTACGACTGCATTGCTGAACAACTCCGTTGTTTACTATTGATCAAAGAATTGATAAAACAGGTGGAAACGATATATATAGTTCAGAATATTATAGACTTATAGACAAAGTTACTTCTTTTTTACTTGTTTTCCCAGTTAAAATATCTAAAAATCCATAAAACAAGACCAATTTACTTGAGAAGCAACACTGCATATGATATTAGGACTTGTTTATGATGATTTTTTCACAAAGAATACTTTTATTCACCAAATATGCTTAAATTTATTAAAATCATGTAAAAAAAAGCCTTTAAACTTTATATACAACAAAAGTATCACAGTTTCCTAAAAAACAATGTTTTTTCAACATTGATAAGCACCAATCAGAAACTAAAAGGATCATGTGACACTGAAGACTGGAGTAATGATGCTGAAAATTCAGCTTTGCGTCACATGAATAAATGACGTTTTAAGAGACATTGAAATAGAAAACAAATATTTGAAATCATAATAATATTAGGTTTTACTTTGTGTTGTCGTTAGCTTACGAAAGGTCATCTATGACTTTTTGAGATAGGCCTACTCTACCGAATGATCTTTAAGTGCTAGTGTGTTTTAATCTTTGTTTGTTTGTTTGTTTTTGTTAAGAAAATCACGATTAGCATGCTAAGCCATATTTTCCTCTCACGTGGCACACGGCCCCCTCATGGGAGCGATCCTTTGACAGTCTTCAGCGGGGCTCGGCCGTGCTCATCGGGGACCGCTGTGAATGAATGACCTGGAAATGGACGTTTCATATGACCACTCTTCGGAAGTGGAGCTGTGAGGAGACCTATTATGTCCTCAACAGCTCCCACGTCCATACACACACACAGACAGACAGGAAAGAGAAAGATGAAGGGAAAAAGACAGAGAGGGACAGCGAGAGAAAGGGGCAGGGGCAAATTGGAGGGAGGGAGGAACGCACCCCACCCTGTTCGCTCCACACTAGGGATTCCGGTGCCCTGGTGACATCATGTCTCTTCAAGCGAGCAGACGGCATTGTTATCGCTGACTGGCTCAAACCTTTCTCTTTCTCCTTCCTTTCCTATCGGTCTGCCCCCCCCCCCCCCCTCGTTTCTTTTTCACTCTCTGCCCTTTTTTGTTTTGTTTTTGCAAACAACAAAAGGGACGCCAGAGTTTCATCAAGGCAGGAGACATCCTTCCTCTGGCGGTTAAAAAGAGCAGCCTCCCCACCTCCCCACACCCCACTATATGAATGGGCAGATCACACAAATTGGGCGGCTCCCACCGGATAACTTTACCTGGGTCTTTCCTCTCCCGCACCACCACAACCCCCTCCCTCCCTCCCTCCCTCCACAATCCCATCATTCATGAAATGTTTGGAAAGATCTTTTGAACGTCCAGGCTGATGCTCTTCCGAGTGATAGCGTACAGATTTATATCACAGAGATGAGCTCATCAGATGATAACACCCTTTATACTTGATGCTTGTATTCATTATAACCTGCTTCAAAATGTTGCGCCTGTTTTTCAGCCATGCTTTTTTTTTCTTTTCCCTTATGCACTATGGTCCTAAAAAAGGCTTTTTTGAGTATATCCATTATGAGGTTGAATCACTATGAGAGTAACATTTGGGACAAACTCTTGAAACAGGTTGTTTTCCTACATCAGAAGAAAAATAATTTTGCTGCTGACTGAAAACACAGCTGTATACTCTTTCTTCATGAGTCGAGTGTGTGGCCGAGCAGATCATAAATTGTATAGCGCCCAGTTTTGGCTTGTCAGCTCTATTCATCATAACATAAAAGTTCTGAAAGAGCTCCGCTCTTTTGTTAACCCCGTTTCAGCTCAGTGTAGGTCACTTGTGCTTCTGTTACCAATCACTCAGCCCACACAAAGGGAAATTCAAAATATTGAGTGTGTATTGTGAGAACTCTGCCCGTGCCAAGCCAGTACGTCACGATCTCGACAATCTAACGTTCTGTCTGCTCACTACATGGACTGCATTATAACTAGGGAGCCTCATAAGTTCATTCACTTCACTCACAACCTATTGGCAATTTTATACTCCAAATGCAACTTTTAAAAAAAATTATATTTTATTAATTATTATTCACGAGTTCACACTTACAAATTATTCAGATAGAATAAATGCGTATTTGGCATGCTGTCCGAGGAGAGGGCTCCGGGCTCGGTATTCGGCCCGAACCCAGAGTACTCCCCCCGTATTCCTGGCTGTGAAAGAATAAGCCAAGAGTGAGGAGTCGGGGTGGTGGAGGGATGCGGAAAACTGTCAAGGAATGTCCAACACGATCTCATGGAAGTGTGTGTCTATACCACGAATTTCTCATACCATTTATACGCCAAAAATGGGTTTTGCCTGCATATGCTACGCACTGAAAACCCTTGGGTAGGATTAGGGGTGGGGAGTGCGTTCATATTAAACACCATAAAGTGCGTATCATATGCACGCGAAAACTGCGTATCATATGCACGCAAAAAATATTTTTGATGTATAAATGGCACGAGAAATAACATTCGTCGCATAGATACGCACTTTCGTAAGATCGGGCTGGAATGTTAGGTGAGTTGACAGAGTGAATATATAGCCTATGCTTCCTCTCATGCAGGGTAGATAGGGTAGACATAGTAGCCTAATTGTTTGATGACAAGTGGATTGGATTGATTATTTGAACCGGCTCCTCCCGAACTTTGTTTATAAAACATAATTTAATGAACATTTGCCTCAGTTTGTCAGCCATTGTTTTTCCCCCCCATAAAGGTTGTTGCTATGCATTATGGGCCTGAAAATATGTACTATGCACAAATTTTAAGTAAAACTATTACGTGCGAGTAAAACTTAAGTAAAAAAAAATGAAAATATGCAGTATGTACAAATATTTTACGTAAAACTGTTACGTATTTAAGTAAAACTTAAGTAAAAGAGATATTAAATAGCCTACTTTAAGGAAAAGAGATATTAAATACTTTAAGGAAAAGAGATATTAAATACTGTAATGAAAATATGTATTCAAACTATTACTTAAGTAAAACTTAAGTAAAAAGATATTATTGAATATTGTAATTATATAGTATGTACAAATATTTATGTTTAACTATTACTTAAAATTAAAGTATATATTACATATTGTGCTGAAAATATATAGTATGTACAAATATTTACATAAAACTATTAAGTATTTAAGTGAAACTTAAGGAAAATAGATATTAAACTGTAAGGAAAAGAGATATTAAATACTGTAATGAAAATATGTATTAAAACTATTACTTAAGTAAAAAAATATATTAAATATTATAACTATTATGTATTTAAGTCAAACTTAAGTAAAAGAGATATTAAATATTGTAATGAAAAATATTATGTACAAATATTTACATAAAACTATTATATATTTAAGTAATACTTAAGTAAAAAAAAGTGATTCAATATTGTGCTGAAAATATGTAGCATGTACAAATAATTATATAAAACTATTACATATTTCACAAACGTATTAAGTATTGTAATGAACGTTCGCCTCAGCTTGTCACCCATCTTTTTTCCCCCACAGAGCTTGTTGCTTTGCATTATGGGATTTATTGTATTTGGCAAAAAGAAGGCATTATCTACTTTTCGTCAGAAAATTCTGCTACAAACTCGTAGCATTTCTCCACATTTTCACGGTTGGCTCTGACTCCTGGTGTTATGAAAATCTCTTTCCATCTGCCCTTTAACCTGTCCTAACCCTGTTTAATTGTCTACTCCACCCCTCTGGAGACTGATGTTACAGGTCCGACCACCTCCGTCTGCAGGAGACCAGAGTCTCCAACGCATTGTTGCCACCTTCCTAGCGCCGTAGCAGCTCTGGAAATATAATGATTTGTTTATTACCATCAGCCAAGACGTAGAATTGGGTCCCACCGTGGGAGGAATGATGTATTCTTTGGCATGTAAATTGATACTTTTCTATCAAAAAACAAACTCTGCAGTGTCATGAGAAATTAACGGTAGTGATCCCCTGAGAGACTTTTTCTGTGGGGATATGGCAAAACACTTGTTTCTATATAACTAATGGTGCCTCACCATGTTAAGTATCCATGGAAATTGGAACAACAGCTTTAAAAATAAACTGCACACACTAGGACATTTCAGGGATAGTGTCTGGAGGAGAGGTGGCAGTGTATGAGTGTGTGCGCTTAGGTAAGGGAGGGTTCGTTTCAAACGTGTGCTAAGAAAATACCATATGCACTTTGTCTTGGCAATTAGTAAGCAGAGAGTAGTTTATCTTAGTCAAAACGTATTACCCTCAAATACATGATAAAACAAATTTGTAATGCACATTGAAATTTTATTATAAAATAACTAAATAGTTTAATGCGCATTTACTTCTATGTGTATGACAAAATATAAAATAAATAAATATGGACTATATACATATTTATTTATTTTATATTTGGTCATACACATAGAAGTAAATGCGCATTAAACTATTTAGTTATTTTATAATAAAATTTCAATGTGCATTACAAATTTTTTACAAAATATGTATATATATACTATATAGACTATATACATATGACTATATACATATATATATATATATATATATATATATATATATATATATATATATATATATATATGAATACACACACACACACACATAAAAAAGTATATACATATATACACATTCTAAAAATGGAATAAAATGACAATGAATAAGTAAATCAAAGTTGTAAACAATGCATGGCTATTAATAAAAGTAAATAAATAAAATATGTTTTGACAAATCAGAACAATCTACATTTAGAAGTAACTAATATATTGTTTAATGAAAACAGCATGCAAAACATTTTTCACATATGCTCATCAGAAACTCTGAAAAAACAGAAAAATTAATGCCAGAGAGTCTGTTACTGTAACAAAATAGCATCAGCATGTATTTACTGCCTTTTTTGTGGCCAAGCATGAGAACTTTTTTTCTTGTAATAAATAGGGCCTTTAATCATGGCAATGTATCATTTGAGTATAGGGTTAAGGACAATGCTGGGGGCAAATAAAAGACAAATAATATCAACAATAAAAATAAAAATAATCATATTCTCTTTCTTCCACATCGTGCATGAAAATAAAAGGCTCTTGGCTCAGAAGAAGAAGAAGAAAAAAACCTAATGGTACTTGTGGAGGCTTCACGTACATTTCCATCCCGCCGAGCAGTGCAGCTTATTGACTGGCATATTTTAATATGCTTTCCAGAACTCGGTGGGTGGCTCTGAAGGCAGCGCACTTGAAATCTCTGGTGTTTTAATGTTTCATCTTTGCTAATATACTCAAGGTCGCTGAGAAAGTTCCTTTCAAAGTCAATTGTCTTCATCTGGTCTGAGAGAGAAAAAAAACAAGAAAACAAGAATACATGTCGTGAATGTAACATCAAATGGCTTGTCTGATGCCACGACAGGCCACAGGCTGTTCAGATTTCGAACTCTGGTGAAAAGAAGCTGAAGTCTGTTCATCTTTCAGATTTTCTCTGTCGAGGCTTCTTGCCATTCCTCTTGAAGGTTTTCGTGTTGACAGTGCTCGTAACTGACCTTTCACCTTTACTTTCATGCCAATTCCTCCTCCTCCTCCTCTTTCATGTTGAGGAATCTTGCTCTATGCTTATGTATATGATTAGCTGGCTCTACACTTCCTTCTTAGCATATCCCCAGGCTACTGTTGGACCCTGGGATAAAATCTCTTCTCTGTGTGGGTCATTGTTAGTTGGGACCCACAGACTTTTGTTGTGATCCTTACAGAATGATTTCTTTTTTGTGTGTTTGCATGAAAAGTGGCGTCCGATCTATAAAAATCACCCGGAACAATGCAGAAAAAGGCAGGTAGAGAAAGAGACAACAAAAAATAGAGACGACAATGCTTTTCCCAGTGCTCAGATGTCTTTTCTTTGCCGCTGTCCCTTGCGGTAACAGGACACCTGGACCATTGGTGTGCTGTGTTTATCTAAATGTCTCTAAGGGACAGTTAAGTGTGGTTCCTTAATGGGACTCTTTTCACTGTTAACAAAAAAAGTGCACCTCTCCCATGTGATCCATTCTTCGTCCTGACTTACAGAGCTATACTTATGTAGAAACGTACAGCCAAGACACGTCAGACTGTATTCCCACCCTTATTGACACCACCACTGCAACAACAATAAAAAACATTGGATGTATGGGATGTCATGTCCAAAAATACTTCTGATTGTTTCTTAGACTATGGACACAACCAGGGTTATTATCGTTAACTAGTACTCTCCTGAATAGGCTATTTCACATAACAGATGTTTACATATAGTCCAATAGACAAAATAATAAGTGAATTTATAAAAATGACCCCGTTCAAAAGTTTACACACCTGTGAATCTTAATACTGTGTGTCATTACCTGGATGATTCACAATTGTTTTTATGTTTTGTGATGGTTGTTCATGAGTCCCTTGTTTGTCTTGAGCAGTAAAACTGCCCACTGTTCATCATAAAAATCCTCCAGGTTCGGCACATTCTTTGGTTTTAGCATCTTCTGCTTATTTGACCTCTTTCCAATAGTGACTGTATGATTTTGAGATCCACGTCTTCACAACTACACGACTCATACACAACTACAAAAGGTAAATATTCACTGATGCCCAAAGAAGGAAACATGTTGATCTTGCCTTAAACTACGGTATGTTCGGCCCAGATTATCTGGTAATGTGAGGCGTTTATAGCCTGGCAACCCAGACCTACATCTAGATGTTAGGTCTGGCAACTCACCATTGGGATGGCTCAATCCGAGGGGCGGGATAAACGATTGTCTTTTAAATTCCCTCTGCACGCAATAGGATAGCGCTAAAACCAACCAGAGCAACGAAAAAGGTGACGTAGTCAGAGCGGCAAAGATCTGGTCCGGCAAAACTCTGAACACTTTTTCCTTTTTTAAGAATGACTTAAGTGCCGTTCTTTGCTCTTTTCTCCAAGAAAAACTTAACTCAAAGTCCTCCAGAGTCGCAGCCAAAGCCGATTCAAAAGACCGCTGTTCGCCAGCAGCAGCAGCCATTCTTTGTTTTAAAGTGGCAGGGAACCGTCGCAACTCTGTCGTCATTATGTTGAGCCCGCCCCGCCTACTCTATACACAATGTGATTAGCCTTACCCAATTTAGGTTTTTCCAGCTCGAAAGTCAACGGAGAGTTTCTAGACTACCCTGGCTGCAAAATAAATTTTGCTGCCGCTAGGGTGCGTCTAGATTTCTATGCTAAGGCATTTACAGATCAAATCTTAAACATCCCGATCTGCTTGTGGACACATTGTGGCAGCCCCGACAATATTTAGGATTTTTAATCGGGATGATTGCGATTATGATTACTTCAGTACTTCCCTAATAGCCAATGAGAGACAAGTCTACAAGGAGATGGAAGTGACGTAACTTTTTAAATGGCGACCGCAAAACAACAAGCTGCTGTACATGTCCGGTGGACAATGGCGATGGAGGAACGGCTGGTCGAAATGTGGCAACAACACGACTGCCTTTATAATGTCTCCTCATATAATGTCTACAGCAAGTTGCCGAGACACAGTATCCATTTTATTTACATCTGCTTCCCCGTGAGATCACGTCAGGTGCTGCATCTGGCATGATCATCTTAAGAATATCTTGAAGTGTGTGATGCGCCACGATTTTCAAATCTTGTTGTGCAGGTTTGAGATTTGAAATAAGAAAATTTGTGAAGATTCTCCTTATGCGCGTGATGCAATTTGATTTCACAATCGGTTAATATTTATAGACTCCTGTAGTCTGAGCCCGCCTTAACTTGAACACGAGTGAAATCTGCAGTAGAGCTTTTTCTCTTGAAACCCCAGATTGTGCGGATTCCTACTGGAAGGACTTGGGGTACGTTTACACGACAACGATGTACTAAAAACAGAAACGTTTTTCCCTTTGGGTTTCTCATGTACAGACGAGTACAAGCGTTGCACAACGCGAATCCCATTCACACGGACCCGCTAAAACAACTAAAAACGCTGTATTATTCATGCCAGGCCAGTAGTTGGTGATGTCGCTTTGTAAAGAAACACTACGCGCCTAAAACTGAACACGTAATACGCATTGTGACACGCATGACGTCACCGTTTTCACAAACTCATGTTTTTGTAGTTTACACAAGGTATCGGTTTTAAAAACTTGAACTTTGAAACCCGTTTTCAAAAGTTTTTGTTTTCAGGCCCTCCAGACTCTCGTACATTTAATTTGTACAGAGAGTCTGGCCTCTCTCCATTGACAAGCGTTAACTTCATTGTAGGCGGGCACTCTGTTGAAGTTTAAAACTATTGGATCTGCCCAGAGCCACTTTGGATCTGCCATAACCAATCGCTAACATTTGGTCGCGACTCAAACTAGCGCACGACCTCAACGCCATCGTTCTCAGCCACTCCCTCTGTTCGCTGATTGGACCGGTAAAAAATTGACTGGAGAAAACCCAAGAATATACAGCAATCCCAGACTGACGTACTGAAGGAAAATTAAAATTGAGCGGAAGCACGTAGGAGGGTGGAGCCAGACTACCCCAAAACGCTGTTAACGTGTAAATAAACTGCCAAAACGCAGAAAAGTTTTCTGTTTTTAGTTGAAAACTAAATTTCATCCTGCGGAATTTCACTGACCAACAGTAAATCTGACCACCCCTTATCACAGATCCATAATTTTTACTCTTAAAATATGAAAAATGGATCACAAAATGCTGCACATTTGGATTTAGCCCATTTGCTTGCTGTAACTTATGCACAGCTGGTGCAATCCTCTCCAGGATGTGCTATAAAACGGCACACTTATCCGGGGAAACGTTTACATTTCATTCTCATTCTAATTTAAAGGAACAAGTACACACTTCAGCTCCTTATCAGGCTGTACATCCCTTATCAGGTTAGATGTTTAATGCTGTAACCTGATCTCTGGCTTCAGGCAAAGCAGATAGCATTTCTCTTATAGTTCGCTCTTACATTCGGCAAAGTGACCATGTGCCATGATGACGGTTTGAGGAGTGATGGACGTGCTTGAAATAGAAGGTCACTAAGAGGCAGCTGAGGTTCATGGAGGGCTAATGGGGGCCAGATGTAATGCAAGGGTCAAAGGTTATTTCCCATCTCTCTTCCTCTGTCAGTATGAATGCAGTGCATTGACACCCAAATCCAAAGAAGCTTAATTTCTCTTCTGATGAGCGAAGCTGGCAATTGTGTTTTGACATATCATATGACAAATTTCCAGAGGAAGACAATCGAACTGCAATCAAAATCCTGACTGATATATATATATATATATATATATATATATATATATATATATATATATATATATATATATATATATATATACAAATACCAAATACTTAGACAAATTCTAAATGTTCTATATAGAGGCAGAGTAATAAAAGTTGAGAATTAATCAGATTTGAAACATATGTCAACGAATCAGAATCAAGTATTCACCAATGCCGTTGTATAAAGCTGTGCATGACATCGCTACAGTTAGCATTAAGATACCATGCTTTAGATTTCTACAATTTTCTACAGATTTCTACTTTTCGCCACAGCATTGGAGTCAATGGCAGAAGCATTGGCAGTTCCTTGAGACTGATGTTGGTAAACCCCTAAACCGCATCGTGCGGTCACATCTGTCATCACAGGCTTTGAAAACAACCGCTACACATCATGAGTAGATGATCTAGACAAATTCATTTCAAAGAGGGAGAAAGATTTTGGAAAATGGCTACCATCATGCTGGGGACTATTAAAAGTATTATATTATGTATTATATTATTGCATTACTTTAAAAAAATAAGTAATTATTATGTAATTAAGTTGCATACTTTTCTGGAAAGTAACAGAGAATGTAAACTTTTTCCCAATCAAATGGTCAAGGAGCCTTTTTGACATCACATGTATAGTCGCTAGTGAAGGGCTTCGGCCTGTGCATGTTCTTCTGATGCCATCAGCCAATCAGCATTAGCCAGAGGCGGACAGAGTACACAGCTTCATTACTTGAGTAAAAGTACAGATACCCCTTGCTAAATTTTACTCAAGTACAAGTAAAAGTACTACAGTCAGATGTCTACTCAAGTAAAAGCACTGAAGTACTTGTTTTTAAAAGTACTTGAGTATCAAGAGTACAAGAGTAGCCTAGTACATTTTCTAAATATTGCATTACTACTGCCACAGTGCTTATGTACAGAAACATCCTACATGGAGTTATGAAAAATGTTAATGTTAATACCTTGGAGAATGTAAAAGGAATTGAAAGTAAAATCAAGTAATTTTCATCTTTTTACCACGTTGCTTTATTTAACATTTCTCACTTGTCCACAAGGCAATAGCACAATGGCAACGCTCTGACAAACCTCTGCTAGAGTTTTAATGGATGTTTTGCACCCACATTTGAACTAACAATTGTGCGTACATGTGAGTTTCTCTGTTTTTTCATCAATCAAATCAATAAACCTAAACCAGCAAAGAAGGCAATATAGCAATGTTCTGACACACCTCTGAAAGGTGATTGCTGATAGGCTGTCCCAATCAGTGCACCTGCACAATCCAGTCACGTTTGAGAGGGAAACAACAAATTGAGGGTTTCCGAGATTTTTTTTTTAACCTTTTTTTTATTGTTTATTTTTTTAGAAGAAGTAACGGGTACTCAGTACTCACGGTTATGGATAGAAATGTAGTGGAGTAAAGAGTACAATATTTGCCTCTCAAATGAACTTGAGTAAAGTCATGAGTACTCCCCAAAAATGATACTCGAGTAAAGTACAGATCCCTCAAAATTGTTCTTAAGTACTGTACTCAAGTAAATGTACTCCATTACTGTCCGGCTCTGGCATTAGCTATATGACATAATTTTTTAGCAACTCTAGAGAAATGGTCACACGGCATGTATGGCTCCGGTGATTGGCTGCAAGTATAGTCCAGGGCTGTGTCCGAAATCGCATACTCTCTTTAGTAGGTAGCGTACTGTACTTATTTTGAATAAGTACTTGCTTTGTAACTACTAAAAAAGTATGTTCCTTATGAGATATCATTCACCATGTTGTCATTATCATGTGACTTACCAGCATCAGTTGTGTTGCTTCACTACCATTCAGCAATCCTCTCCCGTGGCCTCATGGGATAGTAAAGTGTCCATCATATGCACACTTCAGAATCTCAGGAGTAGGTCATCTGTGTACTTTTTGCATCTTTTATGAGTACTGTGAATTCAGACATTACTCTTGTCACATACTGGTTGTTGCCTATATAGTAGGGAAGTATGCGATTTCACCCAGAACTTTATCTATGGACTAAGATGGCCTAATTCAAACAGCATACTTCCTGCGCTGTGCTGACGTTGACATGAATGCTAATGCTGGGTTTCTCCAGATATTAGAAACTCGTGCTTACAGAAAGGATCTCTTAAACTGAGGTAAAATTCTGAGAGTTAAAATGCACAGAACCTTGAAATACACAAGCTGTAGTTGATTTGTACAACGTTTGGCTGTGAGAGCAATAGGTCTCTTCTTTTACATAATTTACCAATACAGCTGCCATCAGCATACGGTGTTCATTTGGCTGTCCAGTTCGAGGAAGATAAACTACTAAAAACATTCTGAAGCGGGTCCTGGGTAGTGTCAGAAGATCTGTGCTTGTTTGATTTTTCACATTGCGTCATTTTAATTATAACTCCAGTGTTGGGGCAAGTACTGAGAAAGTACTCAATGTACAACAAAAAAAAGCACACTAACAGGAATAATTAAATAGTTTAATATAATTTTCTGCACGATTCTAACAAAACCATGCCACTTTACAATACAAGTAATTGCTCTGTAGCAAAACCTATCGAGCTGCTTGCTGTCTACTAACTAAAATATACTTACTACTTATAGACAACATCAATGTCTGCTATCCAAAGTGACTGACTTGAAACTCTTTAGGTAGCATTATACAATTAGCACTTAACTCACAGTTGATTTCAATAGAGTTTGTTGCTAAGTTAATTACACAATACTTTTAATCATACAAATACATTACACACAGGGCCGTCCTTAGAGCGGGCCGCGGCAAACGGACCAATAAGACAATCAACAGATTACAATATGTCAATTCTCAGACATTCATTGACCCAACAAACAGCGATTGAATATGTGCCGCCCAATGGCAATATACATCGACAGGGCAAACAGATCGATCCGACAAAACCTGACGAAGTTTCTGTCGCCGTCTGTCAGTGCAGTATATAAATTGGCCTTTAGATATCTTGGATTGTGGGATTGCCTTCTCCACAAGAATTTGGCCAAATCTTAGAAATGTTCCTTTCTAAATTTAAAACAGTAAAACGCAGATGCTGATACACGGCATGATTGTGGCGTGTGTGCTGAAATGTGCAGGTTTTGTTCACTTCATCACCGAGGATCACAGAGACCAGTGACGTGGATTTTCCAATTTTCTTTTAATCATCAGAACTCGATGTACTACAGCAACAGAAACCATAACGAATCAAGACAACTATGACTGTCTGCTTCCTCTCAAACGACTGTCACTCACCGCCATGGAAAGATCAATAAAAGCACACAGTCTTAAACAGCGAGGATGACTGCTTTCTATTGCTTTGATCATGACTTTCCAGAGTCTGTATTCCAGATCCATCACCCCCTTTATCAAGGAGATACAATCAAATCTCAGCTGCAATCTAAAGCCCATTATGACATTACGGACTTCTCCTAGGAGAATATATCTTCAATTAGTTTTTTTTTCTTATTTAAAGCATAGAAAAACACACATTTTAGTGAAGTTTATGCTTAAAACAAGAAAAAGTCCTCACTAGTACAGTATATATATTTTGACTTGGTTAGGGGTTTCCCCAAATCATAACAGACAAATTGAAGCAAACAAAGCCATCACTTATGATTTGGCAAGTATTGCCAGCATCTATAACTCTGTCTTTGTTTATAGTCAAACCAGCTGGGCATAGCAAGTGTAACGTGACACAAAGCTGGATTTACAAGACAAACTGTACTAATATCACTTACACTTGCCTGCATTATGATAATTGGCCGCAAGCGCATTTGGAAAATGTATTTCATATGTGAAGTATATCTTTGGAAAATCCCGGTAAGACGCTTCAAACGGTCCTGTAAGAACATAAGACTTCGAGCCATTAGTGTGCTCGAATGTGTCTCAAAATGCCTTGAATGATGTATGAGGTTGTGTGGGGTAATATTCAGACGACCAAAGAATATATCAGGCTAACCAACAGTGTGGTAATTGGCAACCGCATTAAGGGTTGACACAAAAAGGCTCTTTAGACGCCTGGAACCTAAAACTACATATCAGTACTGGGTGCTGAAAGTATATTTGTCCGAAGGTGGCTAATATCTGGCCATCAGCCTGAAATTGGCTTGATTACACTTGCGGGACAGTTTAAGTCCTTGTCTTACGCTAATTATGATCCTCACCTCAAATTTTCCTCCCACTGGGATTCCCCACAAGTCTTCTGAAGCAGTCCAATAGCTTCCTCTAAGGAATTTGATATTTAAGATGTTATTCTCTGAAAATCTGCCGTTCTGATGTAGCTCTCAAACCTCAAATCAATCATGACAAATCAAGCCTGAAATCAAACCTGCTGAGATGGGTCTTTCTGCTGCATGTTTGAACTAAATGTGAATACTGAGCACTGTTATACTTTAACATTAAATGCACCTTAAATTTCAGACATCAGAAGACTTATACGACAAATACTATGGTTACAATTGTGGCTACCATGTAAGATAAATTAGCATAAGTGTAACGAATTCTTATGAATGGTTACAAGCCGTTTCAAACATGTAATTTTAATGTCGAGACATTAGACAAACACTTTATGGTATAGTAAGTTGATTAACCGTTTCGATAAGTTGGATGAAGTGATAGTCACATTTCTTAATATATATAATGTTCTGCAAAGGGAAATTGATGTTTAACAATAACTTATAAACCTTTAAAGACAGCTTTTCTGCGAGCCTTCAAATGTATTAATTATTTGCTTGGAAATTAGTTATAATGTTTGGTACCATTTACTTGTGAAATACTGAGACACTTATTTGTTTGTGTTGTTTACTTTTAATATAAATATATATAAAAAAAAGTCTCAGGATGGAATTTTACACTGCAAAACTATATTATTTAATTCATATTGTTGTCCAGTAAAAAAAAATATGTAAATTGTGGAAGATTACAAGCTTTATTTTTCTTACCCTATTGTACTTTTTTTTAAATATCAAACCACACCAAATTTTTTCCGATTTATACCGATTATAAGAAAAAAACCCACGACATTCAAGATATATGTTCTTGTCCTATAAAGATGCTTCAACAGTGGAAATCAATACCAATTAAGTGCTCTGCTTTGATGAATCAACCTTGTCTGCGCAGTCTCTGTTGCCTTTAGACACCATTAATGGTTAGGCTCTGCCCTCCTGTGGTCGTCATGGCAACTCCTCCCCTCCGTCCCCCTTTCACCAACTGGAATATTGTTCCTGGATCTTTGATCAACATCTTTGCTGATCCTGGAACAACATTCCAATCAACCAATCAGATTTGAGTGACAGGTTTACAGTTTATGTCAAGTTTAGGCTTACAACCAGGGTTAGATGTTTCTACATCAGTGTTATTGCATCATTTCCCTCTAATTTTAGGGAGAAGTTATGGTAGGGATAGGGTTAGGACAACATTTTCGGACAAGAATGTTGTTCCAGGATCAGCAAAATGCGTCTTTCTTGGCATAATCACTCACAGGGAAGTTGAGCGTCAGAAAGGCTGAGATCTCTGCTTTACTTAGTCATGCCATTAGAACAAACCCATGAAACCGTCTGCCTTCTGTCATCTGCAGAAGAACAGTGATGAGTGTTGACTAATTGATAAATGCTTCCTGATCCGTGGCTGTGCGCAGGGGAACTGAACAGAATTAAATTGCAAAATTGGCCATATTGCTCTGATTTCCAACTGCACAACTTGTTTTTTCCCGAATGGAGCCAAAGTCTAAAAAGGGTCACAACAACATATAGGGACTACGAACGATTCTTTGATTCGCATTATTCTGACCAGAGATTAATTCAAGAGTTTTTTTAGTGTTTGAATAAGTGGACCGCAGCAATTTGAAGTCTTTAGTTTCAAGGGATCGTTCTGTTCTCTTGTTTGTTGAGTCTGTCATTACAGATTTCATGCAAAATCGATTTAAAGTCTCTGGTTATGGTGGCCTCGCAAATCCACATCACACAGGATCACTTAAGCGTCCGTGTCCCGCTGTGAACATGGAACTGGAGTTAAGCAAAGAATCACTGACAACTGATTTAACTTCACTTCTTCTTTGGATCATTGAGAATGACTGAATGCACACTTCAAGACGTAGGTTTATAAATAACTTGCCAGTATATAACTGCGTTTTCCAGGTGTTTCCAGAGCTGTTACTGGTGTCTTGGTGGTCTTCCTCGCACAGTGACTCCATTTGTGAGGACAACCCACTCAGGTTTACAGCCTTTCTGCTGTAAATGTCAACTTTAACCTACTTTTTTTCTAGCCATTTTGAAAGTGGCCAATATGTAAATGTAAAAAAACCTCAGTTTTTTTTTAACAGTATAGCCACAAGACGTAAACATTATCAGTGTGAAAAAATTACTTGCTAACCTTTTCTGTTTTAAAATTATATATACAAAGTTCTGTCATGAAACTCTAGATGGTGCAGGTCCTAACTCAACCTGCTGGTAATTACATCATTCTCTGAATGGCACAGCTGATTGGTTCCTGCAGTTCCCAATGAGCTCGCGTGCTCAACCTTCAAAATACATGAGTAGCATTTGCCTTAGCAGTGCAGCGTGCTTTCAGAAACCCTCCATCTTCCCCAGCTCCACCTGTATAGATCTGCTACGGGTAATTGAGGTCTGCTATATTGTACAGCAGCGGCATGTCTTTCTCACAGCAGCGTGTTGTGTATGTATTGGCAGTAGCAAGTCCTGTACTTGCTCTGCAGCAGCAGCAACAGCGTAGAAGATCCGCCAAGACCAAACATTGTCATATCCATTACCATGCCAATCACTCAGAGAGTTTTCATGACAGAAATATATATGAGTGTTGCAGCTTTTGTTTCTGCTCTAACAGCCGCAAGACCAGCCGAACGCTGTGAGTGTGTTTTAGAAACCAGGAATGGTGAGAGAACTGCTTGGTACGTTTTTCGTCTTCAAACCAAACTTGAATCCCATCTGGCGAGCGCGCTTCCCATAATGTTCACGCATTAAGTCAGTATGCTGAGAGTAGGAGTCTTTTGTTGCTGTTCGAATGCACACACACACACACACACACACACACACACACACACACATATATATATATATATATATTATATAAATCAACATTTTTAAATGCGTATTTTATATTTCTTCATAGTTTTTAATTTGATTATGCTGTTTGAAATGCTTCATGGGATTTTAGTTTTTCCCTCACTAAAGCCGTTGAGTACACGGTCTTGTACCTTTATATTTTTTTGTTTGATTTTGAAATACTTTTTTTTTGCTCAATATCAAACTTTGTAATGTTATGATTCACCTTTTAGCTGGTTGACTTGGTTCAAGCCTTATAACGGTTTGACTTAAAAAAAAAGAGAGTATTTTTTTTAGACTTTGAAAAAAAAAATACTTTTTTGAAATCCCTATGGGGGATATACATCCCTATACTGGAACAACATTCCAATTAACCAATCAGAATTGAGTGACAGGTAAAAAAACAACAACAAAAAACAGACTTTTACTGTATGACAAAAAAGTTGAAACATTGTTCAAAATACTGTTCCACAGAAGAAAGAAGGGCATACAGGCTTGGAATGTCAATAAGTTCAATGCCAGCAAAAAACAAAACCTGAAACATTATGAAACATAAAACATTGACTGTAAAACATATGTTTAGTCAACAGGAACAATTTGCATAAACTGCATATGAACATCTGACTATAATGGACATAGTCTTATAAGCAACTCGAAGGAAGACTGCGCTGCTGTTTGTGAGCAAAAACATCCAAATGTCTGAGTTGGTTTTTAACTAATAGATTTCCTATGGTTGTGTGCTGGTGAACGATGAAACCACACACATAACAGCAGGCTTCAAACTTCCCTTTTAACGGCAGCCAAACGTCCTTGGACTGCTCTCGATAAAGATTAATACTTACGAAGATAATTCCCAAGAATAATTTTTTACAGACTCTTTACAGACTTTTTATGAGACCATATAGTAAACTTCAAGTCAAGTGTAGATTTTCATTAATATACGCATATGTACACCATTTGTTTCGGTCTCAAGCTGTTGATTCACTTTGAAGCTTTGCCTAAAACATCTTTGCATTCTCACATGTACATGTTCGTCAACCCGCTTGTATGTCCCAGCTATGCTTTGATGGATGGAGGGAGTCGGCCGCTCACAACATCTTCAGTTTCGCAGATAATTAATTCAGTGTCACTTTGGGAGAGGAATTCCAAACAATGGATTTGTTTGCTGTTGTTTGTATTGGGTTTTAAAAGCGATATGGAAAATTCGACGTAATTCTAGGATATAGCCTTATTCTGACCGGGTGTTGTCACAACAGTCAACCGCAAAAAGGCACACAAATGTGCAACAAATTTGTGATCAGAGAGCGCTTCATGTTGAGTAACAGCATCAGAATCTTTAACTCACTTGACAAGCGTTCTGAATGCCTGAAGGCCAGTTGAAGATAGAAAGTGCACTCTCTTGCAACTCAAGTACATATTATGAAATGTATACGTCACAAACTAACTTCTATAGTTATACATCTACAGGTTGAAATAGCCAACATCAGGCATTACACTATCATTATTGATTAAAAAAACAAGCAAAATGCAATAATCATACAGGAAAAAAGATGAAGTAGCAATTCCACGAATAAGGAACAAAATAGTCTAAATTGTGTTGTAAAAATAATATTGATCATCTAGGCCTAAATATCTATTCACCTAAACATGTCCATTTACAGTGGTTTAGTGTTGGCAAATAGTGCTGTCAAATCATGCGCACTTGACATAACATTTTCTTTTTCTTGAATCCTCCCTTGTCTGGCTTATGCTACTCTGAGCAATGCCTGAACTTAGTATTTTGAGCACTTCTTGCGTTGTCTTTGCCTCTTCATGATGACTCGCTTGCTGTAGTCCTCATTTGTAAGTCGCTTTGGATAAAAGTATCAGCTAAATGACTAAATGTAAATCGACTAACATAAAACTCTTTGTTTACATAATATATGTGTGAGTATATATATTATTATATTTATATATATATGTATGTGTGTTTGTATGTATATATACACACACACACACACATATACACACATATTATAAATAAAAAACTTTTGTTAGGCTACATGTGATTAATTGCAATTAATCGATTCGAAAGCAATATATATATACTGTAAGTCAAGTCATCTTCATTTATATAGCGCTTTTAACAATGAAGTGCTGTCAAATCGATTGATCGCATCAACATAAAAGTTTGTATTTATGTATGCGTGTATATATAATATATATATTTACAAACTTTTCAGAATCAGACTTTTTGTATTTATTCCAGGCCATTCAATTAAAATGTTAGCGGAAACGTAACTGCAACTTTGAACTGTTGGGGGCGCTAGAGAGATAATGGTCAATTTGATGCTAAGACACTCATAATATCATGCTTTTAATATTTCCCTTATCACAGGATGTTTAGTATATAAAACCAGCACTCACTTGACCCATTACACTCATCGTTAGTTAATACATTTACTAATATTAACAAATGAGACCTGATTGTAAAGTGTTACCAAAAAAACTTATCTATTGACAGTTCAGTGTATACAAACAAAGAAAAAAAGACAAGAAAATATTTAAAGACTTTATTATTCTCAAACGTGTCCCTTCATTCAGCATAGTTAGAGAGGTCTAGACTCTAGAGAAAATCAGCCTTCTCATTGAAGGAAATCACCCAGAAGTTTCTATTTGATGCCGCTGTTACTCATAGTCTGAGCTTTGCACACTCCTTTGCCAGCGACCTCGAAGGCAGCGCCCTTGTAAGTGGCCACGCATTGGTCATCGGTGCGCAAGTCTGGCTGGACCTGCTCCCACACTTTCTTCTTAGGGTTCAGCTCCTTGTCAGGCTCACCTGGACCACAAAAAAAAAAGTCTTTAGTGATTAGTTTTCCCAACAGCTGTTAAAAGACTGAAAACAAAGCCGGTTTTGAAATCATGACGGGGTGTCATTAACATCCACTTCAACAGGCTAATTCATAGTGAGTTTAAAGTGACTCCGTTCCATTAAAATCAAGCCGAGCCAAAGCGAGATTCTCCAAAACTCAAGGACTCATGGAAACCAGATAAAGACACCTGTTTTTGCTACTACCTACAATGAGCAGACATAAATCAAACCAAAATGAATCCAAACACTTGATTTGAATGCAGACAGGGATCCTGGTTTTATGCGTCTACTATTCTAGTGCTGACCTTTTCACAACCACCATAACGGTACAAACAAAGAAAGGTCACAGTCTGTCCCCACTACTTTTAACGACTACAGGACAGGTACAGATACGTGCGATAAATACAAAATAAAAACTCAACAAATATGAGATTTAAATAAAATCCCGGAGACTTTTGCATGGGAGAATACCAAATAATTGCATGGGAAAATTCATAAAAAGAACAAACAGAACACAAGAAGAAAGAGTAGAAAAGGAGGTAAAAAACATAATATCTAAATTGTTGTCTGTAATCCCTCTCCCTGTAATTATTGTGTTATGGCCATTTTTGTTGTTGTTGTTGTAAATGTCATTTTATGACTCCCCAACAACTGGAGAAATTTGGAGAACTGCCTTATTCCTGCTACGTGCTTTTTGGTTCATATTGGGAACAACAGAGAATAACAACTGTGATTTACTGTGAAAAATGGGGGGAAAAAAGGCCGGGACAACATCTTAGGCTTTTCAGCCAAAAGGAAACACGAGGAGGAGCTGGGAAAGGTGGAAGAGACATTATTCTCACTGTGTCCTGTGCAGATGGTCCACCTCTTCGCTACACATTCACACAGTTCCTGGGAATCTTCCCGTTAGTTATTGTGCTCAAACACGAATGCTGCACTCTTCCAAATCGCACGCACGCCAGATCCACCATATTATTTAGCACCTTGAGAATACAATTTGGATCGTTTGTGAGGTTCCCCAAAGCACTGAGGAATTTGCTCTTTATTTTTAATGGGAAAATAATATTAGGTCTAGCTTATAGAGTTGAATGCAAACAACTAAAAGGCTTGAACACGCGATGCAACTTTTTCCAGATTTTTGTCCGGATTTACATTCTGAACAAGTCAAGTCACATTTATTTATGCTATATATAAAATACATTATATAAAATACAGATTGTTTCAAAGCAGATTTACAGTGATAAACAGAAAAAAATCTCATTCTGCTGTAAACCAGCTCTAAAAAAGACGTAAACGGTCGTGTTGATTCAGTTCGGTTCAATAACTGTGCAAATTTCATCAATTATGAAATGAGTTCAATTCAGCAATAAAGCAGCTCTGGAGAAAACCGTGATGTTATCATCCAGATCAGTTCAGTTCTCATCCAATAGAGTCATTGCAGTCAAGTCAATAATATTGGCGAATATTGAAGTCTTCGCTAGTTATGAGCGGCATCAGCATTTCTCACAGGTTCGCGTTTAAAGTGTGTGTTGAGAGAACGGTGTCATCTTAGCGGCCTCTAATTTAATAACTGATGATCCTTGCGACGGAAGTGAATCAATCAAAACTAACTTTAGTTCAAGAACCGCTATAAAGCCAAAACAATCTCGGTTACCTTAAATTATCCGTTTATTACTGTAAAGCCGCTTTTAAAGAATCTACATTGTTAAAAGCGCTATATAAATGAAGATGAATTGACTTGAGAAAAGTTATAGCCAGTCTGCAGATTTCGGGCACGCAGAGCAGAGAGATTTGACAGAAATTGCAGTGTGTGATGGGCACAGACTCAGAATATAACAACTTGTTTCTGTACTCTGTATATTGAACACTATATTTCTGCACTTCTGGTTAGATGCTAACTGCATTTCATTAGCTCTGTACTTGTACCTTGCATAATGACAATAGAGTTGAATCTAATCTAATCTAATATGAGGGAATTCAACATGTTAGATATTTTGAGCTGATTTTAGAGCGCATTGTTTTCATTCGTCACGAGGCGCACGTTTCTGCGTGAGTTTGTGTTCTCGACTACTTGAAGATCTGGTTGGATGTGATCCAGTCATTTAGTGTATGTATAACGCCTAGTGTTGTGTTGTGTAGTGCAGTGCATTCCAGTTAAGAAACCCAGAACATCAAGTCCTTTACTGAAAGATCCTAAGACTTCAAAGGGACAATTGTGGTGAAACAACAGCCTTGAGAATCTGTACCCCCTAAAGTGGCATAGCAAGATGTTTGACTACCGACATGAGAAGGCTGGACTGCATTACAGCTTATTATGGCTGAACTTGGACAGGAAGAGAGAGACCATCTGAATGACATACCAAATGGCCAACCTGTAAAATCTTCATCCTAACAAGATGTTGTGGCAGGTCAATGATGCGAAAAGTTTGAGAGCTATGGCCGACAAGCTTTAAGAAAACTTGGAATATAGTGCATGCATTATTTACATCGATTTTATGATATTTGAATGCAGTTTTTAGATCATGACAGCTGCTGGTCACCATAGGCTCGTTTCATTTTTATTTTTTTTAAAGAGCAGCGTCAACATTTTGCCTAACGTCTACTTTCGTGTCTCGTGGAAGAAAGAAACTCATACTGGTTTCGAAATGACATGAGGGCGAGTAAATCATAGCAGAACTTTTGATTTTTATGAGAGATATTCCTTTAATAAACCAGCATGAGGCACTCAGATGGGCTCTGTGAAGCAGACTGTAGATGCCATTGGACGACTGAACGGTAATCTCGTATTTCATTGCAGTACTTTTGTGTATAAATATGAAACGTTACCTGGGAAGCCCTGGACGGAAACCCTGTCTCCAGCCACGGCTCCACTCGGGGGATCCAGGATTTCAACTTTCTCCGGAGAGCTGGCACACATGACCATGGCCTGAGACAACACGCCTCTCATCTTAGCAGGCTTCAGGTTGCATAGCAGCACAGCCATACGATTCTGCATCTGAAGATGGAGGAATCCGGCATAAGACGTGAATCAAGTGCATTCTTCTGAAGAAGAATACTATAAAATTAATGTTTAACTTATAATTGCATGGCAGAAACACAAATTATGCAACGGTCCAAAAATATCAACAACATACTGCATAATAAGGAACAGCTGGGCAACTTCATAATAGCTGAATTATTCGTTTTTATAACCAAGAACAAGGGAGGCAGAACAAAACAGACCCCTAACTAAAATTAATAAACTGAATACATGCAATAAGCAATTCTCATTCATCTCATCTACCGCCAAACCCTGAATGTAACGAACTGTGGACATTCATTATCATCTCAACACTATAAATGCACAAACATACGTAAAGCAACTGTGATGTAGTCATAACCCGAGAGGGGGAAACCCTACGTGATTAAATGAATGAAGGAAACAGATGCGTTTTATAGGCGTAATTAGAGTTTCTGACGAGCTGCTAGGAATCCCCTAAACAAATCATAAACTCGGGGTTCTGGAAAATAAAACACAGGAGACCGAGCTGTCTGCATGGAGCAGGTTTATGGACCCGCATGAATCGTGCTGGTGCAGACGTTTTATATGAAACTGTAAAACTGAAATATCCCCCTTCACAATATTCTGACACATAACACCTAATCAACAAAAGCCGCATTCTGTTTTTATGGCAAACAAAGATTGCTCTCAGGTACGGTAGCGAGGTGTACAGTGTTCATGTAAATATTAGCTCGACAATTCGATTTGGCCATGATTCAGTTTGTTTCGTGCATAATTCATGTTTCATGTTCAAGGTGACAGTTGCATGTACTTACAACAGTAATAACAGTACATTATGCATAATTAAATAAGCTTAAACAGTTAAACACTAGTACTGTACTTAAGTACTGAGTAATATTAATGTACCAGTTTATTTGTGTAATTACACTGTAGCAGCATTACCATAAAATAAAGAGTAAACAATATTTCTTTCAATTTACTGAAGACGAATGTAACTGGAGGGACAATTTAAAGGCACCCTGAAAACAAAATGTAAGTTTTTTAGATTTTAGTATGAATATGTTAGCCTTAAGGTTATGAATAAGCTGGTGTGTTTCAAAACAATGACGAAATTCGCATTTAGGAGAAATAAGCATTCAAAACTTAGTGTCTCACTTCTGCTAAAACTAATCACGGACTTCAGCTTCTCATCACATCTTCTGTCCAATCAAATGCTCCCACCCCCATGCTATAAATACCACCTGACCAAAGCAACCGTTGACACGTCACGGTGTAATATGGCTTTCCAACTGTATGTTGGTTAAGAATGAAATGAATGAATCCAACGTATCATCAGCGCTCGGAATCGCATCCATGGTGCTGTCAAGTACGACTTGTAGTCTGAGAGGTAAACTAAACGCTATTGGCTATTTGAAAAGTGGGAGGAACCATTCAATATGTCCCGCCTTAGCTTCCTGTTTCAGTGGAAATTCCGTCAACGCATCAAACAAAGGTGCGCCTTTCAAGAACAGTGGGCTTTTCTTTTTCTTTTTTTCTTTTTTTTTTTTTAAGTAAACTGAAAATTGCATAGTCAGATCTGACAATGAAAATGCAATGCACTGATAATAACTAAAAAACAAAAACAAAACAATTAAATGTAATGTAAGATTGGAAATAATCCAAGACATTTGCTTTTCCAAAGGCTCTCTGCCTTTGGCTCCCTCCCTCTCTTTCATTAATCCATTAAATTATGGATTTATAATTTCTCTCTCTCTCTCTCTCTCTCAATAATTCATTAAATTATGGATTTATAATCTCTCTCTCTCTCTCAATAATCCATTAAATTATGGATTTATAATCTCTCTCTCTCTCAATAATCCATTAAATTATGGATTTATAATCTCTCTCTCTCTCTCTCTCTCTCTCTCTCTCAATAATCCATTAGATTATGGATTTAGAATTTCTTTCTTTCTTTCTTTCTTTCTTTCTTTCTTTCTTTCTCTCTCTCTCAATATTTTACGTGTGCTGGGTACAATTAATGGTTTAAGTTATTATCATATGCATCTATTTTGTAACCATTTCAAGAATATAACCTTAACCATATTTTGACTTGCATCTAATTTGTAACTATTTTAAGTGTAAGGATAATCTTATTTTGTCACATTGAACCTTTTTAATTCATGGAGTCAGATTAAAACGAGATGATTTCATATGTGAATGTGTCTTATTTAACCAAATTACTTTGCGACCCCAAAAGACGGTAACACGCGCGTCCTTAACCGGCTGACTGGAAACAGGAAGTTGGGCCGATCAGCCGGACCTTACAGTGTAATTACGAAATGAATGACTTGAGGCGCGTTATAAATGACTGAATAAATACGATAAATGATTTGTTGCACTTCAGTGATTTCTGTAGCGATGACTGCTAAACACAGGTGTTTGTCAGGGGTTAGATAGATACCTGCTCCAGAGAGATGTGTTTGACCAGGCCACTGACAACAGTGCGTGGAGCCGCGTCGCCCACATCCACCTGCTCAACGTACAGGGAGTCGGCGTCAGGGTGCTTCTCGGCGCTGATGATGCGGCCCACCCGCAAATCCAGCCGGGACACGTCAACTTTCGCCTCTTCCTGAGGAGCCGCCGCTGGCTTCTTCTCTTTCTTCTCACCTGGACCAAAAGCGCATCAGAATGTGTCTTTCAGATATTTGTGTGTTTATAAATCGGAACGGAATTTGCTAAATTATGAATCGTCAAACGACACGCCATAAATATCTGTAAAAAGCACAAGCTGTGAATGCACTGCTGTTACCGACATCGCAGCAACCTCAGCACACTGTGTCATTCTGGGGTTTTATTACCGTACATGTCCACCCTGAGGAAATGTGCCTTTAGTTTGTGAGGTGTTTTTAATTCAGCTCTTTGGTAGATATTTTTAGTTTGTGCACATTGTTCCCCAGGGAGCACTTTTCAAGCCATGTAAATTATCCAGGCTTGTCATTTCTTTTCTGTTTCCGAGCTTTTCCCGAAACAACTCTGCCAACAATGGCTTCAGTATGGCGTTTGTTTCTTTCTAATCACACCAGGCATTAAAAAAAAAAAAGTGTACAACTTTATCACTGTTTCTGGACATATGGGGTGGGGTCAGGGGACACTGTTTTGGACCACCACATCACCCTGCAAATTTTGAAATGAAAATGACTAGCTTATACAAGCGCTACAGTTCAAAAGTTTGGGGTCATTGAAATTACTTTAAATAATAAAATAATACTTTTACTTAGTAAGGATCCTTTTATCAAGTGACAGTAAAAATTTACATTGATTCTAAAAAATAAATAAAAAATGCATTAAAAATATCATGCAGCACAGCTGTTTTCAACATTGATAATAAATGTAAATGTTTCTTGAGCAGCAAATCATCATAACAGAATGATTTCTGAAGGATCATGTGACACTGAAGACTGGAGTAGTGATGCTGAAAATTCAGCTTTGATCACAGAAACACATTTTTGGGAGAGGGTTAGGAATTCACATTTTTTTAATTTTAGTAGCACAATATTTAATAATAATTAGTTTATTACAAATAAAATTATACAATTAAACCTATATATATTTTTGTATATAATTTGATAAAATTGTTATTATTATGCCTCCCCCCACCTAAACATTAGGCTTTGGTCAATAAAATCAGTTTACAGATGACCAAAATTACCTTCTTACCCTTAAAAAGTCATTTTGGTCTCAAATCCCAAAGGTTTGACCTTTTTGACTGTAAACTATTTATTTTATACAGCCATTTGATGCATTTAAAATTCTTCATGTCATTTTATCTAACATATCTCTTTATCTCTTGTTTCATGTTTGACTTTAATGCTTGAAAAAGTCACAGAAATGCATTTTATTTGTGGAAAGTCCCAGTAATTTTTTCTTTTTTTCCATAATAATTCACTTTCACGTAGCATTGCAATGCGGCCTGGTTAAACCCGCTTCGCTTTCTCAGAACACCTTTTAAATTCCACGTCAAGTTGTCAACAGCTGTTAAATACGCTTTTTATTCCAAACTTTTAAAGAGGAAAAACGAGTGTAGTAGACGACCCTTCACTTTTGCATGCAGGCAGACCCTGTATACAATTAATTCAGTCACAGGCTTTTGTGTTTTTTATGATTTCAATTGTGATTTTGATTAATCACACAGCCCTAATTTAAGTCTAGAAGAAAATGTGCCAAGATTCCTCCAAGTCTTCTAAATGTGACGAGCCATATAGCACTGCCAAGAAAGAGATATATACGTGAAATACAGGTGCAAGAGAGCCTTTCATCCACACCGAAACACAGCATTCATCAACACTGAAGGAGGAGAGGCATATTTGAGAATTATTAAACTGCTTTTGACATCTGGCCCACAGGAATGTCCGAGAAACACACAAGTTAACTTGTTTTTCCTCAGCCCAATAATGCACAAACTGATCTGCGATTTTTGTACTTAGATACAGTATGAACAGAGTGTTCCCAAGTTAAAGGGATTTAAGTGATTTGAAATGAAAATCAATTTCATAATAAATAACCATGAAAGGAAATCTGATTCATTTCATATGCTCTGTTCTTTAGGATATGAACACTTATGAAATATAACAACCCGAAGACAATAGTGACGTCTTTAAATCTGGTTTGCCTTCAGATCCGTTTGTAACCCAAATGAGTTTGACCAGTATCCACAGCTAACATTCACTCATGGTCTCCTCAAACTGTGCAAATGCATTCATTACACGCCATTATTTATGACACTGACATACCCTGACAGCATCTCATCTCACCGCAGATGCTGAGTCGGGACATCGCGTTTTTTCCCAGGCACTCTTTACTTAAACTGTGTCTGACAGGAGAGATAACAGCTTTCATGCACGTCTTTCAAAATAAAAGTCTTGCATCAGAAAATCACGTTTGTTATCGTTTCTTTGACTGCACACTCCGCGACCCAACGGTTGAGAAACACTGGAGTAAATCATTCACATATTCCCCAAAAATTCAATTCACTCCTAGACACGACAGCCTACCCTTAAAGGAACACTCCACTTTTTTTGGAAATAGGCTCATTTTCCAACTCCCATAGAGTTAAAAAGTTGAGTTTTATCGTTTTTTAATCCATTCAGCCGATCTCCGGGTCTGGCGGTAGCACTTTTAGCATAGATCATTGAATCTGATTAGACCGTTAGCATCTCTCTCAAAAAAATGACCAAAGAGATTCGATATTTTTGCTATTTAAACCTTGACTCTTCTGTAGTTACATCGTGAACAGATTATAACACATTTTTGTATCCCTGTTGGGGTCGGATCAGTTGGATCGACAGAGGGTTAATATTAACAGAACAGTTATAGTTTAGCAAAAACAGCATTTAAAAAAATAAAAGTTTATCCCTGAAAACAGCATTATGGTAAAAATGGAAGCTTTCTTACCTGTACGGGCTGAATGGCCATTTTTATCAGTTTTCCCCCTCTGTTTGGCCTAAAACACTGTTTGTGTGGTCATCCAGTTTGAAGTTGACTATAAAGGTTTTTCAGTTTTCCATTGCGGCGTTCTGTCCGTATTTACGATTCTTTGCTGCCTTTAGACGCAGCCAACGACGCACTGGACCCTTCACTGGAAACCGATACTAAACTCCTGCTAAACGTTCACTTTTTGAATTCTTTCACGCGGGAACAATACAAGTCAACACCATTATGACTAAAAGTTTGCTAAGTGGTATGTCCTACTAAAGCAAGGCAGTATTTGACTTGTAAGGCGTATCCATTGCAGACTGAAGGGAGTGGCCTTGGACGCCACCATGCCCAAGTGCATTGTGGGTGTTGAAGTTTTCCAACCAATTTGGCAAAAAGGAAGTCAACAGCCTCTTTTCTCTGTTTTCTCTATTCGGGTAGACACCGGAAAAAAAAAAAACTGTATAGGCAGTCAATTTATTAAAAAGCCAATTTTGCCAGCGGTGAAGCATTCCTTTAAATATATAATTACACAGCAACACCGTAAAATAAAGCTCTGACAACGCAAACGTTTTGGATGGTGTTGCAAATGAATCAACAGCAATTGCTGGAAACTTTGCCACTGCAGAGATGAACTGTTATATAGTCTCAAAAGTATGCTTACCCTTCTTCTCGGCTTTCATCTTTTTCGTGTCATCGCTGTTTTTGGCAGGAGGTGTTTTCGTGGCGGGAGCAGAAGGCGCTGCGGGGGCAGGTGGCTCTGCGGCAGTCGGTTTAGAGACACACTGGACGCTGGGCTCCGCTGAAGGCATGGCCACCTCTTTCACTGCGAAGAACAATTATTTGACTTATTTGTCATTAGAAAAACAATCCCCAATACTCACCACAAGCTGAAGGTTTGTTTACTAATTTGAAGGCACTATATTAACACTCATCTTGCACCGCACAGATTTGCATCCACTCAAATGCTCTCAAGAATGGGAATGTCCCTCCCTCTAATACCACATGCAACTAACTACGAATATAACAAGGAACAGCACAAAGTCTGGCTAACTTTTTCATATTTGATTTTTAACATTAGTTCTGCGTTTAGGCGTTTCTGACCACCCAGCCGGCATCATTGATGGTTAAATGTGGGTGGTCACGTGTTCATTCGTTTAATTCTGGACTGTAGAAGTTTTGAATTTTAAAAGTTACAGTATGTTTTCAAGTGGAGCATCTTAGTACTTAATTATTTCAGGAACATCAGCAAGAATACAGTGTGTTATGTGATATTATACCTCCTCTACTTCTTTCCATTTCAAAAAGTTGTTTCTTCAGGTCCTCAATGTCCTTCTTGAGCTTGGCGTTCTCCACCATCAGTTTCTTCTCCTCTTTCACTGTGGCCTGCACAACTACACAAAACAACATTTATTAGAACAAGACAAACACACATCAATTCAGCAGTGACAAATAAGGATGCAGTCCTGTTTAAAATATTATTAAAGGGATAGTTCACCCAAAATGTTGTTCCAAACCTGTATGAATTTCTTTATTCTGCTGAACACAAGAGAAGATATTTTGAAGAATGTCGGTAACCAAACAGTTAAAGGATAATTCCGGTATTTAACACCTTGAGTCTATATTGTAGTTTGTTTTGGATGAACTAGAGTGGTGGACAAATTTTTTTTGACAATGGTTCCTCTCTCGAGTTTTTGACTATAAAAGAATTGGCCATGGACCCA
This sequence comes from Phoxinus phoxinus, assembly GCF_949152265.1. Classification (NCBI taxonomy): domain Eukaryota; kingdom Metazoa; phylum Chordata; class Actinopteri; order Cypriniformes; family Leuciscidae; genus Phoxinus; species Phoxinus phoxinus. The sequence goes on from NC_136881.1 coordinate 35,545,342, forward strand.
TTTAACATTGGAGTCAATGGGCATGTCCGAAAATGTCATTAAAACAGCCAATAATGTTCGTTTACAAAACTGTTAAACTCACCGAGTGGTTAGTGGTGTTCGTTGATGATTATAAACAATATATCGTCGCAATATATGATTTCAATCCGTTTATTTTGCTATAGTGGAACTATTTTTTCAGACACTTCACAACTGTGTAATTTCCGCTCAATATTTGAATCTGAAGCGTTAGCACACTCCCGACCACTTGATGGCGATAACCGATGTTTATGTCTCGCGGGACACTCACGGTCACAGTCGAGTTCAACTTCATATTACACTGGTCAGTGGTCACGTCTTTCAATATGGTAAGAATTTGTGCGGTCAAAAACTGCGGTAAAGAGCTCTGCTCGCTAGCCTTATGAGAAACGGAAGCGAGCAAAAAGACTACATCGACCAAATGTAAACAGCCCCCTTTCCGTTTCCGTTAGCGCATTTATATATTAACGAGCACTCAGTCCTTCAACAGAATTCAATGGGATTTTACAAAATGACGAATAAAACACGACAGAAACTGTATTTCGCAACACTTTTTGTTTCTGGAACATCAACTAACATCACTAATCACTCTGTGAGTTGCACAGTTTTGAAAACTAATGTTAAAGGTTGTTTTAATGACATTTTCGGACATGCACATTGACTCCAATGTTAATTGGGTCCATGGCCAATTCTTTTATAGTCAAAAACTCGAGAGAGGAACCATTGTCAAAAAAATGTTGTCCACCACTCTTGTTCATCCAAAACAAACTACAATATAGACTCAAGGTGTTAAATACCGGAATTATCCTTTAATGGGGCCCATTGATTTCTATAGCATGGAAAACAAATACTATGGAAGTCAATGGGGCCCATCAACTGTTTGGTTACCGACATTCTTCAAAATATCTTCTTTTGTGTTCAGCAGAAAAAAAAGATAAATTAATTCACATACTTGAGGGTGAGTAAATTATGTTTTCATTTTTGGGAGAACTATTCCTTTTATATAGGAAATATATAAAATAAATCAAAGTTTTTGTGCTTTAAGCAACATACAAAGGCATTTTATTTTTTTCACGTTCAAAAGTTTGGGGTCGGTAAGACTTTTTTTTTTTTTTTTATATTACATTAAATACATTTTCAGCATCATTACTCCAGTCTTCAGTGTCACATGATCCTTCAGAAATAATTCTAATATGATGATTTGCTGCTCAAGAAACATTTCTAATTATTGCCAATGTTGAAAAAAGTGGCGCTGCTTAATATTTTTATTTTATGGAAATCATGATACATTTATTTTCAGCATTCTTTGAATAAGAGTTAAAAAAAACTGCATTTCTTTGAAGTTATACATCTTTTGTAATATGTCTTTACGGTCACCTTTGATCAATTTAATCTGAATAAAAGTATACATTTCTATTTGTAATAAATTTTTACTATTTTAAAATTAAACTATATTAAATTAAACTATTATATTATATGAAACTATTATATTATATTAAAATTAAACTATTTTTTTTTGTAATAAATGTACGAAACCTCCATGAAAGCAAATGATGGCACTTGCATTTTGAACTAGATTTTGAAGATGTTCCTTCTCTGTCTACTTTTCATCATACTCCTCATTGACCCGTGACGAACACACATGCACGCCTCATGCATCCGCTTACTGGCTTTCTCTTTCAGCAGCTGGACCTGCTGCTTGAGGTATTCGATGAGCTGCTCAGCCTCCGCAGCCTTCTGCTCCAGTCTCATGAGTGAGGGTGTGTGGCCAGACATCCTGAAAAGAGATCGTACCAGGAACCTGGAAAAACAAGCCAAAGGGAAAGATCAAACGCGGTAGGGACTCTTAGTCACTCATAAACATGCTTAAAAAAAAAAAAAAAGATCCTCTGGGATATCCTATCTGTGCTTGGGAACATGCGGCACTTGAGAGAGCATGACCTCTTTAAATGAGATCTTTCAGATCTTTGGCGCTCATAAACATGAGGTGTTTTGGCAAACTTTACACGGTGCTTTAATTTGTAATTTATACCGATATGTGGCCAACTTTCTGTCCTAATCCCCTTCCATGAAGGGGAATCATAATGAAACGTCTGACACCAGCCAGATGCTTAACAATAGATCGGCTAGACGCCAAACAACACGTGAAAACCTCATCAAAGAGTATATTCTTCATCCTAATCCCAGTGAACCCTATTCACTTCAGTGCCATTAGAATCGCCAAGTTGAAGTTCGTCAACAACCATAGTCCCGAACAAGGAAGAGGATGGAAATCAAGCCATGTGGCGTCTAAACGTGTGTGTTCTCATGTCCGCGACGAGACAAATCCTGCGCGATTGCGTCACTGTCCTCGCGGCCCCCCGACCGCCACTATAAAAGCGTTTTGATTGAGGAATCCTCTTTGGCTCCACAATGGATCAAACAACAATTCCCATTCAGTCAAAAGACAGCTGGTGAAGGAACATGGACACATTACACATTTGGCTTCGGCTCATCCACTGCAAAAGGACTGAGGGAATTTTTACAAGGCGTAGGAAAAGAGAGGAACACATCATAACACACAGTGCAGGGTGGTGCTGGAAAACAACAGCTGGCGCGGGATGAAAACACAGAGTTCAGATGAGGAAATTAGAAACACAAAAAAGCTGGAGTTGATAATATCGTGGATCAAAGTCTCTTGTTTTTGAAGTTCTTGAACTGCTTTAAATGGGCCTGTGGTGGAAGAATTTATGAGCTCCACGACAGGACTGTTTTCATTTGCATAACCCCTGAAAACGAGTCCCGGGGCCGAGCCGGAGCCCAAAACACTTCCAAAAACATTTCCAAAAAGCTTGGTTGTCACCGTTTTCCACTAATCCCCTTCAGCAGTGGTCACCGGCATCGCATGACAGCCAATAAATGAGAACGTGAAGCCATGCAACGGATATAAAAATTTGTGAAACGCAACCAAAAAAAACAAAAAAACGCAACGGCATTTGTGAAAGGAACCATGAAAACATCAGTGCTCTTGAAGACGTTTAAGGCCATGTGCTACATCCGACACCAGTGAACACTTACAGGAGCAGCTGTCACATTCATGCAAGTCTGAATGGCGAGGAGATAACGACCACGCACTTGTGCCGCACATTAGTCAGCGTTTCCATTGGCCACCAGCCCGTCATATCGCAATAAAGACTTCAGTCTCTGTTACTCATCTTTAAGAAATACTAAACTATCGTAACTACTTGTATCCCACAGGAATGATTCTATGTAATAGTAATTGTCCCTGAAATAACTGCATATTAGGAACCCAAAACAACTTTAATTTTTTATTTATTACTATAATTATACTCATTATAAATTATTTATTAAGTTTAAGGTTTGCAAAACCAACATATACCCAGTTTAAGATAAAATAACTGGTGTTCTGAGTTATATACACATCCATGACACTTATTAAGGTTTACAACACCTCCATGCTACAAGTCACTGATTTGTAAAGTAGGAAATGTTTAATGCAACTGGACTCTATTATGTTAAACAAGATAAAGGATTTCAGTCATATACATGTGGCCTGCACAAAACACTGTATAATCATGCAATATGATAAGAATAATTGGACACATTGCACTGTACATTTGCTAAATTAATTGCAATGATGTATTTGGTTACACTTTATTTGAAGGTGCCCATTTTACAGTGTCATCATATATTTAAGTACCGAGTAATAATAATAATTAAAGCTGCAAGCAGCGATGAAAGGGCCCTCGCACCCGTGCCAACCGCCACCCGGTGGATTTAGGAAGACAGAGCACGGTGGGCATTGTGCATTTAAGTAGGTAAATATAGGAGTATGTCAAAGTCAGTTACAAAAATGTCCTTTATTATGGGATAATAGCATGCGTTATCACTCAGATAAGTGTTGCTAGCATGTTTTAGCATGTTTCTAGCATGTTTAGAACTCAATGGCATATTAAATATGTCGCTAGCAATGCATCACAGTTTAAAACGTGTCACTTCCTGTCGACAGTAGGTGGCGCTATTACTTTAACTTAAAATTGTCATGTAGATGTGTTCAGGGCAGGACTCTTATCAAACGTGTGAAGTTTGGGGCCGATTGGACATTGCCTTCTTCAGTAACAACAACTTCCCGTTTCATTGCATTAGCGTGCTTTAGCACTTAGCTAAGAATTGCTAGCATGTTTTAACATGTTTCTAACATGTATATAACTCAATGGCATATTTAATATGTTGCTAGTAATGCATCGCAGTGTTAAACATGTCACTTCCTGTTGCCAGTAGGTGGCGCTATTACTATAACTGAAAAGTGTCATGTAGATGTGTTCAGGGCAGGACTCTTATCAAACGTGTGAAGTTTGGGGCAGATTGGACATTACCTACTTGAGTAACAACAACTTCCTGTTTCATTGCATTAGCATGCTTTAGCACTTAGCTAAGAATTGCTAGCATGTTTTAACAGGTTTCTAACATGTTTATAACTCAATGGTTTATTTAATATGTTGCTAGTACAACATCACAGTGTTAAACATGTCACTTCCTGTTGCCAGTAGGTGGCGCTATTACTATAACTGAATATTCTCATGTAAATGTGTTAAACATGAGAATATTCAACCGTGTGAAGTTTGGGGCAGATTGGACATTCTATGCTTGAGTTACAGCAAATTCCTATTTAATTGCAGTAATAGCATGCTTTAGCACTTAGCTAATGTTTGTTAGCATGTTTTAGCATGTTTCTAGTATGTTGTTAACATGTTTAGCACTTGCTGGCAATTTTTTATAAGTTATTAGGAGTCCAAAATGGTGTTAAACATGTCACTTCCTGTTGCCAGCAGGTGGCGCTATTACTCTAACTGATTATTCTCATGTAAATTTGTTCAGGACAGAACTCTTATCAAACCTGTGAAGTTTGGGGCAGATTGGACATTGCCTACTTGAGTAACAACAACTTCCTGTTTCATTACATTAGCATGCTTTAGCACTTAGCTAAGAATTGCTAGCATGTTTTAACAGGTTTCTAACATGTTTATAACTCAATGGTTTATTTAATATGTTGCTAGTACAGCATCACAGTGTTAAACATGTCACTTCCTGTTGCCAATAGGTGGCGCTATTACTATAACTGAATATTCTCATGTAAATGTGTTCAGACCAGAACTCTTATCAAACGTGTGAAGTTTGGGGCAGATTGGGCATTCAATGCCTGAGTTACAGCAAATTCCTATTTAATTGCAGTAATAGCATGCTTTAGCACTTAGCTAATGTTTGCTAGCATGTTTTAGCATGTTTCTAGTATGTTGTTAACGTGTTTAGCACTTGCTGGCAATTTTGTATATGTTATTAGGAGTCCAAAACAGTGTTAAACATGTCACTTCCTGTTGCCAGCAGGTGGCGCTATGACTGTAACTGAATTTGAGCATGGTCATGTGTTCAGGACAGAACTCTTATCAAACGTGTGAAGTTTGGGGCAGATTGGACATTGTTTGCCTGAGTTACAGCAACTTCCTGTTTCATGGCGAAACATCAAAATTTGTCAGGCCGCCGAGGACACGACCTTCGACGAAAACTCTAGATCTTCGCAATTTAACGTCGCAAAAGCCTTAAGATTACACTCAACAAATTTGAAGATGATCAGATTAAAACTGTAGGAGGAGTTCGTTAAAGTACGAGGCCTGAAAATGGCAAAAACTGCACAAAAATCAGAGAGGAAGTTCAAAATGGCTGACTTCCTGTTGTGTTTAAGGCTATGCTCCAAGAGACTTTTTTGTAGGTATTGGGTCATTACATGTATGTACCGAATTTCGTACACGTACGTGAAACGTAGCGGGAGGCGCACTCCGTTGAACCTTTATAGGTGGCGCTATCGAGCCATTTTACCCCGCCCAATTCTGAAACGCATATCAGATGTCAATTTTCGCCAGTTCTGACGCGTGTGCAAATTTTCGTGAGTTTTCGTGCATGTTTAGGCCCTCAAAAATGCGATTAAATGCGGAAAATAATAATAATAATAATAATAATAATAATAAACAGAGCAATTCCAATAGTGTCCTCGCACCATCGGTGCTCGGGCCCTAATTAAGCACATGTACAGGGGTAGGGAGGGAGTGGTTTAGGGTTAGTTGCATGCACAATTTATAGTAATAATTACTATAGTAACTACATGTAACGTGTAACAGACACTGTAAACAAAGTGTTACCATGTATTTTAACTGAAATTGTCAGATATACACAGAAAACACTTAAAATATATATATTTTTTTATACGTTGGCTTGTTCAGAACTGATGAATGAACTGGTTTGACAGAGCATTATACTACAAGTGAAAGTAAAGACAGAAAGCAGGAAAGAATTGTTCATTTCAAAGTACATTAGCTTTCAAACACAGAGAGGAAATAACAATAGATTTATTTGTATTACTGTTGTCATAAATTATGATAAACCAGTTTCCCTTTTTAACCCTTCACAGCAGATGTCTACGCTAAGATGAACATTTAACCATAATGTGCCATAATATGATGTTTTTATGAGTAGTGAGGAGGATCATGACTTATGACATTATTGTCTTTTTATAGATACAGTGCTGATGACTGTCACTTCACATGTTAGTCCACACGGCACATGTGTCTACAGCTCTATAACAGAGAGTTGCATTCCTAATACATTACATAGACAAATAAACAAAACATTTATTCGTGCACTAGTACTCACATACAACTGCAACCGTATGTTTCTTTGCTATAAAGCCACACGCTACACACTCGTCTCTCACCGGCGTCGACGGGTGATGACGCCCCCGGTCACGCGTCGTTCAGCTGTTCGCTGGCGCGGGATAAACACGTCACTCGCGCTTCAGCTGTTTACAGTCTCCGGAAGACTCCACCGATCTCTCAAAATCACAAATATATACCTGTAATATTATCAATGGACACGTGAATCAAATGGAGCAGTCTTTCATTTCGGATAAACAGGTATGCTGCTGATTTTATTTTGCGTTTGTAATTCACAGTTCAAAGCGCCAGCAAGCATGCAGAAATCCATGTGTGTGCAGTGTATTTCAATTACATACATATAAAATATTGTTGGTTTAGTTTATGTTGTAAACATGTAAATGACAAGATATTATTCTATGCTGTAGGATGAAACATGTTTTAGTGGTGTGATTAATCTAGGTGCTCCTGATATATTAACTGTTGTAAGTAACTATTTATGTTGTATTCATAAACAAAACACTATCCTGACTGATTTCAGAAATGACAAAGTTATGTACGAAAATCATTTAAAAGCATTCAGGGGTATATAACTGTATTCTGTGCTGTGTGTCAGTGTGTTTGTTGAGCATCAGGTGAGTCATGAAGCCCCTCAGAGATGCTGAACTGGGGGCCTCCACCTTCTTCGCTTCTCCTCTTCCTCATGATGTGTGTGGCAGCAATGGACTTCCTCTCACCCCAAACTCCATCAAGATCCTGGGACGCTTCCAGATCCTCAAAACCATCACCCATCCCAGACTGTGCCAATATGTGGACATCACCAGAGGGAAGCATGGTATGATCAAGGCTTTCTTGCTTTAGTTTAGTGTACTTTGTTTCTCTCAAATTTTCCCAAATAAGACCGTCCATCGGTAAATAATAGTAAATACAGTTTATTTCACAGATATAACTCGAAAACAATGGGGCTACTCTCTCAGAATCTTTAAAAAAATGTGTTGGCTTTTCTCAGAAGTGCTTGCTTTAGCAATAGTGTACCTTGTAAACTGTTTTGTTTCATAATTGATGAACTTTGAAACATTGGTACTGTTATTAAACTGAATTGAGCTGCTTTATAACCTAAATTTAGGCTAAAGGCCATTGCACACTGAGTCCAAAATTTGCATCCCAAATTTTCGCATGTTAAAAAATAAATACGACCTCACGTTGTCAATCACGCTTGCACACTGCCTCGGAAACTTTCGTCCGTCATAAAAAAAATCGAAACAGGTTCGATTAAATAACCGTAACTAATAAAATTAATAGACCGTAACAAGCAGTTTGAATGGTGCTTTGACAATTCAGAGCCACCAAATCACGAATACGAAACAACGCATACGAAAATTTCGGACTCAGTGTGCAATTGCCTTTAGTCTTTTTATAATTGACGAACTTGCCATATTCACAGTGTTTTCCTGTTTATAACAGTAAAACTGCTTTAAAACAATCATTCTGTAGGATATAAAGCGCCATGTAAATAAAGTCATCCAATCATAGAGCTTTCCAGATCAAGAAAGTGTTTTTTTTGTGCAAAATGTATCAGATTGTGGTAACACTTTACAAGAAGGTTTCATTTGTTAACATTTAATGTATTAACTAACTACGAGCAATAACTTTTTTACTGTATTTGTTAATCTTTGTTAACGTTAGTTAATAAAATCCAGCTGTTCATTGTTTGTTCATGCTGGTTCACAGTGCATTAACTAATGTTAACAAATACAACTTTTGATTTTAATCATGTATTAGTAAATGTTGGAATTAACATTAACAAAGATTAATAAATGCTGTAGAAGTGCAGTTCTTTATTAGTTAACTCGTGTAGTTAACTAATGAAACATTATTGTAAAATGTTACCCAGATTGTTGTCATATCTAGATAGCTGTCTATTGGACATCCTGCTCTGCAGATATTACAATTAAAAGGACTATGTCATGGCACGTTTTTGCAAGTCATTAATTTGAAATGTTTTCCATTTCCTTTTAATGCCTCGTCAAGTCTGGTTTTGTTTTCTGGTGCTCCTCCGAGTTTTATTCTCTTTTATCCTAGTGATTTTTATCTCTGTGGTTTAATGGCATTATTCATGTGCGCAATCCTGCTGCGAGAATGTTTCTTTTTATCTTTGTTTGCTTTATGGCCGTTAGTTCAGTATTTATCATGCACGATGCACTTTGGTTCATGCATGTGTGCCTTATGAGATCGATGCATGTGTATGCAAACACATGTGTTTGAAGTCCTTATGACATTATGCAGATTTATTAGTGTTATAACTTTCTTTCATGTTTGAGAAATGACCTTGAATGCAGGTCATCATCTTGCTGGAGGGAATATTCATTTCTGAGGGTATTGAAAATCAGTTTTTAAGTCTTTAGGGAAGAAGTTTTTCTTCTTATTATTGACTGTGCTGATTTTTTTAACAGTGCTGTATTTTTAACCCTTTATTTGAGTTTCCCAAATACCTTTCAAATATTCTTTTTTTCTTTATGTTAAGAACATTTTGATAATCTAAAGACCCTTTTTCCACTTTAAAGGACCTTTTGCTCAATGGAAATATTCCATGGATGTTAAAAGTTCTTCATGGCACCATCAATGCCTTTAGTTTTGGATGTGAGCTGAACTGAGACGACGATGACATCGCTGTTGTCTGTAGAGCTGCTCTATTGCTGAGTTGAACTCATTTCATCCATGAACTTTAGACGGTTATTGAACAGAACAGAATCAACACTGAACTGTCTTAAAGCTGCTTTACATTAAGATTGATGTTTGTTAGTTTGCATCATTAAATCATAATTTTCCTGGTTATCGCTGTAAAGCTTCTTTTAAACAATTTGTATTGAATTAAGTGCAAGATACAGTAAATGAAGGTGACTCTTTTTTTTACACTATGCATGTCTCTCCTGAAGTTCACCTGGTAACCAAAATACCCTGTTTAAAGGGGTAGTTCACCTAAAAATAAAAATTCTGTCATCACTTACACACCCTCAAGTTGTTCCAAACCTATACGAGTTTCTTTCTTCTGTTAAACACAAAATAATATATTTTAAAGGATGTTGGTAATCATACAGTTGACGGTAGCCATTGACTTCCGGATAAAAAAATAAAATGGAAGAATGAATGATAAAAATTAATATTATTTTGTGTTTAACAGAAGAAAGAAACTCGTATAGGTTTGGAACAACTTGAGGGTGAGTAAGTGATCCCAAAATTTTTATTTTTAGGTGAACTACCCCTTTAAATAAATCAACACAAAATAATCATACAAAAATGAATCTCACGTTAACCTAATACAGCTGACAATAGCATAAAGGCATGTATTCAGAGAATATTTTGTCGTGTTTGTTATCTTTGCAAATACTTGCTTTAAATTCTTTGTTTTCTTGTTTTTTTTTTACAGAACGGCTGGTTATTGTTGCTGAGCACTATGAAAAAAGCCTGAAAGATCTCCTGAAGCAGGGGAAACCAGTCAGGTAACAATCAAAACCAACTGAATATAATGCACATCGATGAACGCACACTGCGGTTCTAATGTTTGGGGTCATAAAAAAAAGAAAGAAATTTGAATAGAAGTCTCACCAAGGCTGCTTTAATTTGATTAGAAATGGCCAACGCCATTACTCCAATGTCTTCAGTGTCACATGATCTTTCAGAAATCATTCTAATATGCCTATTTGCTGCTCAAGAAACATGTTATAATTAATTATTGGATGAATAGAAGGTTCCAAATAACAGCTTTTATTTGAAATAGAAATCTTTTGTAACAATACTTTAATTCACATTTATTTTGAAATAAAAAGATAAATGTCCAAAGTGTACCATGGTATTATCATTTGATGCTATCACTGTACTCAGTATTTTCTGAAAGGCATATTTGACCAGTTCATGTTCTTCAGACTTCACTCAGTGACTCAGTTTTATCATTTTGAATCTGTTCTACATTATCAGGTTAAAAGACCCATTGGTATTTGTGGCTGGGCTTTTTTTTGTTTTGTTCTGAGATTCATTAGTGGTTTGCAATGTATCCTCTCATGTGGAAGCTATTGACACCGTTGTCAAATTCTTCATGTGGACCGTTTTTGCAAAGCTTTTCTTTTTGCGAAAGCATTTGATCGTTGTTTGTGTTGTCATGGCTCACACTATTATATATAATAACAATATGTTGTATTAATATTGACACAATTGGGAGCAGTTAAAAAAAAAAAGATGCATGTTAATAGCAGGTGTAAATTTGGCCAGTGTGACAGCAGTTCAAGGACTATTGCCATAGACTGAGCAAATGTTATACTAAAAATAACTGTAAAACAAGAAAGAGGACTTAATAAACTTATTGAAACCAGTAAAGCTTCACATTTTAGACAAAATATAAAGACAATTTACAGTCAAACTGATCAGTCCAGGAATATTTCACTTCTCCATTAAATAATCTATTCCGTATATTCTTTTATATACTGTAATCTATTCAATATATTCTTTTTAAAGGAACACGTTTTTCATCATCCAGAACTTTGTCTAATAGAAAAACATCAGTTTACACTACAGTACACAAGCACTTTATTCAAAACTCTGATTATAATAATTTATTAGTTTATGTGACCATCCTTATATTTTAATTCCATATTCCTGATTCAGAAAAAATGATTGATCTACTATTATCACATTGAATAATAGTGTTAGAATGACAAAAAGTAGCAAAAGTCACATTTTTAGTATGGTCTGCCTCAGCGGTCTAACGTCAATGTCAAAATGATTGAGCTGGCCAATCAAATAAAAGTAGGCGGGGTTTACTTCTCAAAGAAGCAGAGCGTGAATTCCAGCATGAAGCGTCAGTTTAATGTCGAAAGACAGTGAAGATGTAAATGCGTGTCTGCCGTGTCAACTGTTTTGCAGTAGAAATGTTAAACGACATCCAGTGATGCAAACTACTCAACTTTTCCTCAAATATGGCTGTATTGAATTGAAAATATGCATTTATGTGATTTATGTCATTCCTAACTGAGTGTGACGAGACAAGAAACGTTTCACGTTTTCAACACATTAGGCTTACAAATAAAAGTACATGTGTGCAAAATGATTATTTCCCAACTAGAATTAAACAGAACAAAACTAAAACAAAAGTTGTATCTGTTAATGCATTGCGAACTAACATGAAAATTTTTATTGACTAACATTAACAAAAGTTAATAAATTGCTGTACAAATATATTGCTAATTGTTAGTTCAAAAGAGACCTTATTGTAAAGTGTTACTGCCGTGTCTTTCACTTTCAGCTCTTTTTTTCATGCAGTATAAGCACATAAATAGCTGAAAAAAAAAGCAGTATTCCCAGCTAAACCAGTGCTATATTTCCAATAACTGAACAGCTCAGACTGCTCATATTCTGCCATCTACTGTCTAAATCAGACTGTTTATTTTGAATAAATGGCACTTAAATGAATTAAAAGGGTATTATACAGTATTTATGCCATGCTATTTCTAATGTAATTTCTTGGATTATGCCTTTTATTTGACTTCACAGTGCCTCATTCAGTCAAACATCACATAGATTAACGTTTATATCTATAATTACTTACATTTTTAGATTTATATTACTTTGCGATTGAATTTCAGTTTGACTTGATAGTGACATCAGTAGAAAATGAAAGCCGCTATTAAGTTGTTTGAGACACTCTAAAGATGGACTCATTTTCTGATGTTCTTGTCTCTCTCTTTAGTCCAGAGATGGTGCTTCACGTTGCCTATGAAGTGCTAGAAGGTTTGGAGTTCATGAATGAACATGGCATGGTGCACCGCGCCTTGTCTCCCAACAATGTTCTCTTGGATCGTGAGGTATGTGGAATCACGGAAGTGTATTGAGAAGTCATTGGCATGTTGCATGATGTAAAAATAAATGTTTAGGTTGACCAAGTGTTCAAAACTATTTTATTTTATTTTATTTATTTATTTATTTATTTTTTGCTTATTTATTTTATTTTCTATTTATTTTTATTTATTTTTGCTTATTTTTTTTTTTTTTTATTTTTTTTTTTATTTTTTTATTTTTTTTTGCTTATTTTATTATTTAGTTTAGGCTAGGTTTGCTTATTTAATTTTTTTGTTTATTTTATTTATTTAGTTTTTTCTTTTAGTTTTTTTTTTAATAGATTTTATTTTTATATAGTTCTGTAATTATTGATGGTCAAACATTTAATAATAAAATTCATAGCTGTGGTATAAGAGCTTTATAAAAATAAATAGTATAAGAGCTTTATATAAATAAACGGATAATTCTGATCAACTTAAAACAGTAAACCCGACAGATATTAACAAGATGATGAAGTTTGTCAGAACGATCGGTTTCTTATTGATACCATACTTTGTCTTGCTTTCAACTCACTGTTTTCATGGAATGAAATGTTCTTTTACAAACTCAACAGGGTAAAGTGAAGTTGGCCAAATTCGGCCTGTATCATATGACCGACCACGGAGCAGATGTTGACTTCCCTATTGGGTACGTCATTCAGCTTTAATGTTTTCCATTTGTTTCCTGCTGTATCCTCATATTCCTCAAAATGAAACGCACGTGCTTTGGTGTCTATATAAGGGCACAGATAACATCTCGGCGTCATTATAGCAGAGCAGAAAGTCAAGGCGAGCTTTAAATCTTGTCCGCCGTCTCTTTATGATGCATTGTGGCTCTGAACCGAAGCGCCTGCTTTTCATAGGAAAGAAAGATCAATGGGTCACGCTGTGCTCTCATAATAAAGAAAGATGAGCTAACATTAGATGTGCATCATTGTGGCTCATCTTTGTTTTGATAAAAAGCAGATCCTGGATATCAAAGCGGCTTCCTTATGTGGCATCCTGAATAACCTGAATCTGAGTGGCACGACCAGGAGCCCTCATGTTCTCCAAGGGGCCTGTCTTATAATATCCGGTTGTGATTTGGGTTTTGTGGGACACGTCTTTTGTTATCTGGCATCACAAGGACCACATCTGCTCTCTGTGAGACCTTTCCAGCAACCGTGTCTGTCGTTTGTTCCTCTCTGTTTTCGTAGGTATCCATCTTACCTGCCTCCAGAGGTTATTGCTCAAGGCTGTTTGTATTCCAGCGACCCCTCGATCATTGAGGCCCCGCTCGCTTCAGGGCCCAAAACAGACGTTTGGTCTCTCGGGGTGCTTCTGTTTGAACTCTGTGTGGTACGCTCTCAGAGTTTTCTTAGATTCGGCTCGACAACGACTAAACTGAATTTTACATTAATGCAAATCATTTGTTTTTTACCCCCAGGATATGAATAATTTATGATGTTACATATATTGCTTTATAAACTTAGTTTCCCTAAGGTTTTACTAACAGTTTACATATTTATGCACATACAGATGATAGATGGATAGATAGATAGATAGATAGATAGATAGATAGATAGATAGATAGATAGATAGATTTATAGATTTATAGATTTATAGATAGATAGATAGATAGATAGATAGATAGATAGATAGATAGATAGATAGATAGATAGATAGATAGATAGATAGATGGATGGATGGATAGATAGATGGATGGATAGATAGATGGATGGATAGATAGATGGATGGATAGATATACAGACAGACAGATAGATAGATAGAAAGATAGATAGATAGATAGATAGATAGATAGATAGATAGATAGATAGATTTATAGATTTATAGATAGATAGATAGATAGATAGATAGATAGATAGATAGATAGATAGATAGATAGATAGATAGATTTATAGATTTATAGATAGATAGATAGATAGATAGATAGATAGATAGATAGATAGATAGATAGATAGATAGATAGATTTATAGATTTATAGATAGATAGATAGATAGATAGATAGATAGATAGATAGATAGATAGATAGATAGATTTATAGATTTATAGATAGATAGATAGATAGATAGATAGATAGATAGATAGATAGATAGATAGATAGATAGATAGATAGATAGATAGATTTATAGATTTATAGATAGATAGATAGATAGATAGATAGATAGATAGATAGATAGATAGATAGATAGATAGAAAGATAGACAGACAGATAAATAGAAAGATAGATAGATAGATAGATAGATAGATAGATAGATAGATAGATAGATAGATAGATAGATAGATAGATAGATAAATGGATAGATAGAAAGACAGATAGATATATAGACAGACAGACAGACAGACAGACCGACAGACAGACAGACAGACCGACAGACAGACCGACAGACAGACAGACAGACAGACAGACAGACAGACAGACAGACAGATAGATAGATAGATAGATAGATAGACAGATAGATAGATAGAAAGATAGACAGACAGATAAATAGATAGATAGATAGATACATGGATAGATAGAAAGATAGATAGATAGATACATGGATAGATACATGGATAGATAGAAAGACAGATAGATAGATATATAGACAGACAGACAGACAGACAGACAGACAGACAGACAGACAGACAGATAGATAGATAGATAGATAGATAGATAGATAGATAGATAGATAGATAGATAGAAAGATAGACAGACAGATAAATAGAAAGATAGATAGATAGATAGATAGATAGATAGATAGATAGATAGATAGATAGATAAATGGATAGATAGAAAGACAGATAGATATATAGACAGACAGACAGACAGACAGACAGACCGACAGACAGACAGACAGACCGACAGACAGACCGACAGACAGACAGACAGACAGACAGACAGACAGACAGACAGACAGACAGATAGATAGATAGATAGATAGATAGACAGATAGATAGATAGAAAGATAGACAGACAGATAAATAGATAGATAGATAGATACATGGATAGATAGAAAGATAGATAGATAGATACATGGATAGATACATGGATAGATAGAAAGACAGATAGATAGATATATAGACAGACAGACAGACAGACAGACAGACAGACAGACAGACAGACAGACAGACAGATAGATAGATAGATAGATAGATAGATAGATAGATAGATAGATAGATAGATAGATAGATATTAACGTTCATTGTTCAGTTTCACTGAGTTTTTAACTGTGACAAAGATTCTATAACATTCTTACCTTTTTGATATCATGTGACTTGCGTTGTCCAATAGGGAAGGCAGATTCTGCAGAACATTGATATTAGTGAGAGAATGAAATTCATCATCACCTTAGGTGAGTTCATGTTTACATTACACTATTTACATTGTTTTACATCACATTATTTTGCCCATATTCTGTTGTAATGAGTTTCACGATTGGAATATCTCTGATTTAGTTTTTTGTTTTGTATCATCTTATTGTGTACAGGATGCATGGACGACATAATCACTGTTCTTGCTGAGGAACACGGGTGCTTGGATACTGTTAAGGTAAGTTTGCTCGTCTTAATGGATAGTCTTTTATCTTTCTACTTTACCTTCCATACAAAGATAGATCTCAATTTGATTGTTTTTTTTTTCCTAATCCTTTTATTGCAGAAAAGTGCACAATAAGTGTCACAGTAAGATGTGGTTTATGTTAGTGGTTTCATCTTAAAGGGATTTTACTTTAAAAGGTTTACTTTGAAACCTCTCAGATAAACCCTCCTGAGTTTGAAAGTGAGCGCGCACTGGCCGTATGGCTAATGTTTTACAAATGTCCTCATAAAACCTCACTTTCAGTGGAGTTTATAGCATGAATGACAGGAAGTGCTGATTTATCAGAGTTTGGCTGGGTTTGATGCTTTACTAATATTCTTGTCTCTGACTTTTTCCCCAGGAGCTGCCTGAAAATGTGCAGGCTTTATTGAGGAAATGCCTGACGTTTCTCCCTTCAAAAAGGTAGCCTGTCCACATCCTTTATCATTTCTTTATTGAAAAAAAAAAAAAAAAAACCCTCTCTAATCTTCCAAAGCTTTCCGTGCCGTCAGAAGGGATGGTTTGGCAGTGTGTCATTATGCCATGAAATCTTGTATCTCTTTTTAATTCTGGAACAAATACAAGGACTGTCTTGTTAACGGCTGTTCTTATAAATGACAGTGTGAGAAAGGGCAGGATTAGTTTCCAATTCAGCGTTTTATTATGATGGGTGATATTGTTATAAAATTTATATTTTTCATTTGATACTAAAAATGTGCATATAAATGGAATAAATCTAAATAATAATAATGTAATATATAAATAAAAAATAAACGAATTAAAATATTTATTTTGAATACTCTATTTATTGGACATTTTAAAGGTGAACTATGCAGGTTTTTTTTACCTTAACTGAACAGCTTCGGAGTCGTTGGAATGGTTATATTACTTTTTTCGGGTTGAATGGTGGTCGTCTCGCACCCCCCTATCGCATGTGAGCGGGAAAACCACCCTTGCAACTTTGGGCCGGCGGGCCGGCGCGTCAGGAAGTATTGAATGATATCAGGTCTCGCGATGTAACAAATTGCTTTACGGCAAAAAAATCTGCTACAATTCTGTAATTATTGCGCTCCCTCCCGCTGTTCGAACCCGAATTAAGAAGACGTTGTAAAGAATGTCCCGTCTGCTTTGATTTCGTTGATCTACTAGCCTCTGGTATCTGAGAGTCGCCAACAAGTTTTTCGACAGTGTTGTCAAATATCTATTCCGGAGCTGTAGGGGGAGCTCTATAGAGAAACCTGCGAGCAAAAAACGAGAATACAGCGAAGAAATTCCCAAAGGAATAGCCCTGATTTAACAATAGTTACAATAATTTTCACAATGAAGATGCAAAACTTATGAACAAGTTTTAACGTCCCCATCCCTACCTAAACAACATGGCAATAAAGAGAACTGAGTCAATATACAGTCTATAAGTGATCAGTACAACAACAAAACAAATGTCTCTTGCTTATCCACTTGTGTGTGTGTGTGTGTGTGTGGTTACTTATCGTTTAATTTTGTATATGTCCCTCAGCCCTAGTTGTGTGCTTTGGTCTAATTGAATCGTCATGTTACTGGAAGTGATTTGCTATTTGTGAATAAACAGAGCAGCAATTAATAATAATGATTAGTGTCTTCACTAATTGTTCCTGTCTTTCAGAGCCACCCCAGCCGAGCTTCTGGGAGACTCTGTGTTTGAGAGCATGTCCTGTCAGTACACCCCCCACCAGTGCCCCGTGCGTCTGTTTGCTGCCGCCCCGCGCTGTGCACGTTTAGAGCTTCCCGAGGACATCAGCCAACTCTGTAAAGGTTCGGGTCAACAGAGCTCACACTAGAGGAGAATGTTGAAAAGTGAATGCTAAAAATAAGGTTAATGACTGTTCCTCTGTGGTGTGTAGATGATGGAGAGAACTACCTGGTAGAGAGAGGCATAGATGAGGTGTATCACCTGTGGTGTCTGGCAGGAGGAGACCTAGAGAAAGAGCTGACCAATCAAGAGATCATCCAGTCTAAACCTCCCGCCTGCACCCTTCCCAAGTACCCGCACGGCTCCGATCCATTATTTACCATTACCATTACAGATTAAGCTGCTTGCATTCAGCTAACTTGTCGAATTTGTTTGTTCTTTAGGTTCATTTTGGAGGATGGCGAGTCTTTTGGTCAAGGCCGGGACAGAAGTTTTCTACTGGATGACACAACTGTGACGCTTTCTCTTTATCAGCTCAAAAATGTTAGTGTGTTTGCTCGAACGGGACATCAAATTTTTTTTTTAAATGACTAAATATTCTTTTAATTGACCTTTTTTTTCTTTTTCCTAAAGCTACTTTTTGTATTTTTGTATATGCTTTTCTCATTTAACACAATATCTTTTGGGGGTAATTTCTTAATTCTTGCCGAATTTGATGTGATTAATTTGCGATACATTTTTCACCACATTGTGTAATTAATTAGATAAAGAAATGTAATCGCTTGACAGCCCTAATATGGATATATATATGCGAAAGCATCTAAACAGGTAAAATAGGCACTATGATTATATATTTGAGGTCTAAATAACTACATTTTCGACCTAAAATATTCTTAAAATTACATTTCGTGACACAACAACATTAGTATTTTGAAACAATATGGTGGATTTGCTCGACCGCCATGACAGTCGCCGCAAGCGAAGTGATACAAATGGTGAAGCGGTTCCAGCGCTGATACTGGGTGAATATCGCCCCGCTGGAAAAGGTTCTCAGTCAATCAGATCCGAGAACCAAAAAAACTGTTGTATAAATGTGTATATATACATATATGGTAAATTTTAAGGTAACAAAAAATCATACATTTGGAAAAAAAATGTTTTGGGGAAAATGTCTTTTTACAAATTTGGTTGTTGAAGTTGTCAAAAGTTTTGAAACTAAATCTGGACAATATACTGGTGCTCTTTATTGGTGCCCCTTATTATTTTTTCTCTCTCTAACAAATCCCCCCAAGCTAATGTAATTTGACCTGTTGAAACACTTCTGATCTGTCATTGCAGAGGCTGAAGGATGTTGCTGGAGAGACGTTCTATCCGTTATTAGAAGATGAGTAAGAAATGTCCTCTTGATCATTATCTCTCAGTTTGTGTTCAGTATCCTGGTGTGTTTGGCAGCAGTCGGTGTCTGTCTGATGGAACAGAAATGTGTTGTCCGTGTGTCCCGCAGGCAATCTAGCCTGCCTCAGTCTAACAGCAGTAATGAACTGTCTGCCACCATCACACTGCCCCTCATTATCCGGGAGCGAGATACCGAGTACCAGCTCACCCGCATTGTCCTCTTCGACAGACTGCTCAAGGTCCTTTACACACACACACACCGTTTCTGAAAATGACCATATAAGAATAGCTGATGAAATCCCCTCATGATGGATGTCCACCCACTGGAAAAATGGTTCATAAAGATTCTAAATTATGTGCTTTTTTTCATCTAAAAATGGCAAAAGTTGTTTTTTGAGGTTAGTTTTAGGGTTAGGCTTATTGATTTTTTCATACAGAGAGCAAAAACAGTCATTTCATAACTCAACCATTTCATAGCTGTTGAGTAATAATTCATAGTAATAGACTTAAACACTGCTGCTATTTCTATATTTTTTAAAAAATACTGTAAAGAATAAATTAAAAAAGTGCCGCAAAACTACCTTGAACAAATATTTTACTGTTTTAATATTGCCACAGCCATTACATTTTTAAAACAGTAATATCCTATACTAAACCTAAACTAATCTTGACAAACTATATATCATTTGAAAGCTTACAATCTCTAGTTTACATATTTGGTGACTGATTTTCTAAATAAATTACAGAGGAGCCGTAATTTATCAATTTGCAACAAGTATATTTTCATAATCCTAAGGCGTGTTCATAAGTTGTATGAAAATTGTAAAAATAATGGTTCAGATCAGATCACTCAAACAACATGGAAATGGAGGCGCCCTTATATGGGCAGTAATGTCAACTAGTGAAAAAGTTTGGTACTGCGGCCAAACAAAATCTCACTGAAAGCGTATTTTTTGAGATATCACCCTAAAATTAGAAACACGACTTGTTCAGATTTTTGGCTTAGATTTTTTTTGGATTTTTAGAGTCCACCAGGTTTTGAAAATATAGATTTTATATAAAATATGAATAATTACATTTTTAACATTGTACATTTTCATAAACTCAAACTTCTATAACTTTTTTTCTGTTTAACTTTCTTAACATGTCTTCTTTAAAACAAGACCAATCTTACATCTATATTCCAAAGCATTCTTGAATTACAACCATTTATGTTTTGAATGTGCATTTTCATGTCTATTAAAAAAAGGGGGGTGCCGCTTAAGGGGTTAAATAATCATTTTGAATTTCAGAATGTTATTTTTATGAAAATTAAACGAATTTTCTCTCCCAGAAATCTCATTATTCTAATGCATTCAGAGTTTTAAAGTTCCCTTTATTCTGAACAATAATTGTCATTATATTTTTATACAATGCTGATCATTAAAGCCAATACAGCAAATACTACCATGATGTGTGAATATAATTTAAATATCTTTCTTTCTTTCTTTCTTTCTTTCTTTCTTTCTTTCTTTCTTTCTTTCTTTCTTTCTTTCTTTCTTTCTTTCTTTCTTTCTTTCTTTCTTTCTTTCTTTCTTTCTTTCTTTCTTTCTTTCTTTCTTTCTTTCTTTCTTTCTTTCTTTCTTTTGATTTAAGGGTGAAATATGACCCAGACATGTTCACAACAGGTCTTCCTAGTGAGATTGCCTAGTGAGATAATGAAATAAATATTTTGCGTTCATTTTTTAGGCGTACCCGTACAAGAAGAACCAGGTCTGGAGGGAGGCGCGGGTTGATATTCCTCCTCTTCTGAGGGGTCTGGCCTGGGCAGCCTTACTAGGAGTTGAGGTACCACCAAATACTGCATTTTACACCAAGGAATATATTGTCAAGGAATATATTGTTCTTGTTCAGAAATATGCATTTTACAACCTTTTCAACAGGGAACTTTTGATTTATTTTGAGTCAAATCATAATGTTGATGCATTTGCACCCGCCTGGCATTTTTTTTACCATTAATGGACTATTGATTCCCGGGTTTGCATGATGTGTACAATCAAACGTGGACATAAATTCAATGCAGCAATGACCTTTTCCATTGTATTAGTAAACATGCCTTTTAGTGCAACACTCCTACTCTTATTCCCTTATTCAAATCAGTGTATAAAACTCCCACAGGGGGATATCCAATCGAAATATGACGGCATCGATAAGGACACGCCCATCCCCACTGATAGACAGGTGAGAATCACTTCCATGTGTTTGATAGTCTTTGCACTGATTGAGGTTATTGAAAAACTGAATAATTCATCAGCCTGTTGAATAATTCACTTTGTTTGTGGAGTTCCTGTCTTCACCTTTAAGCCTGGTTAAGATTCGACTATCCACTGCTGAATATTTCAAGCGATCCAGGAGCAAACAGCGCTGTCGCCCACCTCATCTGACTTCACTTAAGACCGCAGCTTTCATGCATTAGAAGAATTA
This sequence comes from Phoxinus phoxinus, assembly GCF_949152265.1. Lineage (NCBI taxonomy): Eukaryota > Metazoa > Chordata > Actinopteri > Cypriniformes > Leuciscidae > Phoxinus > Phoxinus phoxinus. Next base: position 35,567,018 of record NC_136881.1, read on the forward strand.
GACGTTTGTTATCATATGTGACACAGATCGAAGTGGACATCCCTCGCTGTCACCAGTACGATGAGCTGTTGTCGTCACCTCAGGGGCACGTCAAGTTTCGGCGGGTGCTCAAGGCCTGGGTGGTGTCTCATCCGGATCTGGTGTACTGGCAAGGTGATGGAGCAGTAGTTGGGTGGGGTCATATGCATGATTTCCTCTTTCGGACACTAGATGGCAGCAAAGCCTCACAGGGTCTCAATTGTAACGGGCATCTTTACGTTCTGGTGGCCTAACGGTTCATACTATCTGATAAAGATAACGGATCAAAACAATGATGTGATTCATTAGTGTCTGTGTGGGTGAGTCTCACAACCTATCATGAACATCTCTGGGTCATATTTTACCCTAATGCAAAGAAAAATAATCAGAAATTATCATTTCCATATTTTTCCTTATCTTAGGACCATTAGGTGTTTTTCATTGTGCCGTTTATTATCATTACAATTATGCACCAAAACCCCCAATTACCCCCCCCCCCCAATTATAATTATTACGATATTTTAGCAAATTATCATGGTTTTATTTTAGTTTAAATTATAACTAATTTTGTTTTGCATAAAGAAAATTTGCTCTATTTTGAGGATGTTATTTTTATTAGAATGAAACTCTAGAAGAGTGTAATGCATTATTTTTCACCTTACAATTCAAAGGAAAATGATAGGATATATTATATTTTCCATAAAGAAAATGAAGCTTGTTTTTTTGCTGTGGCATTTATTATCATTACAATTAAGCATGTTTCCCCCAAATAATTCTGATCATGATCATGAAAGAAAATGTGCAGTTTTCTGTTTATTTGCAATTCCCTTTATTCAGAAAAATGATTGTCATATTTTCATTACTGCACTACATGCTGATTTTCATGAGAATCCTTACAATATTGCCATGTATCAATTTAATTAATTAATCTTTCTTGTTTATTTAGTTATTTATTGAAAAGTCTTTACTCTCCTAAAATAGGCTTGACTATTTTATTTTTATGTATTAATATTGTATTATTATTTATTTATTATTTTTTTTGGCTGAAATATGGCCCTGGCAGGTCTAATGAGAGTCCTTTGTTTATGTGTTGATGACTCTCTCATTTGATGTTTTTGCTTTAGGCTTGGATTCGCTTTGCGCCCCTTTCCTGTATCTAAACTTCAACAACGAAGGTAAGATTTCTGGGTGACACTTTACAATGAGGTCCATTACTTAGTGTAACAAATGTAATGCTCATTGTTATACGTCAACACACATTGTTTATTAATCTCTGTTAACCTTAGTTGTTCATTGATAGCTCAGGTCCATTCAATAATATTAACAGATGCAACATTTAATAACGTGTTAGTAAATGTTAAAATTATAATGAACTAATATTAATAAATGCTTTAGAATTAGGTTTCATTGTTAGTTGATGTTAACCTATGTGTGTTACCGATTTATGGCCACATTTTTATTTTTTTTAAACATACTTTCTGATATTACTCTTAATTTTAATTTTGTTTTCTCCTAGCTCTTGCATATGCATGCATGTCAGCCTTCATCCCCAAATATCTGTACAATTTCTTCCTGAAGGACAACTCGCATGTAATACAAGGTAATGTGATTTTTTCAGTCCCAACATTGAAGAATATGATTACAGGACTGGATTGAGAGCATGTGATTTACTAAACAAAGTACCCGCATTTGATCAACTTACACGACGTGTGTGTGCTTGCTTGTGTTGCAGATGCTTCGTAAGAATCCTTTAAGTGTTAATGGCTGTTACACTGCAGTGATTACAGGCATAAACAATCACAGGATTTCTGTAGCTTGACATTCGGGCATGTTTGTTGTTGAGTTTTGCTAGCTCAGCTGTCAGCACTTCTGCAGCAGAATTGCTTTGTTTTGCTCTCTGACTGAGCTTTGAGCAAAGTGTTTGTCCTGCCATGGGTATAATGTGGTAAAAGTACAAACGCCTGAATGCTCGTGTTCTTTACTTCTCCAGAATATCTGACGGTCTTCTCGCAGATGATTGCGTTCCACGACCCTGAGCTCGGCAACCACCTGAACGAGATTGGATTCATACCTGACGTAAGTGTCCTCCTCAGATACATATTTCAAAAACAACATGAAATCACGTTCAAATTAAATAAAAACTTCCTATATTTACTTTGTTACATGCCCCTTGACATCACTATTTTAATTTTGTGGCTTTTAGTTCATTGCCTGTTAGCTTTGAGTGTCATCTCTAAGCTAGTTTTCTCCTAAAAGAAGTGTTGCCATTGGCAGAGTGAAAAAGTAATGGGCAGTATTGTGTCTAAAATGTAATTGAGTATTGTGTAATATTCAGTAACATTAACTTTGTTTCGTATTGAACTAGTTAGAAATTTGTTCAAATTCATGACCAAATATAAGCTATAGTAATGAGTGATTTTTATAAATTTTATTTTTTATTTAGAAGATAGTAGTAGTTTGGTTATTTATTTATTTTATATAATTTATTTTATTATTCATTTAAATAATAATGTAATTATTTGATAATAATAATTGGTGTAATTGTAATAATGAAATTCTATTTGTATTAAAATCTTACTTTATTATTAGTGTAAAGTACCTATTATATATAATGATATATTATCTATATATAATAGTGTACCTATTATTACTATTAAATGATTACTACTTAATAACATTTTATAGTTTTATATTATCAATCATTTTCTATCATATTAATATCAATAATTGATAATTAAATAAAATTGTATCTTCTAGTTTCAGTTAGTTTTTCTTTTTTCCAATTTATTTAGTTTTAGTACCTATGTGCGTGCGTGCGTATATTATCAATAATTTGCTATCATAATATTAATATCAATAATTGATAATTAACTAAAATTGTATCTTCTAGTTTCAGTTTGTTTTCTTTTTCCCAATTTATTTAGTTTTAGTACCTTTGAGTGTTTATGGCCACTGTGTGTGTGCGTGCGCGTGTGTGTGTGCGCGTGTGTGTGTGTATATATAATTGTCTCGTACTAGAATTTTTAACAGCAGAAATGCTTCTGATTACTTATATTTTTCAGGATTCGTAGAGTCATGAAAAACTTATTTTTTATGAGACCACGCACAGTAGCTTGTCATAAATTTTAGTAAAGATATGCTGTTGTAAATTTGAACATGGATTTTTACTCTTATTTTACATTTATACAGATCGTACAGAACGGTTGGTCCTGAATATTTGCCTCAATAGTCATGCAAATGTATCAGTAAAAATACATATGAGCAAGGGACCAATTAACGCGCGGGCTTACCGGGCATGTGCCTAGCTTTAGACAGGTCCGTCTCCAGGGCATGGCAGCGTCTTAATCCGTCCCTGGTATGAGCCCTGTTTTTGTGACAGCAGATCCTGTCCTGAGTGATTGAGTGCATCTATGCATTCTGCTCCTGTCACACATCAGATCTGCAGTGGCTTCTCTCATTGATAGGGCGCTCACACACACAGCTGACCCTGAGATTTGAGCCCTGGCCAAGTTTTCCTCAAGCACGCACGGACCGGAACATTCTGGGATTCACAAACTCCCTCTTTATTTTTTCAAACGCCGGGGGTTGATGTCTTTCTACACTGTTGGATAGGTGACCTCGACAGACAAATCCACACACGTCTCTGTGATTGAGGGTCCAAATAAAAGATGAGTTGTGGGAATCAACACTGAACTGGTCTTTGATGCGAGAGGAGTGAACCGATGTTCTGTTCAGCCTCTGAACAGCTGCCGTTATGGTTCGACTGTAAGAATGAAAAGAAAGACTCATGAGAGGATGTAACTGTTGCCGAGCTCTGAGAAGACCATTATGTATGCTTAACCCTGCCAATTCCCAATGCGTTTGATCTGAAAGTGTTTGCACAATCCCAATGTCACCTTGCGCTCGTTTAAAGGGGCCGTGTTAATAGCATTTTACATTTTTCACTGGAAAAAAGATGGGCTTTGTTAGCTTGGGCCAGAAAACAAATGCCTAGAATACCCTAACAACCATCTGCTCATACCCTAGCAACCTGGAACACAGTGGCGTGTAATGCATGGGCAAACGCCAGTCATATTGTCTTCAGAAAAGTTTGATCTAGATTCCTTTAGTCTGTAACCAGATGCTTTCAAGCAATGGCCGTTTCTTCCCACAGTTGTCATTTTCATTTGCTCTGTAGTCGGGATAATATTTGATCTTGATTTGACTTATCTTGTTATTATCAAACTGTCTTTGAGGCATGTGTACATCTTGGCTGATGTGAGTTGAGGATTTGGCTCAGTTCTGTAATGTCTGCTTGAGTGCTGTTATATTTGGCAGCATAAGGCCTGAAATTCACAGCAAAGTGACCTAGTTTTGTGTCCTGCTTCATGTTGGCATTCAGATGATGTTGGATAGGCCCGTTTTTGCCAAAACTAACCGCTATTATTTTGCTTTCCTTTCGAAGCATCCATTGAAGTGCTCAGGCAAAATAGCAAGCACATAATTATGGATCAAATTCGGTAATGTTTGTTATGATGTAAATAAAGGCGGCCTTCTCCCAGGTCACTTTCTGTAGATGAACATTAACGGAAATCTGGGGTCAGTAAGATTTAAATATATATATATATAAGTATTCAATAAAGATGCATTAAAGGCACACCGTGAAACTTTTGGCCACTAGGGGCGCTAGACCTGTAACTTTCACCCCTAGAGGCCACAAGCGCCGCAGCACTGTCGCAAAAGTCAAGACGACATCCACTTAATAAATTAATTGCACAAAAGTGAACAGAAAATAATGTCTGGTGCAATGTTGGGGTAACAAAAATGTTGGGGTGCCCAACCCTGCTCCTGCTTCATCTTCAACCCTAATCAAACACACTTTTATTTTCAAGCGATCCTGAAGACGTTAATTGGTTGCTTCAGGTGTGTTTGATTAGGGTTGGAGATAAACTGTGCAGGACAGTCGATCGGCAGGAGCAGGTTATAGAAGTTTTGTACCTAAAACTAAGTTGTTATTGTGCTTGTTTTGGAGTCATCTTATCTTTCTTTAAATGCACAACAAAAAATGAATAAATGAACTGATTTTTTATTTTATTTTTTTTATTATCAAAAAACAATGTCAATTACATACAATGTCTAAGTTTTTTATAAACATGGAGTTTTGTACCTAAAACTAAGTTGTTATTGTGCTTGTTTTGGAGTCATCTTATCTTTAGATCGGACTTACGTTGTCTTATTTGTGTTTTTCCTGTAGTAAAATATGAATTTGAATTTAAAATCATATAAGCCTCTTATATGCCTATTATAACCCACATAATAATACATAGACATTTGTATATAAAATCATATAAGCCACGAATAATACACACATATATGAATGTGTAAAAGGACAAACAAACTGAAGCATACAAATAGGCAGTAGGTTTTGACTTATATCAGTTTTGTTACACGAATTCCTGACTTCGCAGTAAATATTACATTATATATCCACTTTAATGCCGATGTTTATGTTTTATTTTTTTTCTTTGCCTCAGCCATGGCCAGGAGTCGAGCAGGCGAAAAAATAGTAGCAAAAGCGTTAGCTCCTTGAGTACATCAGAGCTTGTGGTCACGTGACGGTCGTAAAGTGATTCGTTCTCCAGGTCACATGACCTGTCCAAAGACGCACGGTGCGTCTCCTCCAAACTTACATAGGCGGTATTTCAAGAGGGCAGCCCCGCTCGGAGCATTGATAGTGTCAAGCACTGTATATTTGGCCTGAGGAATCATTTAAAAGAACTCATATGCTGCAAATCTTTAGGTCAAAAGTTCCACGGTGTGCCTTTAAGATTTTTCCGATTTAAAAGATTTCAGTGTTTTTCTTTCGTATCTTCTATTTGTCAAAGAATTCTGAAAAATAAATATATTGTGAAGCAGCACCACTGTTTTCAACATTGATAATAATCAGAAATGTTTCTTGACCATCAAATCATCATATTATAATGATTTCTGAAGGATCATGTGACACTGAATAATGATACTGAAAATTCAGCTTTGATCGCAGGAATAAATTACTTTTGAAAATAATTTTTTATAATATTTCACAATTTTTACTGTATTTCTGATCAAATAAATACAGTCTTAGTGACTTCTTTCAAAAACATAAAAAAATCGTACTAACACCAAACTTTTGAATAGTAGCACAGCGTATATTGTGTGTCAGGATTGTCATTGTATTTGGTCCCATCATGCACAGCTCCTCGTCTCCTCTTAATTGGACTGTGATGTCTAGCAGCGGTCAGTCTGCCTCAGCTGGACGTGGAGCTCTTCCCAGCAGAGAGAGCTGAGCTGGCTAGACTGAAGCCTGTCTCACACTCGTCCTCCCGTTTCTCCCTAAACCCCTCCGAGGCCGAGCCACCAATCAACTGCTGAAATGGATTATACGAGCAGAACCATGGGAAAAGAGGCAGTGTTGGAACAGGTGCTGGAGGGAGACGCTGTTCATTACACTCCCACACACGTCCTCTCGTCTCACAGTGGGCTGTGAGGCAAAGGCCTGAATTGCAAATCCAGGTTTCCTCTGATGAGCTGAACAATAGCTGAGGTGTTTTATTATAAGAATTATAAAAGGGGCCCGTGCTGTTTATTCATATTAATCACGTTGTTGCTCATGTTGAACCGGCTTTTGTGCAAGAGTGAACAGTCTTTCTTTCTGTTCCTTCCAGCTCTACGCGATCCCGTGGTTCCTTACAATGTTCACACGTAAGTATCAGTGGCTCATGTTGACTGCAGATCTGAAGCATTGGGCAACGTTTAGCTCTTTTCTGGACGCATAGATGATACCTAATGTTCACAAATAGGACCAAAGTGTCATTTTTTTCCCCTCCTAACGTTGACTAGCAACATTCATTTGAAGATGGTTTATTCTACATGAAGGCTGAACAGTGTTGAGATGAAGGACATACAACCATATAACTAATTATAGTGTTTTCTTAAAGTGATTCACTCTGTAGTAATTTATGCATTCGCATTTATTTCGGTTTGAAATATGAAATATGCGTTTATCTTCAAAGACATAATCAGAACATGAATTGTTCTCTTTCAGAGACTTGCATTTCCAAAACAATAAGCACTGATGGACTAGTTATGCATTGTTTTATCAAAAATACTGTAATCTGCAGTAGCTTGTGTGGTAAAAATACACATAATAATAGTACTGATAATAACAAAAATAATAATGATAATTCTTATCATATATATTTAATAGTAATATTGTTAATGTTGTAATAATAGTTTTTTATTAATAATAATAAATATAGCAGATCTGATTTACATGAATTATGTAAAACTATACTTGCATAATTGAATAAAATTTTTAAATAACATTTCAAGATGCTCCGTTTCAGAGACTTGCATTTTCTAAACAATAAGCACTGATGGACTAATTGTGCATTGTTTCATCGAGCATTGCAGCAACTGCAGTATTTTGTGGTAAAAACATAATAATAATAATTTTCTATTAATATTTGATTGTTATTGCTGCTATTTCTATTGCTATTATTACTATAATAATTATTTTTCTTATTATTATTAATAGCACAATATTAACAGTGTAAAACTGTACTTGTATAACTTAATTATGCTCTGTTGTATTTTGATGATCACACAACAAACAAGAAGTTTCTTTCTTTAAATGCACACCAAAAAATGAATAAATGAACTGATTTTTTATTTATTTTTTTAATTATCAAAAAACAATGTCAATTACATACAATGTCTTTTTTATAAACATGGATAGTTCCTGTTTTTGAGTCTGAAAATACACAATCTGGATTTACAAAAATACACAATATAGCAACAGCTATGATACAGTAGGCCTGTTGACCATATTACTGCACAGCTGTTACAGTGCAAAGGCTGCAAACTATACTCGCAATAAGTCATTTGTTGTCCCATTTCCTCCGCAGATGTGTTCCCCCTGCACAAGATCTTCCACCTGTGGGACACTCTGCTTTTGGGGAACTCCTCTTTCCCCTTTTGCATCGGTGTCGCTATCCTGCAGCAGCTGAGAGACCGTCTGCTGGCCAACGGCTTCAACGAATGCATACTGCTCTTCTCAGACCTGCCCGGTAAGAGCCAGCGGTGCACACGCACAGAAAACGTTTGATTTCCATATTTTTCTGTAGCATTTGAATTGTTTCCGCCTAAAGTTCAACTGTAATATTACATAAACAGTTGCGATTTAGCTTCTCATGACCATCTCCGACCCAACAAGCTGCGGCTTCTCTACCTTTAAGACTTCTATATGTAAATGACTTGTGTTAGGTTTAGCTAACCTCCGTGTACCAGTTTAGCTCAGACTCTTTTTCAACAGGGCAAGTTGTTGAATTTTGAATAGGCATTGAAAAAGGCAGTTGTATGCTAATGGAAATTTGTGAATTACTTTTTTGCAGTTTCGTTTGCATAAATTTGCATTGTGAATTTGCGAAGGAATATTTCTGCATTGAGCTTTTGGTTAAAGTGTATGCTAGAATTGTGTAGAACAGGTGCATTGTGGGTAAATCCAATGGGCGTCGGAACCATTGTATATGGGTGGGACAAGACCCACCCACTTTTTAAGAACAATGATATTGGACCCACTCACTTTTACATTCAGCGCATATGTCTGTTCGCTTTTCAGAGCGCTGTCAGTCAAATCCATTCCACTTGAGGAACGCCCTAATGAATTAAACTCCATTTCCGCTGAAATCGCTACATTATATTTCTCAACGAGCCGCAACTGATGAAAATAACCGCTCGTTGTACCCTTCCAGTCAAATATCGCATTGCAAACATCAATAACAGCTTTAAGTTGTCAAGGTTGGCAAATGACCATGGTATCAGCGGGATAATCCATGGATAGCTGTGCATTTAATGCACGACGTGGAGGCAAAGAACAGGCCGACGTGAAGCCGAGTTTAGTTTACTTGTTTAATTAAAAGGCACCAGAATACATGAAATGGCATTTACTCCAATAAAAAAATTCTGGAGGAGGACCCACCCACTTTTTTTTTGCTTCCGACGCCCATGGGTAAATCTACTTTATGTTGTTTAAACGCTGAGTTTATACTCTTAGAAGAAAATGTCCTATATTGGGGCTTTCGCACCGTGTGGTAATAGGAATAGTTGTGGGAACTAACCACCAGGACGGTACCCCGAGAACTACATTCTCCCCTAGGGCCATTTTCCTGGTTGTAGTAGTGAGTCGTGACTCTGAAATGAAGTAAGCCGGCAGACAGCGGAGTCATTTAAGCGCGGCATTCAACAACTGGAGAATTTAGGACGGTGAATGGTTGAAGTGCCTGGACTCAGGAGGATGCCTGTGTTTCATATGGCATGCATTCGGCCAATCAGCACACTCTTACGCCACTGGTACTTCTTGTTGTGCTGGGTTAGACTCTACTCGGAAGTAGGAGCTAATTTAGTTCCCTCTAAATGGCGTTCCTAGAACTAAAATCATTCCCAGTTCCTGCGGTGTGAACATGCTTAAAAGTGTCTACTTCCTCCAGTAGTTATAGGAACTGTGAAACATTCCTCCAGTGCGAAAGCCTCTTATCAGGCGCTTCATATATAGAACCTTTTAGGAGTTTCCACCATGGGATAATTTTATGGATTTAGATTTATTTAATACATTTTATTGTAATTAATTTTTATTTGGATTAAATGTTATGAAACACCATTTAACATACGTTAACACAAAAAAAAATCCTTTTGACCCGAAACTAATTTTTAACAGTGTTCATTGTGTTCATCCGAGTGGTCCAAGACCTTAGGACTTTTTTGCACTTGAACCACGAATACACACAAAATAAACACAAATAAAAAAAGAAAATCCCTCACGGGTCAATTCGACCCCCTTAGGAATGAATGGAATGCGAGGAATGCTTCAGTATACATAGAAAAAAACTACAAATTGCTCAAAATTAAAACATAAAATGCTAAAACGAATGTCTACATGTGTATCTGAAGGCATACTGTAGAGATGCTCAAGAACTGACTTTAGGACCCAGCGGAACCGCTCATTTGCTTCATATAGTGCTATAAGGCCATCTAGTGGCAAAAGTCATGAAATATCATGTTATATTTTTATTTTTCCACAAGAGACACAGAGACACCTAAATTTACCCAATGTGAGATATTCTGAGCTGTTATGCATTTATTGGAAAGTTATTTTGAATTTAAGTTGAAAGAATGTGAGGAATGTGCTTAAATTATATTATTTATTGATAAAATCTAGTAATTTAATGGTACATATAAAAAATAATTTTGACCTGCGAGGGAAGGATTTGTTACAGAATATGCAATCCATTAAGACATTTCTTCTTATAGAACCTTTTTAAAATAAAGGGTTCTTTAAAATTGAGTCAAGAACCTCCTAGGGTTCTATATAGAACCCCATTTAACCATTTTTCGAGTGAAGTGCAACAAGGATGCTTATAAATGCACGTGTGAGTTTGCTGCAGTTGCTGTGGAGCCTTTGGAAACAGCAAATAATGCACACTTGTCTATTTAAACACACCTCTGTCAAACAGTGTCCTCAACTCCCTGTAAGCTTGCCGATGCCGGGGCTCAGTTGAGACTTGTTTGCGATGAGCTCAGGGTAAGTTATGTGGCGTATGCCGCTCTTTCCGCGTGGTATGTGGGAAGAGGCAGCTGGTGTGGCCTGTCGAGTGGCGTTCCGGCCGGGACACCGTGTGTTTCCTCTGGCATCTGCTTGCCACGATTCCCCGAGGTTGCTGTCAACACGGAGCTGTGCCGTGGCTGAAGTGATGGACGATGATTGAGTCTAATGCGAGGGAATTAGCTGGGAGCATTCAGCGCTGCAGGAATGCTGATGGTGTGTACACTCAGTCACAATGCAGGGATTACTTCCCAAAATAATGTGAAAAATATCCGTTACCATGGCAGTTGAAAGCAGGAGAATTCCTGAAACTTGTCGCCTGATCTCTCAGGCCAAAACAAGAGTTAGGGTTAAAGAAAGCTTGTTTTGGTAGTTAGTTTGTGTGTGTGTGTGTGTGTGTGTGTGTGTGTGTGTGTGTGTGTGTGTGTGTGTGTGTGTGTGTGTGTGTGTGTGTGTGTGTGTGTGTGTGTGTGTGTGTGTGTGTGTGTGTGTGTGTGTGTGTGTGTGTGTGTGTGTGTGTGTGTGTGTGTGTGTGTGTGTGTGTGTGCGTGTGCTTGTAAAATCAAGGTAAAAAAAAGAAGCATTTAAATGTCTTGTTCTTATTTAAATGTCAATGGATATGCATGCTGGTTATACTTCCTGTTTTTTTTCATCCAGTTTAGAGGATGTTTAGTCCACTTTAGTATGTATACAATTTAATAATTTTTTATGAATCTCATATACAAAATCATATATAAAAATAAATATATGTTATCACATACTCACCGTCACGCTATTCCCCCCCCAAAAAAAAATCTTTGCCGATTTAAGTTGTTAGTTAAAGCGGTTAAAAATGATATTTTAGTTTTGACGACAGTTTTTGGCACTTTAAAGGTGCAATTATTTTTTTTTTTCCACTTTACACTCTTTAGTTTACACGTAAACAAATTTGACATTGTTAAAATCGTGTGCACTCATAAGATAAAGACTCAACTGGTTCAACGTTGTTATTGTTCAAATGTAAACTTTAACTATTCAAAATAATTTTCAGGAATTGAAATAAATTGAAAAAATTGCCTTGGCAACTAACTGAAAGTACCAAAATGACTAAAACTGAAATGATTATATAAATTAAATACATTTTTTAACTAATAAAAATGACAAAAGCACAAAAAAAAGTATTAATTTAAAGTATTAATTTAAAGTATTAATAAATACTGTAATAGTACGGTATACATAATACTACAATAACACTGTCTGAGTCATATCAGTGATGTACAAAAATAAGTTTTATTAAGCATAAGCATATGACCCGTATGGAAGCTTGTTTCTGCCACGGAATAAAAAATTACAAAAGGTAATTGGGACTTTTTATGTCACAAATCAATTTTTTCTGCAAGTTTGTATCTTGCAATTCTGAGGGGGGAAAAGTCAGAATTGTGAGATTTATTTTATTTTATTCAGTGGCAGAAACCAGGCCGGCTTATTCCAGCATTTGACTGTTAATAACCTGAAGCTCCAGAGGATCTCACCTCACACGTTGCCATGTCCCAGGGAGTGCCTGTTTGTTGGCCTGTCCTTCTAGTGGAGGCCGCGCAGAGGATAACACTGTCATATTAGAGTTTCGGAAGACGTATATGAAACATAAACACTACTTATTGCACCTTCAAAACTGAAGCGTTCGCCACTAGTTGCACCAAATGGAATTGTAAAAGTTATTACTACTAACACATAGTACCATCTAAATTCATTTTTGGCAGTTTCTAGAGACTAGGGTGTCACAGAGAGAAGTATGATTTGGCGGGAAGCATGATTTGGTGATATCTGTCAGGTGGTAGGGGTGTTTCTATGGGAGGCATTCCACATTTTAAAAACGACTAAGGAAATCAAATCAAAGGCAATCACAGAGAAATCTGTTATAGATATGGCAACGCTGTTGAACAGCAGCCCGTGAGACACGCCATTACTCCGTCCTGTCAGGAGACAAATATCCAGCTGGAAGTGAAGCACAAATCACATTTTGACAAAAAGAGCATCTGACTACAAGTGGCTAATAAGCATCTGTCACTGACAAGTCTGGAAAGCGCTTCAGAGATTTTACAGGACCGTCTTCCATCAGATACTTCTAAAAACTTGACTTCACCAGAGAGCGCAAGGGACGCTGCATGGCTCCAGGCGGGAAGACATGGGTTTGATCGGTTTCCAAAGCCAGATTAACTAGCAGGGCTGTTTTGGAGCTGTCCAGTTCTGTCAAAATCTGTTTTAAACCATGTAAACCTACTGGCCTGAATAAGTATCTGGAGTCTAACACTCAGCGGCATGTAGTTGACTTCAGAAATAAGGATATTTCCCTATGAATTATAAGGAATAAGTGGTCTGGGTGTGTGTGTTTTACTTTTATCATCCATTATTAATGGACTAAATCAGCTCTGGCATCCATCATTCAGCAGAAATCATTGCTGTTAGATATTTTCTCTTTAGAAAAAGGAGTGCTGTACACAGGGGCGGACTGGGACCAAAAAGTGGCCCACAGCAGCCCACATCATAACACATTGGCACATTAATGTGCAGAATAATATTTAAAACCACTTATAGCATAAAAATATAACACAATACATGCTATTTAAACATTTGTTTTAAGTAACACAACATATATTAGGTCATATTTGTAAAACAAAGGGAAACAAACAGAAAAACATTAAGACATACGACATTATTAATATAAATCTATCAAGAGCAAATCAGCTAGTCAGGGGGTATCACCTTGGTGCAGTGTAAGATACACTACTCAGCAGAGTAGGCTGCACCACTCCGCTGTACAACTCCTGAATCAAGATTGAAACTATTTTGCATTAACACAAATTCTCTTATAGGCTATCATGTGACATTTAAACTGATGCTTCCTTTTTTTACGCGTAACTTTTCAGCTCCACCTTTTCTTTTCTTCCACCTTTTCATCCATGGACAATTATTTGTAATTATCTGCTCAGAAAATTTCACTGTAACGGATCAATCTATCTATGTAAATGAGACGTAAAAGGGGGCGTTTTTCAAGATTCGCAATGGAGTAGACCAAACTAATTAACAGGGAGGGCAATACACCCACATGCACACAAAACACACTCCTTGTCGGCCGCGCCCGCGCGATCGACTCACTCATCCATTTGCGTAGAGATGCAATATTATGATTTCCGTCATTTAGAAAAAATATATATATTTGTGTACCGGGTGGAACCGGGAAAAGTCCCGGTTCTCCAGATGGCTAGTCCGCCCCTGGACATACAGTAGTAATATAGTATTATTTTTATATTAGTTTTATTTTTGTACTGTTGGTAATTTTATCACCTCCTCCAACTAACTCTTATTTCATTTTTTTTTAAACATGCTTTTTTATTCTAAATCTATTCTTTCTATAAATGGGTCAGTGTCAAATAAGGGTAGGCTATATAAAAAGTAAAAAAAAAAAGTTAAAAATCATTTTTTTGTTTGTAAAAATGCTTGTACACTATTACCAAAATGTAATGAAATCTATTTAATGAAATGAATTAAAATGATTTATATTTTTTACAAATGTCTTGGATTGTGTTGGATTTTGACATCATCTTGAGTTGATTTAAAATAATAATAATAATAATAATAGTGATGATAATATTAATAATAAATACTGACCTTAACAGACAATCATGATATTTTCATGATATTTTGACAGACACGTTCTGATATCGCCTGATTTTTAAATATTAGTATTATTTAAAAATAAATCCACTACTGTTCTTGAAGATATAATAATGCAGTGAAGTGTTATTACTATCTCCAGAGTGTTACACCACCTAGACACTTTTTTACTTTAAACTCCACAAAAAATATCAAAACCTTTTTTAAATTAGAAACATCATAAAATATGTGTTTTCCCATAATTTGACCGTATTACTTGCATTTTCAATGTAACTTCACAGATGGAAAAATTATGCTCATTTTTGATGCTCAAATGATGCTCGTTGATCAATGTTTTATGCTTTCTATGCTATTAAATACCTTGGTATTACTGTGATTTTAGACATGCTACCATGATGATACCAATGTTTCAGAACATATAGCATTATGTTATTACCTTTTGTTTTTGGGAATGTAATGCGGTGGTGCCATAGTATTCTGTGATGTTTCTTGGCGTAGCATGCTAATATCATGGCATATAATTATAAAACGTACTATCATACAATACCATGGCATGTTGGTTTACTATCTACTATGATACAACTTTTGCAAAGCTCAGCTAGTTGTCTAGGTAGGATTTTGTGATTCAGTCGCATAAGCTTGGAGAGAATTATTTACAAACATGTCATATTATTTCTCGCGGGGAAGTCTGTAAATGTTGCCTGGGGTTTTTTTGTGGCATATGCAAACCATTTGTATTCACAAAACAGGGAATATGTTTCAAAGCGAAACTTTTGTCAGCTATACCGACTAGTAGCATTATGCTGTGAAAATCCACACAAGCTCTCAGAGAATTAAACGCCTTTGAAAGTTTCGCGTTTGAAGCCGAGGAGGACCGGGCTTTTTTTCCGCAGGTTGAACGGAGGTCTCGTGGGATTGGCAACTCTTCTCTTTTCTGTCTGTAATTGTGGCAGCGCTGTAATTAACACCGCGTGGGGCGGGAGTTCCAGGAGAACGTGGATGAACGAGCGGACATTTATGTTTGAGAAGGTCACGGCTGTCATTTCTTCCACCACATGCTGTTGAGTTCTGCTCTTGCCCCGATTTTTCTCTGCTGTTACTGGATCTCCTTGGCAGGCGTCCATGATGGGGGCCGTTATCTGGCATCTTGAGATTGTTTCGGTTCGTTTGTCTCCAAACCGCTCGTTTTAAATGGCTATTTCCTGGTCGCAGAGGAGCGAGTGGCATTAAACATTTAAAAGTCATTGGAAGAAGGAGGCTGGTGTGTCCAATCGGGCTGCAGGGTCGATGCCACTAAAGATTTAGGGATTTCATATTTCGCTGGCAAGCCACATGAAAGTCTGAGGAGTTGTGGAAGAAAACTCCTTTTATAGGTAAAATATTTGTCCTCCGCTCACTCTCGGTTTCCTTCAGTCAAACACTTTCAGCTCAAACACACACGAGTTGATTTCACTGTATTTGTGAAGAGGTTTTTAAATGCAAATGTTTTTAACCCGAACTCTAAACCAAGGACATTTTCACAATTCTGTCTTTTAACTATTGCCAAACCTGCACACAACTGGTAATCAGAAGCACTTAAGATGTTTAATCTTTTTTTTTTCTTTCTGAGATCCAGCCAGCTTTGCACAAACAAACATATGAATCGCTGTACTTGTTCAACTCATTTTTACATTTGCTGCAGAACGTGTGTGAGCACAAAGTGCAATTCTCTCTTACCGCAGTGCTACAGTGTTGTGGACGCTTGCCAGGGCATTACTGTGTGTTTGCTAAGGTGTTCTGGGTGTTTGCTAGAGGAGCAAATGAATATTCTGAAAGTTTTATGATAAAAATATTAATATTTAAGTGAAGTGACGTGACCATACTCAGAATTTGTCCTCTGCATTTAACCCATTCAATTGGTGGGAATTGTTCTACGATCGACTTAAGCTTGCGATGATTTGGGGAAATGCAGCCCTGACCAGTTTTGTCAACTGATTCATTGACAACATCTGACTCAAAATAATAACTCATTCACAAATCGGACATTGATACTAGTATCATGAACTTAAATTTCGGTCTGTTTGACTTCAGATCTCTTTGGAAAATAGTACACAATTCAGATGGGCCATTTAAGCCCCGATCACACCTGATGCGTTTTTTGCAGTGAGAAGTGCCTTTTTTCAATTGTTTTCCTATGGGATGAGCGTTCTGTTTTACCGCCTGCTGCGCCTCGCGTTTTTGAAGTAAAAAAAATCCCAACTCTGAGCGGAAAAAGCGCCCGACGTCATCGCGTTTTTTTCCACTGTCCAATCGAATGAATGGAGAGACGGGCCTTCCGTTGTAATGATGAAAGCTACAGTTGCTTTGAACGCCCAGAGAGTGTGATGATGGAGGATAAACTTGCTCTCGCGGGTTACCAGGAGATGACGACTTCATGGACCGTAACCACCACAATGTTAACAGAAAGTAAATAAAGTTAATAAAAAGCTGATTTGACGTTTACTTGATTGACAGCACAGCTGTTTCGGTGGTTGCCTAGCAACATAAAAAATACCGCAGCGCACTGCTCGTTCTGTGTGATTGGCCAGTGCTGTGCGCCTCGCGTTTTCGAACCTGAAAAACCCGTCGGGTGTGATCCGGGCCTTAGTAAGCTTCAGTGATCGACCAATAGTCACAACAATATTTAAAAAAATGTCCCTAATCGGATGTTGGTTTTGTTAAATCGGATTCACTGATAAATAGTGCCATCTTGTGGGCATTTTGAGAATTGTGTGCAAGACCACCATTAAAGCTGAAGTCGGCAAGATATTTTTGATCATATTAACTGAAACCGACACTATGCTCCGACAGAACAACATAAATCAGCTGGTTTTAGAAAAAAAACCCAGCTTCTACCTCCATCTAGAGCCTGTTATTTGCAAAATAACTGAAGTTTGCAAAAATCCACCGCTCCCGGTTCTTCTGGTCCAATCAGCGCAGGGTTGTGTGAGATCTGACTGTCAATCATAGTTCGTGCACACACCACAGATCCCCCCTCCCCCCCGCGCATGTTACAATATCTCATGTACACACCTGAAGTTTGCAGGTGTGTTGGATTGTACGAAGCGTGATGGCGGAGAGAAAAAGTGCGCACACACACTGACGACCTTGCGAACTCGATGGGAGGGTGCTGGTGGTAGTGGGGGAGGGGCATGAGAGTTTGCCAGATTGTCGACTGCAGCTTTAAAGTACCGAGTCTGAAGGGAGATGAGTCAACAACAGTGTAAAATAACCCACTCTCCCTTCAGAGTGTCTCCAAACCAACTTCAAAATACATAAATGCGCCACGGCATTAAACTACCGGTACCTCATGTCTCAAAGCACATACCATTACAATAACAATGAACATAAACAAGTTAAAGAGCTCTGACCTGTACCACCTGACTGCTGCAGATTCATTTCAGCGTTGATAGTGTTGCCATTGAAAATTTGAGTCACGAACCGCTCTGATTATAAAGTCACGGGTTTCTCTTCCAAAGTACAGTAGTTATGGGTGAACGCAGTATACGCTCGTTGTTTTGGTTCAGGAGGAACTGTAAAAGCTGGCTTTAAACTTGCCTTTTCAACAAGTAGATTAAACAAACTCAGAGTCCCGTAATCTGTCAAGTCATGTCCCAATAAAGACGTAATTTTACATTAATTAAATAAAACAGCCATGAATGAGTGCATGTTGCATATTCCATTCTCTTCACTCTTTAGTCTCGGCTTTTAAAGAACACAAATCTTTCAAATTGAAGTTTAAAGCAAATGCTTATATTCACGCAAAGTTGATAGAATCGCCTGTCATTTATTTACGTTCTCCATTTGAAAACATTAGACTTTGTACATTTATTTTGCCTATTGTTAATATTACAGCTGTTATAAATAAAAAAAAATATACAAAATTACAGTATAGAAAAAAGTATATTTTCAGTATTATGTTCAGTTCTGTACTGTTTCTCAGCTTGATTTATAGTTGTATTATAATAATATAAAATATATATATATATATATATATATATATATATTGGTTCTGTATATCGGTTATCGGGCACATAAACATGCTAAACCAGTATTGGTATTGCTTATAAAAAGTTAATATTTGTCAATCTCTACTTTTCTTCCCTATTGTGACGTCTGAGTAAAACAACTTGTCGAACAAAAAAATTATTTAGGACGGGACTTGATTTTGTCCGTCAGGAATTGACTGGATGATTGTGCTTTGCTATTGGTGGATCTTCGTGAGTGACAGGTTGCTCCGCCCTCACGCCAGTAAACACATTATCAGAGAAGAGATGAGCTGCAAGAGGGAGGGGACGTTATCATTTATGAAAACAATGAAAAATCATTTATAACAAATACAGCAATTTACCATAGAAACAAGAACCTCTTCCCTAGAACCTCATTTTACACTGTACACTTTAAAGTGCATTATTATTGCCCATGCCCTACTCCCATTCCCACAGCATCCAAAGACATTTTTCTATTGAGACTTTAAGCACCATCATCACATTCCTCTGTCCTAGCGTGTTTGTTTGACCCGCTTGTTGCTACATGACTGTGTTTACTTTACACACTGTTAGCGCTAAATATAGAGTTGGTGAATCTGTGGCTTGTAATTCCTGCCTCTCGTACACAAACGTCTCAACTTGTTAATAACACGTTTTAACATTTTTTCATTTTTATTCTCTCACGCAGGTTACTAATTAAACCGCGGAGACTGGGTTTGTATACATGACTGCGTGTTTTGTTTTTGGCCACAACTGCAGACATCCTTTTGGGTTTTAAATCACAAAAGCGCGCTATATTTCGTTGGAGAAAGGTTGTGGAGGTGAATTTTTCTCCTCAGTCTTTTTTATTGCCTCATAAAGAGGTCTGTTAACCGTTATCACCTTTATCAAGGCCATTTTTTCTTTCCCTTCTTATGCGTTTCGGAAACTGTGAGCTGGAAAATGATGGTAGTGATGAAATGTATTCACGAGCTGATAGGTGTTAAATGGCCCAGACTAACATTAATCCGTTCTGTCAATAGAAGCCGTGAAGCTCCGGTGGAGTTTAGTGGAAGTGCCCGACAGATACACATTTTTAAAGGGCCGTACTGATATTGATGCCAATTAAGGAGGGTGGTACTGTTCATGATATGATATTGATACTATTTAATGATAGCAAATGAGACATTGCTGAAATGAATACATTTATTTCATAATATTTACATTTAGTAATTTAATAATATTACATAATATCATGCAAAAAAATCTAATTAGTGTATCTTGGAACAAACATTTTAGATATTTTTTTCCCCACTAGATTTCTAAAGTTTTGGGTCAGTAAGATATAATTTTAAAGAGATTAATACTGTGTTTCGGCAGGGATGCATTAAAATGAGCATACATGACAGTAAAGACATTTATAATTTTACATTCTGTTCTTTTAAACATTCAGGTCATCAAAGAGTCTGCCAAATATGCCAAATTATATTAGAATGAATGATCATGTGACACTGAAGACACTGAAGTAATATTTCAAAATATTACTGTTTTTACTGTATTTTTATGAAATAATTGCAGCCTTGGTGAGCATAGGAGACTTATCGGCCGATATATGTTCATTTTTGAGATTATCGTTATCGGCCTGATAAGAAAATTGGGCCGATATATTAAAGGGGTGGTTGATTATGATTTCACTTTTCTAGCTTTAGTTAGTGTGTAATGTTGCTGTTTGAGCATACACAACATCTGCAAAGTTACAACACTGAAAGTTCAAAGCAAAGGGAGATATTTGCTTTTAAAGAAATCACTTTACAACAAACGGCTGGTAGGGACTACACGACATTCCTCCCGGGTTTGTGACATCACCAACCCTAAAATTTACATAAACCCCGCCCCTGGAGCACAATTTATAGATTATCAAGACAGAATATGCTAATCTATGACTAGAAGATAACTACACGTAAGCAACATACATTCATCAACTAACCGTTCAGAAATGTCCTGTTGCTTCTACATGTTGTCACTTCTTCCTGAGTCTCTCCATCATTGTCTGAATCCAGTTTGAACATTAAAGAAATTTTCAGTGCATGTGTGTGTGAGGTAAAAGGACACGATCTGTTGAAGCTCCGCCCCCTGTGCCGGGAGGAGCAGCTCATTTCCATTTAAAGGAACAGACACAAAACGAGGCGTTTTTGCTCAACCTCTAAAAGTGACGATTTTAACATGCTATATAAAAATATCTGTGGGGTATTTTGAGCTAAAACTTCACATACACACTCTGGGGACATCAGAGACTTATTTTAAATCTTGTGAAAAGGGCATTATACCACCCCTTTAAAGTCGATAATGGATTATTCCCTTCAGCCGAGACACTTCAGATGCGCACTGTTCACCATGATGCTTTTGAATTGCTTGAAATATTATGGAATCATTAAAAAAAAGGAAAATACAGTTAAGCACATGCACAGCACAAGTCTGTCATATAGGTTACATCAAATTATAATGAGAACATTATAATTGTGTGCTTGGGAGATGGCTTTTAATGGTGAGACTTTTGTTTTTGTAATCAGGCTCTCAAAAATTGTATAATTATTCGGCTAATATATTGGTTATCGGCTTTCAAATATAAAGAATTATCGTATCGGCCAAAAATGTTTTATATCGGTGCATCCCTATCAAAAATCATACTTACTCCAAACTTTTGAACAGTAGTTTATTTTATATTTTTATTTTGTTATTTTTTAAGTCAATTTCCTGTTAATCGACCAGTGCCGATACAATTCATAATATAAACTCTACTAGTTCAAAGTGAAAGGGATCCACTTCAGTTATTCACTCGGTACCCACATTTTTTTCGTGATAACCGTTTGTTTACACCAAAATATTGTAGTTACTACCGTTGTTATCATTACACGCATAATAATAATGTCTGTTCCACATCCTGTAGAGGCTGATTTCTCTCCTTCAGTCAGAGTGGATGAAGTCAGGAGAATTTAGTAGTGTGTCATTTAGTTCTTATCCCCCTTTACTACTGAATCCGGATGACTCCTTCAGGCGTGTCTGTTTCATGCCGTGTGAAAGTCAATATCAGTGTCTGAATAACGTCTGCAGCTAATACTGTGACGAAATCTGTGTTTATTAAGATGAAATGTGGAATGCATAGCCAGACCTGTCTTTCAAATGCACGGTATTTGTCTTGACTACAGTGGGAATTCTGTGCTGGAAGGCGGTGGTGTTTCATGCAACATTAATGCATTGTGACTGAACGTCTTTACTCATTCCTTTTGTGCCGCTGTGTCGGGTTGGGATTCGAGAACCAGTTCTTATGGAGTCTGGAGTGTATGTGGGACGTCAAGGACCCCCAGTGCATGCACGGTTCTCAGCGATCGGGAGGATTGTATGTAAGAGTTACGGCAGAGGTGACAAGGCGCCATATTTATGATGTGCACATGTCTCGAACCTCCAGATCCATATGTCATTCCTCATCTCTGCGTCTAGATTTGGGTCAGTGGAAGGAGGCACAGGGAGGTGATGGTTGGAGGAAAGGCGGATCATCTGTCAAGTCTCTAATGCACTGACTGACTGGTGCCTCATCTCTCATGCTGTTTGCATTCATCCTCCTCTCTCTCTCTGTTCCAAAGCCCTCGCTTGCCATCTTAACTGGAATGAGCCTTATCTTAGGTGACTGATTTGAAACACATCACATGGCCAGAAACTCATACAAATAGCAATTCTCACACAAAGCATACAAGACACTCGACTTCATGCTACTGCATGCTACTCAATTTCAGTAGTCAACTTCCAGACTTGAAAATCTATCTATCTATCTGTCTTTTTTTTTTTTTTTTTTTTTTACCTGAGAATGTGTATAAAAATGTTTTAAGACAAACACGAGTGCTGAGATGCGATGTAGACATGTGCCGATTTTCGGTAATTCGATAAATCACGATAATGAATATACACGATATTGTTATCGTGGGCACTTCAAAATACCGTAAAAAATAATAGATCCGAATTTTTTTTTTTAGAACGTGCTTTATAGCTTATTTTCCATCAACCGCTTGAACAAACACTGCGTATATGCTGCGCAGAACACGTGAGCGCACCCGGATGTAAACAGTGTTCACGTCACATGTAGAATCACACTGCACGCAGTGCGCGCCACGGCCACTGACGCCGCATTCAAATTCTCACATGAAGAAGAATAATGGCGGAAGGCGGAACGCTGCCGACAATTTATCCCCCTTCAAAAAGGGTAAAGTCAGATGTTTGGAAATATTTTGGGTTCCAAAAAAATGCAGAGGGATTGCTGATCGAAGAAGTTTCCCTTTGTGTAAGACATGTGGACGGAAAGTGGCTGCAAAACAAGGGAACACGTCTAACATGTTCGCTCATATTCGCTCATGTTCGCTCATAACCATCCACTGCAATTCAGGGAGATAAAGGATATAATTGTTCAGTTTACTTTTATATTTTATATTGTTTTATTTATATTTATTTGTATTTAAATGTTTGAGTTACTTTTAGTTCATTAAAAAGTTAAAGTTACTAAAAGGACAAAACTGAAGTTTGTTTCTTTTTTTAACCTGTTTCTCTTGTAAAATTACAATATCGTGATAATACCGTATACCGTGATAAATGCTCTCTCAATTAATCGCAGCATGAAAAAGTGATACCGGCACATGCCTAATGCGATGGTATGTGTAACATTTATAAAAGATTTCTATTCCAAATAAATGCTGTTGTTTTGAATGTTCTATTCATCAAAGAATCCTCTCCACAAAAAATATGAAGCAGCTCAACCGTTTTCAACATTTGATAATAACAATATGTGTTTCTTGAGCATCAAATCATCATATTAGAATGATTTCTGAAGGATCATGTGACACTGAAGACTGGAGTAATGATGCTGAATATTCAGCTTTGCATCACAGGAATAAATTACATTTTAAAATATATTAATTAGAAAACAGCTATTTTAAATCGTAATAATATTTCGCAATATTGAAGCTTTTAGTGGATGTTTTATTAAATGAATAAAGCCTTTGTTAGGATAAGCTAATTTTTATCAAAAGCATTACAAAATCTATATGCTCTATAGGTTTAGAATAGAAAATAAAATCTTGGTATCATGGTCTTTTCTTGTTTCAACGTGAAGTTTGTGAAGTTGTGACTCGTTAGAGCTTGTTAGTTTTATTCATGGTTTAATTAAGCGGCCCCCCCCCCTTTTTTTATTTTATAGACATGAAAATGCACATTCTGAACTTAAATGGTTGTAATTCAAGAATTCTTTGGAATATAGATGTAAGATTGGTCTTGTTTTAAAGAAGACATTTTGCAGATTTTTGTAGAAGTGAAATAAATTAAGAAAGTTGAACAGAAAACAAGTTATAGAAGTTTGAGTTTATGAAAATGTACGATGTTAAAAATGTAATTATTCATATTTGATATAAAATATATATTTTCAAAACCTGGTGGACTCTAAAAATGCAACAAAATCAAAGCCAAAAGTTGTGTTTCAAATTTTAGGGTGATATCTCAAAAAATAAGCTTTCAGTGAGATTTAGTTTGGGCGCAGTACCAAACTTTTTCACTAGTTTACATTACTGCCCATATAAGGGCGCCTCCATTTCCATATGTTGTGTGATTGATCTGAACCATTATTTTTACAATTTTCATACAATTTATGAAGTAGACATCCTATTCAGAAGTAGTATTGGAAGTTTGGCAGATTTTGAAATGAATTCAACCTCTAAGAAACACAAAAAGAAAACGTGTGTGCATTATAGCTCGCTGCCACATCACAAATGGTCAAATATATATATTTTTTCTTTATATTTAAAACATGTTCAGACCTTTTTTTAAAAAAAAGAATTTAATGGATGCTATCATTTGAACTCTTGGCATGAAAAAAACTGAATGGTTTTCTACCATTCTTTCATGATTTTTCATGTTCATCACTATTTCAAAATAAAGGTTCTTGAAAATATTCCTGTTGCAAATTGATAAATTACGGCTCCTCTGTAATTTATTTGGAAAATCAGTCACCAAATATATAAACTAGAGATTGTAAGCTTTCAAATGATATATAGTTTGTCAAGATTAGTTTAGGTTTAGTATAGGATATTACTGTTTTAAATATGTAATGGTCTGTGCCAATATTAGGCGTTGATTTTAAGAAATAAATGTACTTTAAAAAATAACTATGAAGACAATTATTGGGAAAAATACCTTTTTATAATCTCCAAATTCTGTATTTATTTCACTGTGTTCGTCGCAGCGTATTGCATTATGCGATTTTCTGTCCTCTCTGCAACTGATATGCGATGCCCCCTACCTTTTAGCGCTTTCACGTCTGTTGCATTACAATGATGCCTTAAAATGCTGGCAGCACACTTCTAGCACAGCTCCTCTTTCTCTCTCGCTCAGTCTGTCTTGCCTATACTACTGTAGAGGACTGTAATCTTAGCCCCTCGGAGTAAGTCCAGTGTTTATAATCCAGTATTCAGATCATATCCTCTTAAATAAAATGAAGCTGTCACACTCGGCTTAATTTGAATAGTAGACCAAGCATGCTAAACCATTTCTTTTGGGATACTTCTTTCGCTAACAGGATAGAAAGTGAGTTAGATAGCGAGAAAAGGATTGCTGATTTGTTTATATCCATGTGAATCCCTTTTACTCTAATCTCCGGTTTAAGGCTCATGGCTCAAGAGAGTTCGCTTTGCATTTGAAGGAAGCAGTTGAATCTCCCCTTCATCTGGTACTGTGAGAGTGTGAATGAAGTGTTGATGTCTTCACTAAATTTGTTTGTGACTGAATGAAGCATTGGCAAGAAGTCAAAGTCTCTGGATCAGTTGTAGAGAAACCCCAAGGTCATCCAAGTTTAATTAGGTGGAAGTTAGACAGTCTGTGATTCTCCTGTGGCTTTGCCAAATGAGCATAAAGTTGCTGTTCTTCCTAACGCTCTTAAGATATTTAAATCGCCCAGAACTAGAAGTATTCATCAGCTTAGGAGTTGCTTGAAATCTTATTTTATTTAGGATCGCCATCCTAAAGTACGATTGTTGTGAAGCAACACTTCTCTCTTTCCCGTTTTGCATTCAGAGATCGACATTGAACGCTGTGTCCGGGAATCCATCAACCTTTTCTGCTGGTCTCCTAAAAGTGCCACTTACCGTCAGCATGCCCAGCCAAACAAAACTGCCAGTGACAACAACAGCTTCGGGAAAACACCTTCCTTTTACTCTTCGGAATATGAGGACCTGACCAAAACAGACCTGGTAAGTGTCCTGAATTAACCTTTGACCTCAGTTCCTCAGCTCATAAGAAGGTTTGATATATATATATATATAACAGTCAGATGTTGAATTTATTATTTACTGTAACCTAGAGCTGCACGATTAAAGGGGTGGTTGATTATGATTTCACTTTTCTAACTTTAGTTAGTGTGTAATGTTGCCGTTTGAGCATAAACAACATCTGCAAAGTTACAACGCTCAAAGTTCAAAGAAATTAACTGAAATAAAGAAATCGTTTTTTAAAGCTACACTGTGTAATTTTTTAAGTTGATTCTTAGCAAAAACCACTTTGTTCTTTCAAAATTATATGTGCTCATTAATGTAGAATTACTTCTACCAACTAATCAAGTATTCTCCTAAGCGTAGAATCTGCCAATTATAATGCATACGGGTGAGCTGCTCGAATGGCGGAAGCCATGTTGCGCCTCCATCTTGAAAATACATTAGCCAAAGAGGGACATACCTGGAAATTCAAGCTTCCCCTTTCGCGTTTTTACATTCAGTGGCGCTGTGACGAATGCGAGGGGGAGATGACTCGCGACTGCCGGCAGATTTGAAATAATACGGCCACGGTAGGAGTTAAAACGCCCTGCCAATGGGAGGGTCTAGAAAGTAATATTCAGTTGGTAGTCATGTACAATTTCACCGCTAGATGTCTGACACCGGTTTAAACATAAAAGGCTAAAAGTTTTTTTAATTTTCAATGCATGTCTGTGTGAGGTAACAGCACACAAGCTGTTGTAGCTCCGCCCCCTGTGCGGGAGCAGCAGCTCATTTGCATTTAAAGGGACAGACACAAAAACCATGCGTTTTTGCTCACCCTCAAAAAGTGCCGATTTTAACATGCTATATAAAAATATCTGTGGGGTGTTTTGAGCTAAAACTTCACATACACACTCTGGGGACATCAGAGACTTATTTTAAATCTTGTGTAAAGGGCATTTTACCACCCCTTTAATCATTAAAGATCGCGTTCTCGATTCAAACACCCATGCAATCTCATTCCTAATGACAACGATTCGCCTGTCTATTATAATTTTGACAAAATCTCACCGGAACATTTAAATCTGCGACGGCTCTGCCACTGAGCCACAGGGAGTAGTTGTCATGTACTATATAGGTGTGAAACAGCTTCAAGAACAGTCTTTTCAACCACACAGTATCAATATTTCTGTTACAAATATTCATATTATCATAGAAGAACTGGGATAAAAGTGTATAGTTCAGATATAAACGCTGATAATTACAGAAGCGCTAAAAATAGAGTGAATCAACTTTTGTAAGTAACATGGCGCTTCAAATAATGATGTTTTCGATTACCGTACATTACGTCACCTGGTACTGTTAAAAAAACATGTATTTGGCATTGAATTATTCGTTCAAAAATGCTGATTCATCCAGTAATGAAACAATCAAGTACTTATTCTTGTACATATACTTAGCTCTATTGTAACCCAACTGTTTTTCCTTCATTTTGGTGAATAAAGGTGGTTTATAGTGGTGAAAGGTCAACAACTAACTTAGAAACTCTCTTTCTCTCTTGTATTACTGTCACAAGAGTAGTTGCTATTGAAGATACAAAGGTAAAACTCATACAACAGAGTGACCTTTATTACAGTAATCACCTTCGACATCTTGCCGAGTTCCTTTTGCCCTTTTGGACTTTTAAGAGATTGCTTTGTGCCGAAAGGTAAAGTCAGAGAGTATGAAAGATGGAGCCAATTACTCACTGCTAATCAAATGATCCATGAAGGTTTGAAGTCAGAAGAGTGGTGAGTTTAGCCACTGATGATTTCAGCCGCCCACTATCTATTTCCTAATGAGATGCTTTAGCTCGCTAATAAACACTCCAGTGCCTGCCTAAAGCTGAGGTAAACTGGAAGATATCAAAGCTACTCTATGTCTATATTTTTTTTTAATTTTCAAAATGTAAGTAATAGAGATGCGTCGCGATCTTCGAAAAGTCGAACTGCGTGCAAAATTCGATCATAAAATAGCTTTTTCGAATATCGTTATGTTTTCGCGCAATTCCAATGTGTTCTACATAATTGACGCCGCGCCTACTGTCACAGATCGCGCAGCAGGGTATTTTCCTGTCTGGGACACAAGTTGTCGCTAACATGAATGAACCCCCCTACTGCGCGATCTAGGCTACCTGCGTTGTGTACATAGTGTAAACAAACAACAGAAGAAGAGCATTGTCGTGACCGTTAACTCTGCGACCAACCATGCAGCAACCAAGAAGCTCCGTGTCGGACTTGTTTAAGAAAATTAACAATGATAAAGTTGAGTGTAAATGGCGTGCCTGGCAAAGTTAGCAATCTCCTACTTCAGTGCGCCTGCGACTTCTGTGGCATCCGAGCGGGTGTTCTCCGCGGCTGGACGTTACGCTCCACTACTTCTCCCAGAACATGTTGACATGCTCCTTTTTTTTAACAAGAATATGACGTATGCCTAAGCGTTAGGCTATGAATAGTTTGATTGAAACTAATTTGTTTAAAAAGTAGGCTATTGTCGGTAACAAGGCAGGTTCGCATAAAATCATTATGACATATCCTACCGCATTTATTTTATTTTTTGATCTTACGAGCATCTGGTTTGGCGATGCACACACGGACTGTCGTGCTTATTGTTTTTTCTTCTTCCAATTAGCCTACCATAGGCCTACTATGTAAAAAAACTGACGAGAACATGTTTCTTGTTCAATTAATAGACAGTTTTTTTGATGACAAATCGCAAAAGATGAAATTGGCCTCCCTTTCTGTCATTGTGAGATTGTGCAGTTTTTTTTCTTCGTTTTTGTTCCCTGATTTTCGAACGATATTCGACTTTTGCTCCTCGATTGTCGAATAACATTTTTGGCAAAAAATCAAATTCCTAGTTTAATGAGTCAGTACATCATCAGTCCTTCTTCCTAAATGTGTTTTTGTGTTACCCTGACGGGATGGTTTTTGGAGGAAAATTGCGAACATGCGTCACTCGCTCGTGCGCGTCTCACCATATCCGTAAATAGAGAAATGTTGCTCCGGCTACTGTGATGCTTGTTTGGTGTGTGAGTGGCAGAGGTTAGTTCTCACAACGAGTTAGAAAGGTTGAGATGGAGCAGCTAAATCTCGATCCTTCGGGGAATAACCCGTTTAAAAAGAACGCAGAACAGAGCAAGTAATAAAACAAGAATCAACATTGGCTTGGCTTTTCAGAGATGGCGAGAACTGAGGGATTTGAAATGTTGTAAAAGCAGATGATGGTGTTTTTATTACTCAACTGGTGAGTAATAGGTAAGGTATTTTGTTGAACAGATAAATTGCTATATGTAGCTCTGACAGAGTTCATTGAGCATTATCTATTGTGAAGAGTCATATCTTTTTTGGTTGTTGTAGCGCTGTGCTGGAATTTATTTTCAAGGAAGTACCATGTCTATTAATGGGTAAAGATACAGTAACGTCTTCAACTAGTCAGCTTGTGATCCTTTCCATCTAAACTGGTTATATCTCTCAAGCCTAGCTAGTAGTGAATGTTTTATGAGTAGTAGGATCATCTCTTTGTTAGTTATGAGTTATGAGAATTCATCTGACAGTCACGCAGAGCCGAAACACAACCAAAACTCTGCAAAATGCATGAAAAAAGTTTTGTTTAGGGCCAAAAGTTAGATGGTGTACCTTTTAAAGAAGAAAAAAAAAAACTTTTAGAGGTTTTATTTCAGATGTGTATGCCTGTTCATAAGCAATCTGAAAAACACAAGTACCGGTTTAGAATATTTGCAAACTAATTACATAAAATATTCTGATGGCAATTTTCAGAACGATATGAGTGCGAGTAAACGATGACAGAATTTTCAGTTTCGTGTGAACTATATTTTGGACTTGACCAATGCATAATTCACCAATAAATCCCATCCTCCAGGTGTTGTCGAACAGGTAGCAAAGTTGGAGTTCAGAATTACGATTTCAGTGCAGTTATCATATCCATCATGTTAATGCAGAAATTTCAGCGACCGCTACATTTGCTCTGGCTTTCTGTTCTGCTGGAAACTCTCACATGTAGGTAACAGGCATCAGTTGACCTCAGTTGACCTCAGTTTCCTCTCATGCCACCATTAATTTGTGAAAGCGAGTCTTAATACATGCGAGACTTCAACCCTTACCCATAAATATCTCATTCTCTGCTCTCATCCAACCTTCCTGATGACCTGACCTTCTGATTTTGCTCGTTACTCTTCCTGTCGTATTATGAAAATCTCCTGGTTTGACATATACCAAAGAACAAAGGTACCACGAAGACCTTTCATATTCTTATAAGCTAGTTTAAACACATATTCGGCTACTGTTTGTTATTGAGAATCAATATGTATAGTATACAATAACAGTATTAATAATATTAATAATTAACCTTAATATGCAATACAGTGCTAGTCAGAATTATTTGCCCCCTTTGTAAATATGATCAAAGATGGCTATAAAAATAATTCTGACCGCCACTGTATATAATGTATTAATGTTATAACGTTATCATTATTATTATTAGTGGTGCTAAATTTTTTCATGATAATTGTAAATGCTATACAGCATAAAAATAGTATTAATAATATTTTAATTGAATAGTATCATTTAATCATATAACTATAATTAATACTATAAAAAATTATAAATACTATTAATAATTAACCTTAATAATATACAATACATGTAATATAAGGTTTTAATTTAAATACTATTATATAATATTATTATATATATTAGTACTATTTAGCTTCCTAAATTTCACGTTTTTCCTATGTTCCTATAATGGAAAAAAGTTAATCATTAAGTTATAATATATATATATATATATATATATATATATATATATATATATATATATATATATATATATATATATTAAACATTGGGGCTTCACATGCTTTAATTAATAATTGGTGTTTCTGCAAAACCAGGATAAGAATGATCAGTTACGGCCAGAGCAAGTTACTTAACTAATATAATAATGCCACTTCATTAGGAAGTGCTTGCTATATTTGTCTTTTACAGGATGTCGTGAAATCATTAAAATGCATTTCTTAGCACCGACGTGACCGGTTGTGTTTCGTGAGGATGTGAGATGTATTTCGAGTCACACTGAGAGCGTCTATCTAACCTCTTACCTCTTTGCTTCTGGCTCTCTGTTTGCGATTCATCAGCGGTTGGCCCAAGGCAGTGCTGAGCTTCACAAACCCTCATCTGTTGACCTAATCTCTCTATTCTCTGACTGAACACAGCCTGATGTCTGGAAATGCACTGCTTCAGCGATATCCAGCTATATCTGTATCTGTGGAAGGCTGATAAAAGCTCATGGTCTCACATGCCTACGCACTCACACATGCATTTACATTTAACCGTCTCAGCAAATGCGTTCTTACATAAGCAATTAACTCCAAGTGGCAATAACCAGCTAGAAATCACCTTAAGTGTGATTTGGACTGGTACACAAAAGGTTGTAGATTTGAACCAAGAGGGTTTGACTAGAATCTGTTCTCAGTGGAAGTTATGAAATTAAACCAAGCTGACTACAGCGACTTAACTAGTCTTTAGTGCATGTTTTGAACCAGCTTACTGTGTTATTATTTCAGACGCATTCTCCTGGGTCATATAAGGCCATTTGAGTTCCCAATCTTTATTTCATTCCTATTTGGGCCAGAATTAATGCACACTTTGCCATGCGTTTTCTCTCGGGTGGTAAATGGTGCGGTAGATTGTCTGCTGTTGATTGTCATCTCCTGGTCATTAGAGCATGGTGTGTCTACTGGACAAGCTCTCTCTCTCTCTCTCTCTCTCTCTCTCTCTCTCACACACACTCTCACACACACACACACACTCTCTCTCTCTCTCTCTCTCTCTCTCTCTCTCTCTCTCTCTCTCTCTCTCTCTCTCTCTCTCTCTCTCACACTCTCACACACACAAACACACACACACACACACTCTCTCTATCTCTCTCTCTCTCTCTTTTTTTGTCGGCCATCTGACAGGCGCCGTCACTAAAGCCTGACTCCAACAAGTCGGAACTTGCAGCCAAACCTCAGCAAGCGTGTGTGTGTGTGTGTGTGTGTGTGTGTGTGTGTGTGTGTGTGTGTGTGTGTGTGTGTGTGTGTGTGTGTGTGTGTGTGTGCAATAGAGGTGATGATACCAGAGCCTTCAGCTGATTACGAGAAACATCATGTGTGCATGGCTGAATGCGTTTTTGAGCAACACTAAGTAGTTGTAGATGGTGTCGCTCTGAAATTGCTGTCATGATGAACAGTAATAACCACAACATGCCTTTCATTGTGATGGTGACCGACTGCAATAATGTATAATCAAACGGTCATACCTGATATGGATGCATAACACTGCCTAGATTTGATTTGAAACGTGTTACGTAAAAAGGCAATACATTTCTGTGATTGAATTAGAATTTCCCAGATGATGTGCGAGATGACTCAAATTGTCTTTGCTCTTTTCTACACTTAACATTTAATTTAAACATAAATGTGTCATATTTTGTACAATTAGATTGTAATGTTGTCTGAACTGGACTGATGTGTTTATGTATGGGTAGAGATATTGTAATGCATTATAAGACCTGTCTAGATTTACAGGAAAATCCTAATGCTGTTTGAGGCTCATTTCTGAGATTTAGTCCTTAAACTTCTTCAAACAGTTCTAACAGTTGCTCATGAAAGTCTCAGCCATTAAACGCACACAGTAATGTCAGTCCATTTTGTGAAGAATCCCCCTCATTTAGTCTGACTTTACTTGCTGCTTTTAAAGGCTGTTTATGGCTTCTTGCTTGTTACATAAATAAGCTAGTTTACTCAATAACTCAATAACAAGGTTCTCAATCACATGCCACTCTAACGCAAAGAGCTGTGGGTAATCCTCTTAAAAACATTCCTTTTAAGCTGTGTACATGGCCTTTGTGTTCACCTGTTAATAATCGACTGTTGGAATGACAGGTCAAATGCCTTCTCAGTAAACCGAGGTCATTGTTACGGCCAAATATCTTGAAGTCAGTGGACCTGTATTTTATTCTCAAATGTCTTTGTAGTGCACTCTATAGTCTTTATGAGACAGTATTTACCTTATGGTTCCCGGCATCTGCTTGGGCTCGGATAAACAATGCAGATTGCATTGTTGTTGTGCTTTTGAGTTAGTCATGTGATCTTAATGCTGTCCTTTAGTATGTGGGTATAGATGTAGTTTCACCATCGTTGTGTTTCATGTGTTGGACATTAAGGAACCTGATATCTTCCAGCTCTGCAAAAGCAAAGAAGTAACAAAAATAAACTGAATATATTAGCAATGAGCAAACTACATTTCCACTGTGATGTTATTCTACAGAAAAAAACTATTGTAATAGTAAGAAGTGAATATGCAAATAGTGTTGCGATGTACACTTGTTTAAGTGTTGTATTTTAGGCCCTGTTTACACCTGGTATTAAAATGTGTTTTGGTAGATCGGATCTCTAGTAAACGAGGGAGACACATTTACACTTGGTGTTTTAATCCGTCTCTTTTGTCCACTTTCAACCACTTCTGTCCTGATTTCTTTGGGGGAGATTCTATGGGTGGGTGATTCCAAGATTTTTCAGATCTTTCGATCTAATGGACAAAATAAGCTCACACGATTCGCATATAAACGCAAGCATCAGCTTTCGTTTCTGCTCTGACAGCCGCAAGACCAGCCGAACGCTGTGAGTGTGTTTTAGAAATCAGGAATGGTGAGAGAACATTGTGCTTGGTTTTTTTCCGTCTTCAAACCGAACTTGGGTCGTTAAATGTTTACGCATTCGTAATGTTTACGCATTAAGTCAGTATGCGGAGAGTAGGCGTTTTTTTGTGGCTGTTCGAACGCATTCGATCACATGAGCGTTAACACTACGAAACCAATCTGGTTGAATGTGTTTTTGACTACCTCTGGAAGTCTTCGAAAGTGGACAAGCTCAAAATGTCTCAGACCCCGTGTGATCCAATCGACCAAAACGCCAGGTGTAAACAGGGCCTTAAAGACAGTTTTCCCTCTCCATTGATGCCTTTAAAGGGTAACTAAACCCCTGGTCAGAGCCTGACTCCACCCACTGGCAATATTTGAAAAATGCTGGAAAAGTGGGCGGAGCCCAGTGGAGGGGGAACGTGCACCTGAGACTTGTCTCTCTGTAGGCAAGGGCGTGGTTAGCTGGTACCCTCTTACATCACAGGGTACCACAACTGCCAATAGGAAAATTCAACTGCGGTATCCACCGTTCGACCTGAAGAGGGCAGCACTCAGATGTTTTTACACCATATATTGTAGAATTAAAACACTTTATACCCAAATGTCAAAAAAATTACTTGAATCAATTAACCGCATTAATAAAGCCCCAGTCTTACAGATCATTAACCAAAAAAAGTTGTTTTAGGGTTTAGTTACCGTTTAACTTTTTTTTACTAATTATACGCCACTATTTTTTTGCAAAACCGATTTATAATGCAAAGTACCATGCAAATATATTTTAACTGAATTTAACATGTAATTTTCTAATGCTGGGTAGAATTTTCTTTTTACTAGCTGTTAATTAACTCCATACAGTACTAATATTTAAAGTAATAAATATACCTGCAATGACTATACAAAACTAATAATTCTGTTTTATAATATTATTATGCATTCTATCACACACGGTACAGTATATGGGCGTTGAAAATATATAGCTTCCTTTATATTTTAGGAATGGGGTCCCTCACAAGATAATCGTATATCAACAGAAATGTAATGGCCGTGCATGTGAGCTGATTGTTTTGCGTGCAACAAAATGCCTGCTTTTCTTTTTTTTTTTGTAGTAGTAGTATATTCCAACACCTTTGATTAGATGGACTGGTGCCACGGTGAGCTCTGATTGGGCAGGAGGGGAGAGCGAGCAGACCATGGTTTCATTTCTTAAGTCTTGGATCTGTCTCTTTATTTCGATTCCTTTGTTTTGAGCCTCTCTGGTGTGCGTCAGCCTCAGCATATCACCTGCTCCAGTGCAGCCAGATGTTGGATGGTTAAAAGCCTCTCACGCACCAAAGGGCATCGTCACACCACTGCATTTATGCCAGATCTCCATCCTTTATCACTTTTGATAAAAGATAGCAAACAATTTTTGACAGCGCCTGTCATGTAGATGTTAAGCCTTTCAAACACACGCTTGTTTTCAGATTTGCACTGGTAATCCTTTTCAGACTGTAAATACCCAGAGGAATGTTTGCATGGATTTGATTATTTCTGCATTTTTAAAGCCAGCTCCTTTCAGCTTTGAGACGAAACATTCACCATTTCGACTTGGTGATCAGACCAGCTCTGTGGCTTTTCGATTGTCTTGGCCGTCTGCGAACCCACAGAGCCTCCAAACAGGCAAGTTTATGGCCTATTGAAATGTCACCGGTGATAATAAAAGGTCAAGACTCTTGCCTGCATTTAGAGTTTCTGAAGCCAGAGCACAAGGGCCTCCTTTAGGCAATGATGAGAATGCCACGAGCCCTGCGGATCTAATGCACTTTAATACCAGAACCCATTGGACATCAGCCGCCCTCCATTCCTCAAGCTTACCTCCATTGCTAAGGTGACCTCATAGGTAATTGGCTGCACTCTGTGGGAGGCTGGTTCTCCGTGACTGATTGGACTGATTTCATGGGCTACTGAACATTGACATTTACGAGATATCCCCCCACCTTGCTGCCCTTCCTGTGCTGTTGCCCTTTTGTTTCAGAGTCCTGCACTTAGAAGTGTGGAATTCAGCGATAATGCGGATCGTTTATTATGGCTGCGCGGCATTACCGTATATGCCGTGCACCTGCTGGTGCTTTTTACAAGCGTAAGATGTCGCCAATCAGTTCAAAATCAATTTCAAAATTTACTTTAACTACATTTTATTATTCCAAACATTTGGCCGGTAGTGTTGTAAGTATAATGTATGTTTTTGAAAGAAGTCTCTTGTGCTCACCAAGATTGCATTTATTTGATCATAAATACAGTAAAAACAGTAATGAACAGTAATGAAATGTACAGTTAAAAATGAACTCTTTTCTAGTTTATTATACAGTATTTTCAAATATAATTTATTCCTGCGATGGAAACAGAATATTAGAGTCGTTTCTGAAGGTGACACTGAAGACTAGAGTAAGAATGGCTGCTGAAAATGAAGCTGTGCCATCACAGGAATAAATTACATTTTAAAATATATTCAAATATTTGTTTCTCTGATCTAATACAGCTTTGATTCTCACATGCACTTTCGGGGATTTCATGTTAATGCATTTTTGGTTCCCCCAAAAACTTTCAGTGAACCATTTTTATTGGTGTGAAGAACATTTTTCCCACTATAATGGACATGGAAAGGATATGTTGTTGACTGTTGAAGGTTCATCATCGAACCATAGATGCCAATAAAGAACCTTTATTTTTGAGTGTTAATTTACCTAAATTTACTTTTCTTTTTTTTTGTGCAATTGCCGGATGCTTTTCTCTTAAGAAAATTACATTTCTTTCAATGTACACAACACAGTTGAGCTGCAGGAATGCAGATGTTTAAATATATTTCCATCTTTCAAATGGAAAACTGATTTTTATAGAAAAATCATTATTGTTATATTAGATTGGTCACACTGCCCACCCCTTTTTGTAATCCACCCACTCTCTGCTGGTACTGTAGATGATTTGCTTGATAATTTGGCCAAAGTGTTGAGGTGGAGGGAAGATATGCAGGAACAGTGAATGTTATCCACTCCTATTGTGCCTATTAAATTGTTCCTTCCTGATAAAGATCTAATGTGGCCGAACCTAAAGTGCCAATTAGAGCTATGATATTGCTGTATTGCTATGCTTTTTAGTCGAGTGGGAGAAATGATAGTTATGTGAGAATGAATAGTCTCCTTTTGAGTTCAACTGGTCCATTTGCTGCTCTGTTAATGATCGGGATGTGGCACAGATGGAGAAATTTTCAGACAGGTGGGCTCCTTACATGTGGAGACTGGATTGAGCTAATTGCCCCAAACGGGCCGGGAAAAACAGGGTTTGATAATGGATCGAAGGTAGCGGGGGCACAGGGCATTGGCTGCAATGGTAAGCCAGAAAAAGTGGCTTGATTTAGATTAAGGCAATTTTGGGCACCCTGTGTAGACTTAAGCAAAGATGCAACTTGTGAGGATTTCTGCTTGTGAGAACAGCTTGTGGCAGAATTTCTAACAGTTAACTGTGAATTAAGACTCAGTATTTTGGATACCCTTGAAGTGTCGTGCTGCACATACAGGTAGGCTGGTGAGCTGTCGCTTGAATTAAAAATAGCTAGTCTTATAGACTTTTAACAAGGTAAAAACAACCTATTTGGGCAGGAAAAGACCATCTGACTGACACAGTTTGCTTTGTTTTTACTTGTGGTTTAGGGTCGAGTGCAATAATCTCAGCCTCTGCAATCAGAAAAAAAAAAGTTGATTTAGGAAGTTGAGACCAAGAAAAAAACTTTTTTTTCTGGAGTTGTGTACCATAATGCTGCAAAACTGTGTGATTTGCTTTGATGTGTTCACTGAATGTGAGCTGGTCATCTTGGCTTTTTTTCACCTCAGGGTAACAACTGTGTTTTTTGAACCGAGATGGAGAGAAACTGAGGTAGAAGCCATCTTCAGCAGCTCAGTCTTGACAGGTTGAGCTTGAGGTGTTGATTATTCATTCAGGTTGAGATGTCCGCGGGATATGAGATCACATAGGTGAAAACGGATAGAGGCATGAAAAGTAGCCCTGACTTCTGTCGACATGGCAGTGAAAAAAAAAGAGCCATGCATTTTATAAAATGAAGAATGGTATCGGACTGAGTACAGATCCTTGAGGAATACC
Source organism: Phoxinus phoxinus (assembly GCF_949152265.1). Classification (NCBI taxonomy): domain Eukaryota; kingdom Metazoa; phylum Chordata; class Actinopteri; order Cypriniformes; family Leuciscidae; genus Phoxinus; species Phoxinus phoxinus. The sequence goes on from NC_136881.1 coordinate 35,604,454, forward strand.
AGTATCATCAGGGTGCAGGATGCAGGAATTGAACATATGCATGTGTTTTCTTTGAATATACTCTGACTCTTCACTGGTTTTCCTGCTCAACACTTACACAGGCTAACATTTCAACCCACACATTATTTTCTCTCACACATTTTTTTTTAAATACCACTCACTGCGGCAAAAAAATCTGTTGTTTTACCACTCATTTCTTTGCACCCTCAGAGCCGCGAGCCACTAAAGCTGAGCGAGCTGAAAGCAGAAGTGTCTCCGCGTATCTCTGTGGAAGACCTCATTGACCTGTGTGAGCTGAGTGGACCGGCTTGCTTTAAAACTCCTGCCAAGAGAGCCAGGACTGGGAAACCCAAGATCCTGGCAGTGGACATCCGAAGCCTTGAAGAGTATCCTTTTTAGTCTTAATAATAAATGCAAAACTCTGTAAATAAAATTAGCTAAAATTATTTTGACTCTGCAAAAAAAAAAAAACCATTTACGAACATTTTTATAATTATTTAAAAATACAGTAAAAATAATTATACAATAATATTATTACAATTTAAATGAACAATTTTATATATTTTAATAGTTATTTTTAAAAATGTAATTTATTCCTGTGATGGTTAAGCTGAATTTTCAGCATCATTACTCCAGTCTTCAGTGTCACATGACCTTTATTTTTGTTATCAATGTTGAAACCAGATATACTGCTTATTATTTTTGTGGAAAGCATGTAAAAAAAAAATCAGGATTCTTTGAATAATAGAGAGTTCAATAGAAAAATCCTTTTTTCCTAATTTCTCACCGATCAATTTAGTGCATCCTTGCTAAATAAAAGTATTTCTTTCTTTCAATAACATCTTACCCCAAAGATTTTATCAGTAGTATAAGTATAAATGTCTCTTTATTTTAAAGATATTAATAGTATTTTAGATCTAGATAGTATTTTTGTCTAGTTTTCCTTTTAAGAGCAGGATTTTGATTTTGCTGTCTATGTGTGGCCCCTGAAGCCCAAGCAAAACATCAGAACATCGATGTTAGAGACGTCGAAAAATGTAGAAAAAATTGCCAGGCCAACTCCAGACACACTCAGACTTTCTTCCAGATGTGAAAAAAAAATCGATTTGTAATGTACTTTCAGAGTTTCCATAGCTGTGTTACGTTGTTTGAAAGGATTCATTTAGAAGTTGGCTAAACTCTTAAGTAGATAATGTAAAAATCAGATTAATTTAAACCAAAAAGTCAGTCTAAAGACAGATTGTTGCTAGTAGTGAAAGCCCAGTGGAATGTGTGGGAGAGCAATACTGTGGTGAATTTGTTTTAAGAGGTTTGTCACCGTTTCCATTAGTGCATCTGTAAGTAGATCCACGATAGCGTACACAAGCAGGATAAGAGCAATCATAATACATGTAAGGCTTTCAGGGAAACCTGAATGTAAAAGCTGCAGCGCAGGTATCTTGATGTAAATATTCATCGTTCTCTCATTTTGTATTCCGCACCATTTATGGCCATATCAATATTTGATACGAATGTTAGACAAAGCCCTTTCTGTTTTAAGACCCGTTTAAAATCTGCATGAACATTTTCTCTCTTGAGAAACGGAGAAAGGTCTTGTTAAATGTTTCTGAGGAGTTCCGCTCGTTTGTATTGAAAGACGTAGCACAAATATCACTGATTGTAACTTTATCTATGGAGGAAGGCATCTAAGAAGAGTTATTATTCAATTACACTCTGCCCTCTTTCTCTTTTCCCATCTCATCTTTCACTCCGCTCACCTGCTGCGCTTCTCTTCGAGACACTGCTCTTGCGTGCACTTGTCCTGTTCATGTTTAATCAATGTCCCAAGGGACTTTATTCTGCTCATATTTTTTTATTTTGTCCTGCACACTCAGTTCTCTGTCTCTTTCGTAGTGCTGCAGTGGGTTTTGGATGGAGTTGGACGGTTTCCACAAAGCCCATAGATCTGTGTAGGGTTTGTTCTGTAAATCCTGTGAACTTCACCTGACACGATTACAAACGACCAGCTCAAGAGCTTACAGGAGATTGTGCGCTGCTTAGATGTCTTACCACAACACATGTATACCAAAGTACCTCTGGGTATTCACTAAATGCACCGTAATGCTCACATTAGAGCTGAACTTTATAATGGTCTTCACATGTTTAATCTGACACAGTTCAATCACTCTCAAAGCCACCGGGCCTTAACCAATCACCAAACCTCTTGATCTAAATCAAAGCCTCCTCCGCACTGCAAAAATATTATTTCGATAGTCTACTGACTAGAAGTAACTTTGCAACTATATGTTAACCCAAACCCTAACCCTACCAGTCTACTAATACTCTAGTGAGAGTTAGTTGACATGTAGTCGCAAAGTTACTTATAGTTAATGTCTTAAGTGGACTATCAAAATAAAGTGTTCTAATTCTAATGATAAAATTAATGATACAAATAATTTGTTTTCAGAAAGTATACAGCAACTTGAATTAAGCTTATTGTAGGTTTTCCTTGTTTTAAGCATCAATCTAAGATTGTTTGTGAGGTTGTGTACGTACATTTTTTTTTTTTTTTTTTTTAAAGCAACTGGGTAAAAAAAATTAAAATACTTCAAGATAAATTCTTATTATCTTTCATCGTTTTGATTCTCGAATATATTTATCTTGGTATAAGGATGCTTAAATATTTTTTTTCTTAAAACAAGACAAAATACTGATGAAGAAACTTCGGTTGCACTTTATTTTAAGTTGTCTTTGTTACACTGTAATTATATATTTAAGTACTGAGTAATATTAAGTAACTATATGTACTTACTATAGGATTAGGGAGGGTTTGGTTGGATTAGGGTTAGTTGCGTGTAATTATGCATAATTTATAGTTATTACTATAGTAACTACATGTAACATTTGTAACAATGACACTGTAAAATAAAGTGTTACCCTGAAAACTTTTATGATATTTACATTTGGTAAGCATTCCCAGTTGCACCATTTTCATGGTTTCCACAAAAATATTAAGCAGCACAACTGGTTTCAACATTAGCCGCCTTCCCACCGTTCTCGTGCCGATATGGCCTAGCTGGTACGGATATGGTTTCATCTTCCACTGCGAGGCTGATAACGGCCGCTCTCTGGAATGTATTACAAACGTGTCAGTCGTTTTCTTGTTAAAGGAGTAGTTCACTTTCAAAAAATGTTTTGCTGATAATTTACTCACCCCAATGTCATCCAACATATCCATGTCTTTCTTTCTTCAGTCGAAACAAAATGACGGTTTTTGAGGAAAACATTCCAGGATTTTTCTCCATATAATGGACTTCAATGGCAACCAACGGTTTGAAGGTCCACATGTCTGTCTCAATGCAGCTTCAAAGTCTCGACACGATCCCAGTCGAGAAATAAGGGTCATTTTCTAAAAAATAAATAAAAATTATATACTTTTTAACCACAATTGCCGTCTTGTACTACAGTATCTCTGAGATGCGCCACGTATTACGTCATCACGTTGGAAAGGTCACTATAGACGTGTCGGAAGCACCGACCCAGTGTTTACAAGTTTGATGTATGTATGTTGAATGACACATATTTATATGTATTTGTGTCAGTTTATTGTTTAAAATGGTCCTTACGTGTGCATATCATTATTGGTACGTGTATTAGTCTTTGCCCGTTTGCTTTGTAAACACGTCTTGCGTGACCTTTCTAACGTGATGACGTAATACGTGGCGCATCTCAGAGATGGTACAAGATGGCAATTGTGGTTAAAAAGTATATAATTATTATTTTTTTTAATAGAAAATGACCGATCGTTTCGCTAGATAAGACCCTTATTTCTCGACTGGGATCGTGTCGAGACTTTGAAGACTGAGATTTGGACCTTCAAACCGTTGGTTGCCATTGAAGTCCATTATATGGAGAAACATCCTGGAATGTTTTCCTCAAAAACATTAATTTCTTTTTGACTGAAGAAAGAAAGACATGGACATCTTGGACGACATGGGGGTGAGTAAATTATCAGCAAAAATGTTTTTGAAAGTGAACGAATCCTTTAACACAAGAGTTTACAGACAGTATGAGATTTTTATTTATTTATTGACTTTTATGGACCGTTGCAGAGAAACTGGTAGACGGGCAACAGACAAGTGACCAATCTTGAGTGGCGACGTCACTTCAGTTCATCATATCAGAATGATTTCCGAAGGATCATGTGACACTGAAGACTGGAGTAATGATGCTGAAAATTACAGTAAAAAAAAACAAACAAAAAAAACAGTTATTTTATGTTATAATAGTATTTCGCAATATTACCGTTTGTACTGTATTTTTGATCAAATGAATGCAGCCGCATGACCCTTGACCGCCCGTGTGCAGCTTCAGTCGCGGTCACATCCCAGGCAGCATTAACATTCCCTACACCTCCACGTTTGGGCCGGAGGGAGAACTGCTCCAGTGTCCCGCCACCAGCGCCCTGGCCGGACACCGACTCCGTGTCATCGTGATCCTCAGCAACATCATGAAGAACGCCACCACGGTAAGGATGTGTCCTCCTGTTGATGTATTTTAGGAAACACGTGCGCTGTCAAATGCATTCACTGCAAGTCACTTTACTTTAGACTTCTGCGATATGCAATAAACTGAGCTATACTCACACGTTTACCTCCTTTTCTCCTGTAGTTTGCTGCTCACCTGGTGAAAGTAAATTTCCCTCGAGTTTGCGTCTTGGATGGTGGCATGAACAAGATGAAGTCCACAGGCCTGTTAACGGTCCCATCTCCGCAGATATAACGGTGTGCGCTTCGATAAAGGGAAACTGTCTGAATGTCTTTTACATGGTGCAAGTCGTGAATACATTTCTCAGATGAAACATTTTTTTATTCTAAACTATGTCAAGAGTTCCTGAAAGGCATTATGCATGTCAGCACTGAACAGTTTGAACTTGAAAATGCACACAGCTGTTTGAACTTCTGGGACCAAACCAATCAACAAAAATAAAGTTGTTGTTTTTACTACAGCTGTTGTCATCAAAGCCTTATTTGTAGTTTCATTTCTCAAAAGTCGCTATATTGAAGATTCCTGTTTTAGTGTTGATTAAACTGTTTACTTGATTCTTAAAAGGATCATGAACTCCAGTTTAAAAAATATGTTATAACGTTTCCTGAGGTGCACTTATAATATTAGTATGATTTTTACATTTTAAAAAAAATCATAATTTAAAATAAAATGTTAGCCTCTGATTTGAAGGGGCGTGTCTGCTGTGATTGGCTAATATCTTTACATATGAAATAAGTATTACATCTCTCGAAATCTTGTATTATGTTTTTACTGTTGCAGCTCTCGAGATGAACTATTCGTGAAAAGTGTAGCATTATATTTAGACTCGTTGCATGAATGGTTGCAGAAGTTGGTGATGATTTGAGGCGCTATCGCATTATTATCGCATTAAAAGAGTCGTTTTCTGAGCTTGAATTCAATAAAAGCTGTTTTTTGGACTAAAGAGGACATTTTGAGTTCTGACTTTTGGATAGTGGATATTGGATCATGTTGATGATCCAATCAATGTGAAGTCCACATTTTCTCTTATCGAATATCCTGTTTTTACTCAGAAATTCGGGTCAGTACAGAAGAAAAAATGGGTTGCGAAGAGGGTTTAATGGGGAAATTTTCAGCTACATTGTCCAAAAAAAAAAAAAAAACTTCCAGACAAAGTTGTGATAAACGGTGGATGATATTCTGTGGGTAAAAGCGCCTTGTCTAGATCAATCCAACCTGACAAAAAGGTCAGGAAAATTTAAATAACCACATTAGTGTGCAGAGGCTTTCTTCGAACGCAGCGCGTCGTTTGATGTGAATGGGCTCGTAGAATCAGAAACGCACTGTGGGTTCCAGTCCTGTCAGTTAAGAACAGGAAGAGGAGCTATGATGGAATATTGGATATTTAAAATGCATACCTGGACTTTTTTTTTTTTTTTTTTTTTTACATTTTCAGCATTCTTAATGTCTGCAAAGTTGCAAAGCACAAAGTCCACTCCAAAGGGAGTTATTCTCTGTATCAGTGTCACTGTTTCTGAACTCCCTGAAACACCTCCATTGTAGTCTTGAGTTTTCTTCCGGGAACAAAACACGTCACAATATTCCTCATTTAAATAATTCTCGACCAAGGCATACGCAAAATAAAGGTGCAAGGCCTGGTTGAGTTGAGTTAGTAGTGTGCTGAAACTCACACTTATGGTAAGGGCCAGGACATTTCCCAAACACGCTGGAAACAGTTGACCAATCACAACACACTGGTTCAGCCGACCAATCAGAGCACACTGTACTTTTCAGAAGGAGGGGCTTCATAGAGACAGGAACTAAACAGAGCGTTACTGACAGACTGAGAAGAGAGGTGATGCAACAATGTCAAATATTCAATTATGAAAACCTAGCCAGTCTAGTACACTTCAAAATCAAGGCCTTTAAAACCTCTTTAATAACATGTAGCATGCATGTATACATAGCTTCATTCCATGCTTCGTATTTTGAGTCAAAGTACAACCTAAATGGTGGTAAAAATATGATGGGATGTTTTTTGGAAGGCATTAAGCACCGCAAAAGAACTTGTTTACCCAGAAAAATAAAACTCCTCATTTATTCCCCCTCATGTGGATGCACACCTGTGTGAGTCTGTTGTGTGTTGAACACAGAACGAGATATTTTGCATAATTTGCTAAAAAAAATACTTTTGGCACACAATGCATGGGGACCGAAGCTGTTTGTGAAGGAACAAACTGAAACTTGAATCATTATCAGTTGAAAATCTTCCCCTTATTTGCTTCTCATTTATATTCAAATTTGTTGCCTCAAGAGGCATCTTTGTTTTTTTAACCGATAAAAGTGGCAGGACATTTCGCATAGCATCTTTGTTTGGAGTGAAATGAGTGATGTATTTTTGATTTGTCATGTTACAAAGCACCTTTATCTGCTTCCATGGATGTAGTGAGACCTGAGTTTTCAATCCAATACAATGTTTGGTGCTTACAAATCAGAACGGACCAGAATGTCCTGGCAAAATGTTTCCATAATGCAAGAATTTAGACTTTGCTGGAGGAAACATATGGAGTTATTAAAGTCTACAGTAGTGCACCAAATAAAGTTGCCACTGAAAGTACATCCTTCACTTCCACCGAATGCAAAGCCGTGTCTCTTGAGGTGACCGCTGCCGTCAGTAAGTTCGGAGCCAAATGTGCTTATTTTATTTTCCAATTCCCCCTTGGGGATCAATAAAATAGATATTTTAGATAACTGCTGGATTTTGAACCTCATCGCTTCCCGGCCCCAAAGCATAAAGTAAAATATAAAACAACACTCATCATTCTCTCGTACTGGTTGTAATGTGCCTTCAGAGGAACACAACTCTACAAGACTAATCGAAGCCACTGCCAGCTTTTTTGATAGTTATGTTTCCATCCACACGTTTTTATCCGAATTAAGTGATATCGAATGAAAAATGCCTTATGGAAACAATACAATTCGATTGAATTTCATGAATATCGACTCAAATGAAATACGTTCGGTCTCATCGGATTTTATCTTGATCGATAAACGGCTTATGCGATAAACGCTGATGGAAACGTTATTTGCCGAATAAATAATGAATTGCATTTTGTCTAGCAAAACTTTGTTCGCAAATGTTGGTTTGAATGTTGTGCGATTCAGTGTGAAAATGAATGGAAACACCCTAAAATGTCTCAAATCAATTCGATATACCAATTTGATGGCAAAACAAGTCAAGTCCCAAAATAGATAAATAACCCTGGATAAGATGCAGTAGGCATTTTTGAGGAAAAGTACTTCAAGTGTTGTTTCTATATGATTTTTAGGTGCTGAATCCATTTCTGCCATATAACAAGTTGTAAACATCACTGTTTTGGCATAAACAATAAAAACAAAATGGCTTCCAAAAAAAAAAAAAAAAAAAACGTTTTAATGAATTTATTGCAGTTTAAACATTAAACATTAGAACTAAACTGTGCATTCTCCGAATATTAAAAAAAAATAAACAATGAAAAAACAACATTAACATGAAAGGGACAGTTTTTAATGTTTAAATGGCTGCTGGAACTCTGAAATTTCAACAAAATCAAGCAACAATACTGTGATCACAGATATTCCAAAAGTTATTTGTTCATACAAGTATCATTGGACTTTCTGCATTTGCAAGATGCAGTGCATGGATTAGGCTTGCAGCCGCATCGGGCTGTCTTGCACCCAGTGGTGCAGGCACAGGTGATTAACTCCTCACAGGCTTCTGGAACTGGGGGTAGTGACATGAGTTGAGGAATAAGGGAATTCCCCTCTGTCTTCCATCCCATGGTTTCAGGGGGTGGCAGAACTGGCTGCTGCAAGTGGGCCTGCCGCCAGACCAAAGCCTGGAAGTGAGAGCGCTGAATGTGGTAGTAGAGAGCGTCTCTGGTTGGGGGCAGTCTTTCTATTGTCATGCCCTTGACAAACATGCTTGCTCAAACTTCATTGATGTTATCAGCATCCTTTACACAATAGAGTTTGCAGAAAAACTGTTCTGCATTCTGAATGGTGTGGTCACTCAGTTCAGGACCTTCGCCAAGCCCCGTTAGTAGATGTGAACACTCTATGAAAACTTCCCAGCATGTCTTCTTTGAATGTCCTGCAATGTATGAAGTTGAGTCACTCCCAGTGAGAGCATGAAAACCAGGAAGTAGCTCGAGGACCTGTGGCTCCATCTGCAGTTGTTCCACTACAGCATGAACAGGGACGTACTTTCTCTCCTTTACTGTACCTGTCTTCATCCAGATCTTTTGGCATGGCATCATGTGGAAGTGGGCAATCAGCAGTACCAAGATGTCGGTGTCTCTTGAAGCGACAACAATTTTCGATGCTTTGCTTCTGATGCAGTGAAGGATAATTCTTGTGTCTGCTCCTTCATGTTTAGCTTCCAAGCTGTCAGTGTTAAGGGATGTATTAGATGCTTCAACCATCTATAATCTTGGTGTCTGGTGCTCTCACAATCAGCTGTTGTGATAGAAAGTGAGCAAGGTCTACCTTGTTGTCCTCGTAAGCGATAAAGTTCTCCCATTTTGTGGAAAGAGGTAAATCTCTGCCCTCAACTGGTCTTCTGATTGCCACCAAGCCTCTTCCACGGCTTTTACGTGTTCCACTCTTGATTGAGTGTGTGTGGTAGCGATCAAACATCAATTCGCTGGAACTGTGCTTCACTTCGGAGAACAGTTTCCACAAAGATGTCTGCCAGGTCTCCAAAAGTCTTTGCTTCTTGTGGCTTCCCAATAGCAATGACCAAAGCTTGACCATCAACGATAAGCATTGATTCGTCTTGTAGGTCTGTGGCACCAAGGTGGTTGGGACATGGAATGTCAGCAGTCAAGACCTTAGCAAGTATCGCCTTTGAACCTGAACGAAGCTGCCCATTAACTTCTGCCAAGGACAGAGGTACAACGAATAGTTCTGCATCATAATGCTTTTGAGGTTGACTGGGCGTCCTGCCTCATATGCAGCAATGAGGTGCTGTAGAATGTTTCTGTCTGCCTTGACAATTTTTGCCTTCCCAGTGATTGGGTCTGACTGTTGAACTTCAAACAGGGAAGCAAAAGTCAAATACTTGTTCTTTTTCAGTTTGTCCCTGAAAGTGACTCTTCTCCCCTCAGATGGCGACAGCCTCTCCTCTACAAATGTATCCAGTTGACTTTGCCCTTTCTGTGTAGCTGTCAACAGCTAATCTTCAATATCCTGGGTGGCAAAGTCTTTGTTTGCAATGTTTTGCAGTGTCTGGGGCAGGTTAGCCGAAAAGAGACCAAATCTCTGCAATACTGCAAGCAAAGCATATTCATCTATTGAGTCCCATTTCATTCTGCCTTTTGTGGTTTCATTGTGGATGTAGTCATTATCTGTATCCAGACCAAAGGCAACTTTTGTGTCATGGGCAAGATGGGATCGGAAGTTGAAAGACTGAGCCCATCTGCCAAGAGCTGAAGATGTCTTTGTGATACCAACAATTCCTCCTCCCGTTTTTCCAATACAGCCTAGCCACTCCTGACTGATCGGGATCCACTTGGTTGAAGCGATGTAAAGAGCGCTTGACTACAAAGTTCCCAGCCTCAAACTCCTTCTTCATAGGCTGTGGAAGTTGGTGCATCTCGTTCAGTAAGAATGTCCCCCACCAAGCATAGTTGATGTGGTTATACCGCATGAAATAGGGCAACATTTGCTGGAAGGCAATTCCTTAACTTGTATTCCTTCAGATCAGTGCAAAGAAAATACACAACAATACAAAGCACAACTGTTAATTTCACAACACTTTGTCTATTCGAATCTGTGGATTTCAATTCCGATATAAAAGTTTTGCTTTTAGCACATATTTAAATAGATAATGCCTCATTTGCATATGTAAACATGACATTTCAGAAAACTTGTAGTACAAAAAATGTCTCTATGTAAGTGAAAAACTGGAAAAGTTTTATGGTGATATATATAACCTAAAAAAATTTACCCTATCCACCTGTAGTCTTTCGGCTGTGAATAATGCACCTATTGTTTCGATAACAATTACAAGAAAATGGGACCCTTATTGCAATGTTATACGGTGGATCCTTATTCAGGAGACATTGAACTTTCTAAAAATGTGGTATAACAACTTTTCCTCAAAAATGCCTACGGGGTTACAGAATCTTGAAGATTCGGACCTGACTTGGTTTTTATTCGCTTTAAAGCCGTTGGATGGAAACACACTTTCACCAGCTTTATTCGCATTAGTTTTTTTTACCGAACTTCAGATAGATCGATTGACAAGTGGATGGAAACTTGGCTAGTGTCACAAAAGTTTCATAGCCCCCAGAATATATATATATATATATATATATTGATAAATAATTATAACAAAGATTATGTTTTCATTAATATTATTTAAAACAACTACCACAATAGTGGTTTAGATTTGAAATCTCATTTTAAATGTATATGTAAGCAGCAATCACACTGTAAAAAAATGTTTTGGTTTAACTTAAAAAAGCAAGTTGCCTTAAATTTTTTAGTTCGTAGTAATTAAAATTTTTAGTTAATCTGATGAAGAAGAATAAACAGAAACTCAAAATAGTGTTATCTTCACACATTAGTTATCGAAGTTGATTTGACAAAAGATAAAAAGTTGTGATAACAAATCATGAAAATATTTTTTTCCAGTCACCCGGATCCAAACAGAGGTCGTTATTTTCCTTGAACATTTGGTACCGCAGAAAAATTTATTTCTTTGAATTACAGTTGAATGTACCAAAGGTTACTATCTCAAAACTGCCATTCAAAATGCAACATATTAAAAAAAAATATATAAGTATTAGTATTATTTACAATGGGACTTCTATTATATTGCTTCTATAAGGAGTTTCATTGGTTCATATCAAGGCCATTAGATGGAAAGAGTAGAAAGAAAGAAATTGGCCTTGTTCATGCATGGAAAATGCAAGCAAGAACAAATTTCTGTGCAAATCATTATTGAATTGAATGCAATCACTTTACACAAGAAAGCTTTTTTTGAACGATTAACACAATTGCTCTGCGTGTTTCACGAATGAGGGGCTTGATGTTTTTCAGAACAATATTTCTCTGGCACGAAAGCAAAGAGGGTTTCAATGAGGGTGACAGTATTATCTGAACAGGTCGATTTACTCTAAATACAACTAATATGACTAGAAAAACTCTCCTGCTAAAAAAAAAAGACAATATAAAGTGCTGTGCGAGCATCGTCCCAGGGAATCACATTAACAGGCAAATGGTTTGGTTCATTTATTTGCAGCATCCACTCTGATTCACTAATAGAATTTGACTTCCCAGTCCTTCGAATGAAAGAGAAGATAGTTTAGGAGAGCTGGTTATTAATTAAAGCTGTGTGTGCAAAACAACATGACAAAAACAATGTAGCACTGTGTCACTCGTTACTCTGAAATAAGTTATTACTCCCCAACAAGAGTAAAAAATACAAGACATATTTCATGTTCACGCCTTTTAATGTCTGGAGGTCGTTGCTTCATCTGAATATTAAACCGAGATCTTTCATAATCAACATACAGTCTTAAAGGGTAACCATGGTTGTGACGATCATAAAGAATGGCTGATACAGCCATTAATAAGAAAAATTCAGAACTGTTTACTGGTTTGTACTTAACAATATACGTCAATAAAATACTGGGTCGTGTGATGTAAACATTGTCCTGCATCACTTATACGATGGAGAATTCACATATATGTGCACCTACAAAGCATATTTGAAATATATTTATATATATATATACACATGTTTGAATACATTTACAATAATAACACCAAAAATAGTCACTCAGATTAGCTGCAAACTGGGCTAACAAATCACGTCGGTCAAATTGAAAAGGGGATTTTGAATTCATCATCATTCGGGTGACGAACAGCTGAACTGGGCAACTCACATTTACAATGGCACGATGGTGTCTGCTCGACAGTTTGACAAAAAGATTTGAGGTGGGAGACAAATTTGACATCTACAAAATTAAAATGTAAAAAAAGAAAAAACATTTCAGACTTTTTAGACATCTCATCCAACCGAGTGCTGAAGTGATGACATATTTTTGTAAGTTGACAAAACCCCTATAGGATTTTTCCATTATTGCAGAAAATAAGCTCTGTGAAAATCCAATGAAAGTTTATGATTCTTACACGTTTAGTTCATCGTGATAATCTTCACAGATGAATACAACTTTTGGGAATTTTTAAGCCTAAATACAATCAACAGAAGTAAAAAGCTAAACGGTCACATGACTTCAACATCACAATTCATACTTTTATAACTCACAATTCATACTTTATAACTCACAATTGCTTGTTATAAAGTCAGAATTGTGAGATGAAAAGTTGTGATTACCCCTTTTATTTTTTTTCGGTGGTGGAAACAAGCTTCATAAACTAGTTTCATAAAAAAGCAACATTTTGAACAAAAATCTGAGAAACTAAAGTTTTTTTCAAAGACTACAACATGCATAAGCAATGCTTTTATCGCTTGTTTCTGCTCCTTTTCGCCTGTGTTTTGTTCCGGAGATTAAATACTCGTTCGGAAGATGCGTAACAGCGCCCCCTACCGTATAACTGTGAACATTTAAAAGCAGAAAGTTGGAAAATTCCGTCAATGGCAGGGAAATAGTTAAGTTATGAGAATATTCCCTGTTAGCTGGCTCGTGTATAAATGATGTTTAATGCCCCCCAAAATTTTTGTAGTCCCATTTAGCCACTTGTTAGCAACCACCCTTTTCAAGACAAAAGCTTTTAAAATATCACAAAGATGTATTTACTGATGTATGTTGTAGAAAAAAAAACATGAAAATATCTTGAGCTTTTGTTAACCACATTTAACCAAAAACCCATTGACTTTGAAACGATGGAACCGGACGTGCTAAAATGCTAACTTGTTTCTGGGGTTTGGCCTACAAAAATACGTTGTCCCTACAGCACTCAGCTGAGCACATGCACTTGTAGCCATTGAGGAAGGCCAGGGGAAGTGCACCCATAACCGTACCGGGACTGACAGGAAGCCACGTCCCTTTCCGTGAGGTGTCCGTCTTCCTAGAGTCCCGTGAGTAAAGCTGGCGTTAAAAGTCTCTGTTCATGGTGTTGTCGGTGTTAAAGTCTCCTCAGATTGTGCTCTTCCTGACAAGAACCTCGTTTGAGACTCACGTCGTCCAGAGCTATTTCTCCCTTACGGCCTCTCCGCCGCTCGCCCTTCACGATCACCTGTAGCGACATAAATCGAATGACACCTTGGTGAAACCTTTCGAGACATTCACAGACCTGAGTGTATTCAGTGTTGACACTTACGCTTTCTAGGCCATTGCCCCAAATGGTGATCTGCGTGGACCTCCAGCCGTTTCCTCCCGTTCGACCCCAGACCGCGGGGCTGTGCTGCCGTCCCTTCTGTACGAACACCTGCAGCATGCCCACGTGGTGGCCCGCCATGTTGTGTCTGAAGGCCAGGCACAGGTTCCCCTCGTTCCAGGGCGTCGTCAGGGGGAGGATCAGCTGAGCGCCACGCCCACCTCGCTTCTCTCCGCCCTCAGAGATCGTTAGGTACCGCCCACCTGCCAAAGAGATCATCGTCAATTTACGGGCCAATTAACGAGGCCACGTAAAGTTTACATAAAAGCATCATACATTAAATAAAGAACACAGTGTCCACAAAATACATATAAAATATAATCTGCTACAGGCAGATGCCTAAAAAACAAGTCTAAAGGTCCTTGCACACTCTTGCCCGTCCGGAACACTGCCTCCGAAACTTTCGTCCGTCATAAAAAAATTCGGATCGGTAACGATTTTCTCAGTTTTTCGCATCCATAGCAAGCATTTAGAGAGGCGTTTTGACAATTCAGAGCCACCGAATGACGAATACGAAAAAACGCATTTGAACATTTCAGACTCAGTGAGCGTGCAAGGACCTAAACCATGAATAAACAAACCATGTATATGAATGGATAAATATGTAAATATATACTGTATGTATATAACTGTGTGCAAAAAACGTAACGGCATTGTAAACAAAAAAGCTAATTAAGTGTACGATTACATGACAACAATGTACTAACATTGCTTTTGAAACATTACAGTATGAAACATACGGTAAATACAAATACTGCATTTCTGTGAAAATTGCACCTGTAGAACTTTTAAATTATTTTTTCTTTTCTTCATCTGAGAAATTCTTATTTGCCATTGACCCAATAACACATTTTATAGAAAACCCCCATAATACCTGAAGGATCTGCAGTCGTCTCCCAGTGAAGATCTCCCTCTCTGTGCTGGATCCATCCACAGAGACCATGAGTAAAAGAGCAGCTCAGATGGCCCGTGTCTGTGGAATAGGACACAATTGATCAAACAATTTGTTGATAAATGCAACTTTAGAAATTACTCTGAACTCCAAAAAATATCATGAAACTGAAACAAAAATATTCACTTTAACCAGTGTGGGAAAATACATTTTTGTCCAGCAGCCACGAGGAATTGAACTGAGAATGCACGAGGCGGCAAACATGGCGGAGATTTGTAATTTGAAGGAGAAATTGATTTATAAAAGTATAATTGTCAATAAAGCATTAATTTTTGTTCTGTATGAATTACTCACATGGTCTCATACACACAAAATATTGGGTATTTCCAAAAACATAATAATTAAAAAAAATCTTTATTTAATTTTTCATTTTCATTCCATGTAATTGACTTTCCTTTTGTGGAATAAAGATTTACATAACTAATAAATGTATTTATTTGTTTGTTTGTTTATCTGCAAACGAGATATGAACGAGACATCCTCGCAATTTTGACTTATAAACTCGCAATTGTGAGAAAAAAAGTCTGAATTGCAAGAAAATCACAATTGAGAAAAAAAGTCAAAATTGTGAGATATAAACTATTACCTTCTTTCTTTTTTATTCAGTGGCAGAAACAAGCTTCCATAGAAAACAATGTAGCACTTATTTTTTAAGTGGATGGATGGATGGATAGTCATAATGAATGACGTGACAGCAACATCTAAGCATCTTCAGCGCAAAGGGCTTTCCTGACAGAAATCAAGCTGAGCATTTGACTGGGGACGGGTGTTCATTTCACACCCTGTTTGCAAACAATATAAATATTGGTTAAGGCTCTGGGCTGGTATTCCCAGCATTGCAGGCTCAATTCACGATGGCCATTAACTGAGATCCTCTATTATCATCATGCCCTTGAGTAACACACTGAACAGAGGAAACTCCAGGGAAACTGCCCTTGCAAGCAGCGTAAGTGAAACTGCTAAATGAAAAGTAACTCTGAATTGCGCTATTCCTGAATTTCCCACAGGGATCAGTGGAGCGTGGGTATTTCCGTGAAGGCCAAAGAAAGCTGTTCGCCTCACAACACTGATCCAATTCATCTGGAGTGACATCAAAAGTCAAGATTAATACCTACAAAATGCCTGTGATGTAAATAACAGAAAACACTGCAAATAGGCAGTCTCACTGTGTGTTTCCATTTGCTGTATGTCTACAGACCAGTCTATAATCAAATAATCAAACCCTCTAAAATCCATCCGCAATTTCAGCACAAAAATTAAATATAATAAAAGCAGCCTTCTTTTACCTGGGTCATCCTTCAGCTCCTCTTCTGTGTTGCCAAGTTCAATGTCTGAATCGATATCAAGCACATTGTTTTTCCCATGATTTCGTGGTACTAAAGGGGAAAAAAGAAAACAAAGAGTTTAGACTATAGTGATTCCCAACAAAAAGTACACAATTAATATTTTTAAAATACTTTATAAGTAATAAAATATTTATTTTAAATGCATTTTTATGTAAAAAAAAATAGTGTATATATATATATATATATATATATATATATATATATATATATATACACACACACACACACACACACACTTTTTATATATATATATAGCCTAGCTTAAGGACTGTTTACTTTAAGCTATTATTACTAAAGTTATTACTAAACCATTTTATTAAATAAATCAATTATTATTTATATTATAATTCACTATATTTTGAATGTAGTCAAGGGTTCACAGGCAATCACCTGAGCCACGATTATATATCTCGGCCTCGTTGCTTAATTTAAACAAATAAATGTTGAGGACAAGACAAGTTATTCTCTCAATTGTTTTTTTTTTACCCATAACTGAAATATGGACTTAATAGAGGATTGGAGATGAGTGAGTGTAAATCAAATATATGGCAGGACAACAGCAGGAAGGAAGTCAAGTCTGTGATTAGTCTATTGATTTTAATTATCCCTCAAGCCTTTGCTTGTGACAGCACTATGTACAGCCCTCCAATAGAAACAGTGTCCTCACCGCTAATAAGAGCATGTAGTAAACCTACTTCCCCCTAAGGTCATTTCCGAAAACTGCAGGTGTTTGTGTTGGGGCTATACAACTTTGACACGATCGTTACGGTTCATAATTGATTAAGGAGATATAATTATATTTAAACCCTAGATGTATATGTGCTATTTCCCCACTGTTTCAGAGCCATCATTATTTATTAGGCCTATTGTGAGCCCTCGGAGGCAGTGCGGGGTAACTGATTTATATCCTGAGGCAGGGCCGACTGGTAATGTAATCTCTCTAGGTGAGTCTTCTGTTTTCATTAGGTGCTGTCATCTGGATAGGAGGCTTTGGGATGCAATTTGCTTTCCTGAAAAATCTGGTTTCAGCCTTGTGGGAAGCCCACGAGATACCCAAAAAAGAGCTTATGAACATGAAAGATGCAGCATAGTCCTTTGGGCCAGGAAATGGTTTTCTTGGATAGATCCAAAGGCCTTCATGACCTTGTCCCAAAGGATGCACTCAGCAGTCCTCCTCTAAATTCACACATTGGTTACAAAAGACCACATGGACTGTTGCATAGACAAATGCGAGCTATAGTAGCAAAGGGAGCATTTGTGAGCATGCTTTTGGATCATAAAATGGTATAGGACACCCTACAGTCTCAGACTTCACAGAGAAACAGGAGCAAAGGACGTAAGACCACATCATAATCCACAGGAAAGAGCCTTTAAAGCACATTTTAGCAAATATTTGGGAAACTCTCATGGAAGCTCTTTTTTTAACATCTGGCCCTCAAGGAGAAGGACTGTACACGCGTGAAAAGTAGTGTATGTGTACCAATTTTTGTGAGTGAAATCCAGTCATTATAGGATTTCAATTGATTGGGAATTTTGTGTAAATGCAAAGGACTTTTCCCATACAGATTTCACAACGGGTTCAAGTTGGTCATGCTGATTCGCCATACATGTTGACCAATAGAAAGCTACCAGGTGTGAAAGTGACTTCTGTGTAAGCTTATACATTGCGACACTACTGACAATAGACAATGGACCATTTTTGCATAAAGGAACACGGCGACTTTTTGGGACTTTAGCTTATTCACCGCATCTCGCAGAGTTATAAGTCCATACCCTTCTCATCTCCGTGCGTGCTGTAACTCTGCCTGACGCACCCACCGCTTCGCCTTCTAAGAATATAGTTCCCAGTATGTATACGGTTAGAAGATGGCTGTGTCTCATGTGACCTTGTTATTTGTACATGTAAATATGAAAATGTTGGCGTTATTTTGTCACTTATTGGGAGCAGTATGCTAGCTGGAGCCGTTTATCTCCAGTCTTTGTGCTAAGCTAGGCTAGCGGTGGGTGCGTTAGACAGAGTTACGGCACGCACGGAGATGAGAAGGGTATGTATAGACTTATCTGACTCTGGGGATACGGTGAATAAGCTAAAGTCCCTAAAAGACATCATGTTCATTTAAGACAGAGGAATTGTGAAAACCGGAATAATATTTTCTAAAAAAAGTACATTTACTTACTGTGAACATCACCTCTTTGTTTTTGGGTAATGTCTTTGATGCTGTTATCAATTGGCGTCACAAATGGGATTAAAGGTCTGCGTGTTGGGATAAAGGGAACCACCGCTGTGACCACTGGGGCTTTTGTGGTAGTTCTGGTTGTGGGACGGAACGGGACCTTAGGTTTGGTTGTCAGCACAACAGGGGGTTTACGTGTCGATATGAAAGGCCTACGGGTGGTGGTCACTGGGACTCTCGCTGGAGGGGTGACTTTTTTGGTTGGAGGAGATTTAGTGGTGGTTGCTGTTGTAGGTGCAATCCGTTTAGCTGTCACTGGTGGTCTGATTGTTGTGGTGGTTCTCTTCAGGTCTGAGCCTGGAATTTTGTTGCCATTGTTGCTTGGTGTGGTCTTTCCAGGTCGTGGAGGGTCAATAACCACTTTTGGGATAGCTAAAAGGAGAACAAACAGGATTCTCAGTTTCATTTGAAGTTAACATACCATTAAAAACAAGTCTCAATCTGGTTTAAAAAATTTTGGGAATTGGGAAGTCTGCGGCTAAATTAGGCCCAATAGAAACGTCACCATTCATATTTTAAATGAAACTGAAAATAACATTTTTAGCTCATATTTACAATGAATGCATGAAAGTAATCCCTCACATTCGAAATCAATACCAGAAGCGTAGACCCTCGCGCTTGTGTCATTCTTAAGGAGGGAACACTAAAAGAATGAATGTGACAATGCTATCTCAGGTTTCACAGGAGCTTTGATATGCGATTCCCAAAACGTCAGTAATTCAACACTTCCAGCACTTCTGAGTACACCTGGCTGAAAGTTTTCAGAACAGATGCTAAGGAGGGATGGGTTGCCTCATTGGTTTAACAGTGATTAAATCAGGTGTCAGACTCACAACAACAACTGTATTTTTCTCCACTTAACAAATAATAACAAGATTGAGCAGGTTGCAGCGATGCATGCATAATACTACATACATAAAGCCAGTGACAGTGGTTTGTAAAGCCAGTAGAGAGTGCATGTGAAGAGCGTGCAGCTGTGGTGTCATCAGATGCTCACGGTGAACCTGACTAAAGGCACAGCAGACAAAAGAATTCCAGACAGGGAGGAGATACGCGCAATATTTTCTTTCATCAGATCTAAAGTGTAATAGCACCTAAAACCTGTGTGTGTGTGTGTGTGTGTGTACGCGTGGGCATCTGTGTGTAAAATATAAATCTAAATAAATAAAATATTTTTGTAAAAAAAATTATATATACTCTACAGTTCAAAAATTTGGTGTCAGTACTATTTTCTTAATTTAATTCATTAAATTAATCAAAAGTGATAGTAAAGCCATTTATAATGTTATAAGACATTTCTATTTCAAATAAATGCTGTTCTTTTGAACTTTCTATTCATCAAAGAAACCTGAAAAAAACTTTTGTTTTGTTTCCACAAAAATATTCATTGATAATATTAAGAAATTTGTTCATTTATGTGTTCATTTTTATCATTTAAAAAAATATTAAATTAGAAAACAGTATTGATATCATTTATTACACATTTTTCTGGATTTCTGAATAAATAAATTCAGCCTCGGTTAACATAAAATATTACATTTTGTATCATTTATCATTATCTACAAATATGCATTGTAACCTTTGAGGGACTGTCCGACTTAATTCATTCAAGAGATTTTTTTTAAGGATGTTAGTCAGGACTCTGACGCCTCCGCTCATGAACATTCTCCACTTTCCTGTCACTCGGCCACTATACGCTCCATTGGGATTGTGCTTTGGGATGCTGTCACATTGAAAAGGTGAACAATCTACCTATGTTCAACATCCTGGCTTAGGCTCTGGCTTTTCGTCAAGATTTTTCATCATCCATCTTCTTTTCTTTCCTGACAAGTGCCCCAATCCCAGGCCAAGGGGAAGAAACTCTACAAAGGACCTGCATTCACCAGTGCAAACTGCAGTAATGGTTTACCTCAGTCTACTTTGTCACCGTTCAGCCACACACGTCAGATCAGTTTTTGCCACAAAAAAGGCCGATAGCTTCATCAAAGTCCATCACTCTCCTGGCAGCGTCTGTGATCAGCCTCTTTGGTTGTCTACTTCCGTACGCCGTCCACCTCTTAATGATAACCTTGCCTCAGCTTTTGTGCTTTAAGCCTTCATACTAATGACTCCTGGCATAAGCCTTTCCAAACCTTTATCCTGAAGTGCCTTTGAAAGCACCGTTCCACCTTATTTTACTTTATACAGCTGCTTTTAATCTAAATTAATCAAAATCACTGCAACGGAGAACAGATGGGGACCAATTAAATTGTTGCCTGAGCTATAATGTGATCAGTTTATGCATGGAGTGTGTTCATTAATGCAAATGAGATATTTATATTGTTGTGATATTGATTGTATTCTCAGTTCAACACGTGTGCATTATAACAGTAACAAAAAGTAAACACTTTGAAGTGGATTTCGATATTCCATCGCTGTGATTCTTTGGTTCGCATACTTACGTTTGCAGTCGTAGCCCACGCCTCTGTAGTCATCCTTACACTTGCACTTGTATGAACCAGGTGTGTTATAGCAGGTGGCGTAGGGACCACACTGGTGTTGACTCGAAGAGCATTCATTCACATCTAAAGGATCATTAAAGCAGAAAGAATTGCTTCTGTGAGATCAGGTAGATTTAAAAATAGAAGTCATCAGCTCTGTTGCAAAACTAGTGAACAACTAGTTCTGAACTCCTTAAAATGCCTTTATTCTAGTCTTGAGCTTTCTTTCGGGAACAAAAACATCACAATATTCCTCATTTAAATAATTCCCACTCAAGGCATACGCAACTGCTGGTATGAAACAAAAGCGATTGACCAATCACAACACACTGATCCAGACGACCAATCAGAGCACATTGCACTTTTCAGAAGGAGGGGCTTCATATAGTAACAGAGCGTTACTGACAGACTGGGAAGAGCGGTGCTGCAACAACGGTTGCTCAAAAATAATATTTTATGAACATTCAAACATGAAAACCCGTTCTAGTAGACCCCAAAAACAAAATCAAGACTTTATAAAAGGGCATAAAATGGCCTCTGTAATGTTTTCAATAAAACATTTGTTGTTGTTGTTTTGGCCCAATATTTTCGAAATTACCAACATTTTGGTGCGTCACTACTTACCATAGTGCAAACTGGTTGAGAAATGTTCTTTTAATTAACAAGATATCACAATAACATGCAATTTTTCAACAGGCATTTTCTACTTGGCTCATCCACCATTGGATAGATTTTCTCAATGCATTATGGTTTATTGAAATGGTCTGTCAGTGAAGGACAATTTCTTACAATTAGCTAATGCGAGGTGACCGTGTTCACATTGATAAAAACCTCTCTGAGCTTTGAAACAGAGCAATGATGATATTATTATTATTTTATATTTTAACTCAAAAAGAACGTTTAAAAAAAAAGTGTCACAATATCATTTAAAACCTGAAGTTGGCACACAATGTCTACTGTTAGCAAGAATATGAGTTAAGTCAAAGATTTTCTTTATAATTCTTCAAGACAAGCAAAAGCAATCCAAATTATTTCTGTGTTTGAGAATCATCAAATCAAACAACGCTACACACTATTCCAAGAATTCACAATGTTTGAAAGGTTTTTTGGATGTTATCTATGAATGTAATGTTAATGTACACTATATCCACCACCAGCTTACCTGTACACTGAAATTTCCCATTGATGTACTGCAGGTCAAAGCCATCATGGCACTTGCAGATGTAACTCCCAAATGTGTTGATGCACTTACGGAAACGGGGACAAACCGCATGACCCGTGGCGCATTCATCCACATCTGCGAAACAAACACACCAATCCATCATTTCTCTACTCTTTCTCAAGCGCCAGTTTGGAGCAAAGTAAAAAAGGTCTCAGTGAATTAAGGTCAGCGTCAATCACATTGGTTCTGATCACCTTAAAAGCATACTTGTATAATTCATGATCCTTAAATTGATGTGTTGCACAATTAATTTTTGAGACTGGCTTATTGTACACTGATGTTTTGTGCTGGCATATGCTGCATTTAAGGTTGAACTAAACTGAGATCTGCATCGTGTGAACTCTCTGCAGGAGTGCCATTCAAACTCAACACTTATGTGTGCATGTGCAGACATCCATCTAACAAAAGCTGCCCTCCTCGGAGCGATAGAAGTCCTCTGCTGAAATGCCTAAAGAGCTGAACACCTGTGCCGTGAAACATTAAGATGGTCAGTCTCAAGATTTATGGTGCCCTTTTAAAAATCTCACACTGTTTTCTGCACTCCCCTCCTCATAGCCTCCAGAAAAAAGGCAGAAAAGTGGTGGAAAAATGTAAAGAGTCAAGCAAGACGAATGTGCGCAGAAGAGCATTAGGTTAACTGACTCAATTTGTCGCATTCCATTTGTGATTTAGTGATCTGTGTGGTGATGACGATGTGAATACCTGCTTCTTCAAACCGTGTATGTACTGTAGTTGCCGTCTCTGGGACTACGGCATGCCATTCAAATATTCATTAACGAACGCCACAATGACATTTCCAAGCACTTACTTAACGCATAATTAGCGTATCAAATGAAAGAAGCACAGCTCTGTTGGCAAGGACTGGCGCGACCCGTACGGTTCTGTAGCAGGAGCGCAGACGTGAGTGAAAGCGACTGTTTTGTGACACGCTCGTAATAGCAAAGGTTTGTCATCTTTTCTGACAGCCACAAAAAAATAATGTCACACCTTCAAACGATGACTAGACGGAGCGCAAAGAGATCGCGCTCGTTCTTCTTTTGACTTAAAGAGGTCATGCCATTTTTTATTTAATGTTGTTTTTTTTTTTCTCACCTGAAGTCTACATCGATTTACATTTATGTAAATCAGCAGATGCTTTCATCCAAAGCCATTTACAGTATTCAAGTTTCCTGGAAATGGCATTGCTAGTGTCATATTATTATCAGTAGTAGTATTTTTAGGAATGGTATTGCTAGTGTCGTATTATTAGTAGTATTATTATGAATGGCATTGTTAGTGTCATATTATTAAGTTGGCTTGAGAAAGCGGAATGCTATTTAAACTTCTTCTTCTTCTTCTTCTTCTTCTTCTTCTTCTTCTGAGACTAAAATTTCTGACTGCTACTCCTAGAGCTTTAAAGCTAGAACCACCAAACTCGGGTCAGACTTTCAGACTGTTCTGACATATCATGCTAACAACATTCTAACAATGTGCTAAATTATGCTAGCAAGATGTTAAATCATGATAACTACATGCTAAATCATGCTAACAACATGCTAAATCATGCTAACAACATGCTAAATCATGCTGGAAATATGTTTATCATGCTAGCAATGTGCTAAATAATGCTAACAAGATGTTAAATCATGATAACTACATGCTAAATCATGATAACTACATGCTAAATGATGCTAACAACATACTAAATCATGATAACTACATGCTAAATAATGCTAACAACATGCTAAATCATGCTGGAAATATGTTTATCATGCTAGCAATGTGCTAAATAATGCTAACAAGAGGTCAAATCATGTTAGCAATGTGCTAAATCATGTTACCAGCATGCTAAATCATGCTAGCAACGTGCTTATCATGCTAGTAATGTGCTCTATATATTGTTTCCAGTTAATTATAATAAAATTTATATAATAATGTATACATATTTTTTGTATATCATTTATAAATATTAATATATAGCCTATTATTTATACACTTCATTATAAATATAAAATATTGACGGCAGATTTTTAGATGCACTGCATCCAAAATCTAATTCTTCCCTATAGTATGCCAAAAACAGTACGCCAACAGAGTAGTATGTCTGAATGCATAGTATTCTAAAAGGCCGCGGACGACCTACTACTTCCGGTGAGATTCTGAAGTGTGCATGCGATGCACATCAATCCCATGAGGCCACGGGAGAATATTTCTGAATGGCAGTTAAGCAACGCAAGTGACGCTGGTAGATCACATAATAATGACAACATGGCGAATGTAGTACGTCCAGATTACATACACACACTCATACTAAATAGAAAATACTTTTTTTAATTAACGGTCACAAAGTAATTTAAAATTCAAATGTAGTTCCTGATCAAGTAAGTATGCGATGCCAGGTGCAGCTATGGTTATTTTGGGAGAACGTTTTTGTCCGGAAACGTACGGTATGTTCTCATAATTACCACAATCATGTTGCTTCTGTCATGTCTGTATTAGTTCTCATTAGTTGCTATGGTGTCTGATTGGTTAATCTCTGTCCAGCTGCTCCTGTTTAGTGTCCTCATCTGCTATGTGTACTTATACTCCCTGTTCTCTTCAGTTATTGTTGGTGTTTATCAGTCTCACACTCTTCTGTGTTTGCTGTTGGATTAAAGACTTTTGTGTTCGTTCACCACCATCTTCGCCGTGTGCTTTCCTACAGCCTCCTATCCGTGACAATAATGAGCTTTCTTTCTAAAAGATCAGTGAAAATTCGATTACCAATTAACGTAATGCATTAGCCATGAACACATACCCACGCAGGTCCTGCCATCTGGAGCGAGCTGCAGACCTGGAGACGGGCACTGGCAGCGAACCTCTCCTTTCATTACTTCACAGCCGTACTGGCAGTTCGCCATGCTGCATGTCCGGGCATCTGACACAAAGACGCACACACACACACCAGGTTTAGCACTTATGATACACATTTCCTCAACTTATACATTAAAACACAGAACCACTCAAGTATAAAAAGCACACTGTACACGGGAAACTAAATGTACCGACAGATGCTCCATAGCATCCAAGCAAAAGATGAACAGCCATTAAATGGGGTGCAAGGCCACAGGTCGCAGAAGGAAACACACTTTTCCATATTTAGCTTCATGGCCTTGAAGGAAGCGAGCAGTGAAGCAGATAACCTTGCGTTATTAGATTGTGCAGTGATCTGTTAGCCCTGCGGAGAAACCTTCTCAACTGGTGTCGAGGGGGTCGTCACAGACGGCACAGCCCGCTTTACATCAGACAGCGAGGGGAAAAAGCACTCTAGAGAAAAGAAGGCGCCACATTGTTCCTGCTAATGCAGGTTGAAAAACAAACAAAACCACACAAAAAAAACTCTTTCTTAAAGAAATGAAATAAGAAAGAGATGTGTTACAAAGCTTTAAAGGGGTGGTTGAGTATGATTTCACTTTTCTAGCTTTAGTTAGTGTGTAATGTTGCTGTTTGAGCATAAACAACATCTGCAAAGTTACAACGCTCAAAGTTCAAAGCAAAGGGAGATATTTGCTTTTAAAGAAAAGGACTACAACACACGGCTGGTAGGGACTACACAACATTCCTCCGGGATTAGTGACATCACCAACCCTAAAATGTACATAAGCCCCGCCCCCGGGAACACACAGTCCACGTTGACACGAGGAAGAGTTGTTGTAGTCGAGTACATTTGTGAGTCAGCTCAAACTTTAGCATCTGTCTTTTCACATGCAAAAGAAAGTCACTCTGTGTGCATCTCACAACAGTTCCTATACGAGCGATTTATAGATTACCATGACAGAATATGCTAATTGAAGATAGTTAACTCCACATCAGCAACATAAATTTATCAACTAACCATTTAGAGACGTCCTGATGCTTCTACATGTTGTCACTTCTTCTTGAGTCTCTCCATCTTTGTCTGACTCCGTTTTAACATTAAAGGCAGAACAGTTTCTGTCATTTTAGTGTGTGTCTGCGTGAGGTAATCACAGCTGCTAACACACGCAAGCTCTTGAAACCCCGCCCTCTGCAAACCCTCAAAAAACTTTAACATGCTTTATAAAAATATCTGTGGGGTATTTTGTGCTAAAACTTCACACACACACTCTGGGGAACTCAGAGATGTATTTTACATCTTGTGAAAAGGGCATTTTACCACCCCTTTAAATTCTTGTTGCATAAGTAATAGATCTCAATTCTGGGCCAGGTTAAAATATCACAGTAAAAAAAAATCAAATAATATTCAAATAATATTGTGCTTGTTTAGCCAATTATGGCAGTTTGAAGTGAGTTTTGAGTAAATGTTGTTTAACGTGTTTAAGTGTTTTAATTAATGTTTGACATTTAATTTTGAGCAATTGTGTATATTTCGTGAATTATTAAATAGTTTATTATTATTTTGATTGTTATAAATTAATATTTTCTCCATTTATTTTGTATTAATAATTATTTTTAAATTGCAGGTGGAATACGTTTAATTATATTTATTTGATTATAATTAATTATAATTTTAATTAAATTGAATTTATAAAAAATAATAATAACAAGTAAACAAAAAAAAAATCTAACAGACATACATCAACAAGTTGAATATACAAGTCGGCATATTTGGCACTTACAGACAGTGTATGATTTCAAAAGAGCATTTTTTTTTAACCATCAAATAACATAAAGTTATGAATAATTTGAGCTTGTGCAGACTTTTATCAGATCAGCGCCCAACCTCTCCAAGTAATCTGCCATCCGAGCATTGACAACGATTGTACCACCCACGTCACCATACTTTGATTAACTCTGAGATTCAGTGTTTGCTGAAGTGTGAACAGAAAATATTTCTCAGAGAGCGTAATCTTGAAGCCTCTGGAAGCACACTTAGCACCAGGCAAGCACAGGCACAGTCCACTTGGCGTAGGGAGGATAGCTTAAGGCCAGCAATAAGACTTAGCCTTTACTGGCAGGGTTGAAGTTCACAGCGTTCTCATATTTTTTTTGTGAGTCACTTGAAAGCTCTCTGCAGGGTTAGGGACGCCCTGAGCTCTTAATGATTTGTGTGTGGCAGAGGAGACTATAAAAACACACATCAAAAAATACTAAATAAAATAAACTCCTGGAAGGACAAATTTGGACTTTCTTTTTAATAAAATAGAAAATTAATTTAATTAATAATCCTAAGAAAAACAATAGGGTCTTCACCTTTTCAAGGCTTGGGCCCTAACAAAATATAATTAATAAAATAAAATAATCAGAACAAAAGGAAATTTGAGATTTTCCTTTTTTTCCAATGTGGAAAAAATAAAACCTTTTAAACAAAACAAAACAAACAAACAAACCAAAAAAATTACGTGGAAAAAAAATTAAACCTTTTTCACAAAACAAAACAAACAAACATATAAATAAATAAAAGAAAAAATATCCGAAAAAAAAATTCAATTTTCTCTTTTTTAAATGTAGAAAAGAGAACCATTTAAATGCATTAAAAATGCATTAAAAATTAATAATAAAATATATATTTTTTTTAATTAATAAAATACATCTAAAAAATTAATTAAAATAAAATAAGAAATTAAAATAAATAGATAAATAAAAATAAAATCTCTTTTTTAAATGAAACCATAAAAATAAAACTATTTTTAATAATCCTAATTTTATGTTGTCTGTATTTTTGCATTATCGTATTATTCTTTGTAAAGTTTTTTGGAGCAATATACTATAAAGCCTGTAGAAATCCAGCTTGCAGAAACAAAACATACAGATTGTGTTTGACACTGGTGACAGCACTATCATCCGTTTCAAGCAAAGCGCTGAAGAGCCATTAAACCACAGAGACGTAACTCACTTCCACAGCTCCCGTCAGGTAACAGCATGTATCCGTTCAGGCAGTAGCATTTGTAGCTCCCGTATGTGTTCATGCACCTGTGTTTACAGGGCCGAGGCTTGAGGCCACACTCGTTCAAGTCTGCAGACAGAAGAACAGAGAGCGGGGGGGTTAGAACATCCTCATGTGAGAGAATTAGGCTTAAACCAGAGGTCAAATTTAAAAGGTCAATCCTTTTAAACCTGTGAGGCGGCGTCTGCGGGAAGAGGGTGAAGCCGCAGGCCACCGTGTCGGGACAGGCCCACCACTGAGCGCCTCACTCCACAGGACGCTGCACTTCAACAAGCCTTTAGCTTCCAACACTCTACGTCTCACACAAAAAGTAACTTCTTCCTTTTGAGAACTCTGCTCAACTCTGCAAAGGTCAACTGCGCACTCATTACCAGACTTTAAATATTTTTCAAATATTCTAAACTTTGATGCTGTTGAACTATTTATAGCCTAGACTTTGAACACTGAACTTACTGCCATATAGAGACAATTTGAACCATAACCACCTTAAAACTTCAGGACAGCAGATTGAGTGGCAAAGAGGTGAATCAATAATAGATATTCATAATAGATCAATCCATAAAAAAACATAACTTTGCAATGACAATATGAGACACATTTCTTTATTCTCAATTGCTGAATTATTGTTACTAAAACTTAAACTAAAATTATTCCAAATAATTTCATATACAGTATAGTATATCATGAAAAATGTACATTGAAATACATTTTAAGTTAAATATAAAAATACAAAAAAATTTAAGCAAAATAAAAATTTTAAAAAAATTAACAATTTAAGAAATATTAGAAAATGAATCATTTTTTTTTACTAAAACTAAAATGAAAATATACAAATTAAAGGTAATTTAAAATATTAATAAATATTATAATAGTATGCTAATAATACTAAAATAACACTGAATTGCGGATCTGAAAACTGTATTATTTATGTTTTCACTAATTGTATTTTTTCAAAATTTTATACATTTTATAATTGAGGATAATTAATTCATGAATTAATTAATATCTTATGTTTTCTATTTGACAAAAGGAAAAGTCAGTATGAAAACTTTTTTGTACATTTTGTGTAATTCCATATAATTCTCCCCAAAAATAATGACCAATAGAACCAATATTACCAATAGAAAAAAAGTACAAATTATTTCAGTATTGTAAATAGTGAAACAAATGTTGTATTTTTAATTACCTTATTATAGACTTTAATTAATTAATTATTTTTGATTACTTGATAAATTATTTTATTTTATCCATTTGTCCACAAGATTAAGTGACTGTTTAAATGTTAATCCATTTGTCAAATGATTATTGAGTTGCACAAAAGTAGCTCTCGTTTGTTGAGAGCTTGGGGAAAAATACAAGTAAGAGGTTTTCTATGCTTGATTTTTATTTGGGAGGGGAAAAAACCCCCACATGGGTTTGATATATTTCAATCCGTGCTCAACCATATATCCGCATGGGCCATCAGCTGGGCTCCATATCACTTACATCTCAATATCATAAGCTACACAGCCAGGTTTATAGGCCAGACACGTAGCATGATGCCTGCAGTGTCATTTGCACCGGACTGAAAATAGATCCTCCTGGCTGGTGTACATGAGTGTCTTTGGCATGGCCCAGTTCTGGGAGAACGGCGCCATCTTTAGCGGTCGGTTATGCGCGGAATGCGTTCGTGAAGTGCATGCTGGCTATTTTTGACAGGTGGCACAGATTTAAATAGATAGCAGTGTATTACTGGTAATTGGCAGTGGTGGGAGGTCACTCGACTGGGACGATTAGCAGAGGTGTGCGAGGACAATCACTGCCATACATCTTACCAAGAGTCCGCCACTACGACCAAATCAATCTCTCGCTTTCAAAGTGGAATCAAAATCGAGTCTAAATCTTTAACACCTTTTCAAACCGTACATTCCTCTAAGTATATGTTGTAGTTTTGAGCTGCTGAAGCTGTGATTACGCACTCAGAATTTCAATTTTCAATTAGGCTGCAATTCCATGATGATTGGAGACATAATTGACTAACGTTGACCCTTTCCTTGACACATTCTTTGCTTGTGGATTTCAGCTGGGCATTTGCAACACGTTGTTAATAGAAACAATGTGTTATAAGAAATAAAAAGTATTCTAGGGGAAGAATCAAATAATACAAGAATCTTGAAGTATTCAAATATTCATTATTATAATTCACCCTAAAAATATACTATTAATTTCAAAATATATAAATAGAATATTCAGAGCCGGACAGTAACGGAGTACATTTACTTGAGTACAGCACTTAAGAACAATTTTGAGGGATCTGTACTTTACTCGAGTATCATTTTTGGGGAGTACTCATGACTTTACTCAAGTACATTTGAGAGGCAAATATTGTACTCTTTACTCCACTACATTTCTATCCATAACCGTGAGTACTGAGTACCCGTTACTTCTTCTAAAAAAATAAACAATAAAAAAAAGGTTAAAAAAAAATCTCGGAAACCCTCAATTTGTTGTTTCCCTCTCAAACGTGACTGGATTGTGCAGGCGCCACTGATTGGGACAGCCTATCAGCAATCAGCTTTCAGAGGTGTGGTTCAGAGGTGTGTCAGAACATTGCTATATATTGCCTTCTTTGCTGGTTTAGGTTTATTGATTTGATTGATGAAAAAACAGAGAAACTCACATGTACACACAATTGTTAGTTAAAATGTGGGTGCAAAAACATCCATTAAAACTCTAGCAGAGGTTTGTCAGAGCGTTGCCATTGTGCTATTGCCTTGTGGGCAAGTGAGAAATGTTAAATAAAGCAACGTGGTAAAAAGATGAAAATTACTTGATTTTACTTTCAATTCCTTTTACATTATCCAAGGTATTAACATTAACATTTTTCATAACTCCATGTATAGGACGTTTCTGTACATAAATGTAAGCATTGTGGCAGTATGCAATATTTAGAAAATGTACTCTTGTACTCTTGATACTCAAGTACTTTTAAAAACAAGTACTTCAGTGCTTTTACTTGAGTAGACATCTGACTGTAGTACTTTTACTTGTACTTGAGTAAAATTTAGCAAGGGGTATCTGTACTTTTACTCAAGTAATGAAGCTGTGTACTCTGTCCGCCTCTGAGAATATTAGAGAATATCACTTTTTCACCCTCATGATTTCTAAGCTTGTAATTACTTTTTTTTTTTTTATGAAACACAACAGAAGATATTTTGAAAAGACAAAAATGTTTCATGGTAGAAATGAGGGAGAATGAATAATGACAGAATTTACATTTTTGGGTGATCTTAACTATGAGCTTTAAGAAAAAAAATATGTGAAAACAAAATATTTAATCAGACTCACTGTGATATCAAATCATCTGTAAAATCGCAGAACCTCATCTACTGTAGCTACATCTGGCATGAAGTCTCAGTGGTTCAGGCAGTAACTCAACTCTGAGCACAGCAGCGAGTAAACAAATACATTGCAGAAAGATGTTTAGAAACACGAAGCAACTCCTGTTTCTGTCAACGGAGGTGAAGAGGAAACTAACCCAGCATCGCAGAAGACTCATTGGCCCTTTGCTAACTAAAATAACGCTGAAAACAGCAGAAATGAAATGTCACATTCCCAGAATAGCCATTCTTGACAGGAGACAGCTCTGAGCTGCAACACATGACAAACTAATGATAAGGAATGAATGATACTAATAAAAAGAAAATGACGGAGAAATGGAGGGTAGGAGGTGTGAAGGTGTTGAAAACCACAAACAGAGTGCAGGAGAGAAAACAGATTAACAAGATGATTTACCAGCTATCATACCACCCTAAAAACATTTACCATGGCAACCAATAATTGACCGTTCGCAAAGACCCGCTTTAGTTACTGTTAATATGTTCGACAAAGCCACGCCGCAAATTCAGGGCATGTAGGGTATAGAGCAATATTTGAACACTCCCTATCAGAAGGTGGCGGTAATGCACACTTAAAAGTTGTTTGCCAACCGCCATTAAAATAAAACAGAAGAAGAAGAAAAAGCCACGCCGCTCTCACGCCACACCATGTTCTCACGCAGTGAACAATACATCGCGGAGCAGAGAGGACACTGACACGCGCTGACAGAGACAGCACAGACCAGGTTACGTTTGATATGAAACAAAGTCTCAACTTTGGTAATTTTTTTAAAGAAATCTAAACAATAAATACCGTTTTGTGGCTCTTTAACGTGTCTGACAGGTCGCTGTCGAGCATCAGTTAAATCTGCTCATTAACCGATAATCTCTTCCTTCTAGTTCCTTTATAGCATCAAATAAACATAAGTAGTGTTGTTTAAATCGTGGAAAGACGTCAGTACACTCCGTTTTCAAGTTCAAATCCTCGAATCTCTAACTAAATCTACTAACTGCTTTTTCGGACAAAAATGGTGGATTCTGTGGATAGCGGATTAAGATTGGTCAGATCGCCTGTCAATCAAACTCGCTGCGAATGGTCAATTCCAACAAAATATGGATGGATGGTTTGGGCGGATGGATAGATAGATAGATAGATAGATAGATAGATAGATAGATAGATAGATAGATAGATAGATAGATAGATAGATAGATAGATAGATAGATAGATAGATAGATAGATAGATAGATAGATAGATAGATAGATAGATAGATAGATAGATAGATAGATAGATAGATAGATAGATCATTAGTGAGGGCAGTTCACTTGAAACTGACATCCCATACTGCAGGTCTGATTGAAAAATCATGACCAGAATTACAGGCAGACAACAACAACAACAACAACAACAATAACAACAATAACATGACAGACGCTTTTTGAACGACAGGATATTTGTTTGGGAATTGGAGCTGGGCCTGAGATAGATAGAGGAGACAGGCAGAAGGTCAAAGAGGAGGAGAGCGGAGGAGAGCAGCCGGACAGCCACTTGAGTGCTCGCGGATAAAAGAAGTTCAGAGGAACTGACAGACACAGACAGGATGTGTGTGTAGGAGAAAGAAAGCAGGGTGAAACATAACAGCCTCTGAAAGGCTTCATGTGTGTGTGTGTGTGTGTGTGTGTGTGTGTGTGTGTGTGTGTGTGTGTGTGTGTGTGTGTGTGTGTGTGTGTGTGTGTGTGTGTGTTCTGCCAAGGCATGCATGGCTTTCTCCATGTCATTCCGGCCATGCCTGTGGAGGCTTTGGGGATCTGCTAAAGGAAAGTCCTGCCTCTCGCATCATGCACGTGGGCCAGAGGGGTGGCATTCGGGACGCAGGCGTCACCCGGTGAGTGCTCTTACATGAAAATCACACACAGAGGATTAGCTCACCCTCTGAAGGCACCGCAATCGGCTGGTGGTCCATGGGAACAAAAACAGGGGGATGCCATAATGGGGGGATAACATAGCCCTGCTCTTCTTTAGGAGTGAGGAAAACAGACAGATAACAGCACACAGGATAACGTGGACAAAAACATTTACACAGATATTCCTGTAGAGGAGAATAATAACATTATTCAGTAAATAAAGATTATATGCAAATTAGTAGATAACATAAAACAGCACTAGGCATGCTTTTATAGCTAAACAGAGCGTATTCAGAGCTAAACGATAAACTGGTGTGGGTTTGAATGTGAGAAATATTCATTCATATTTTCCCCACCCGTATTGCCTTGGTAACATCAAAAGAGAGTCATTACTACGGAGCCCCTGAAGGGACTTTTGCAAAAACTCACGAGAAACTTTTTACATGTGCTTTTTATGGTCTTCACACGTTACAATTTCCAGTTTATTTTTGTGCATCACTGCCATTTTACTATTAAGAAAAGGAGAGTATGGATTCGCATGAATTAATAAAGATCTATCTGCTGAAAAGCTGGCTTTAGTTAGGGGAGTATATCTCTAATTTCACGGCCTTGTCTTGTCCTACATTATTTCTTGTCAAATACAGAAATAGAACAGAAATTGGCAGCCAAAGCTGTTTCTTGTTGAAACTCAATTTTGATTTTATGATTTCTCTGAAGAAAAAGGTACAGTAAGATTCCCTGTCTGCAGAAAATGGACAGAACAGATTCTTTTTGGATATAAATACAAGTGGGCGGGTTTAGTTTTAGCTGCATAATTACATGGTGAGCACCAACCATCATGACTGGAAAAATCCGGACCCCTTTTCTTCTGGAGCAGCTGATATTAGGCGATGAACAAAAAGGCCAAACCCCCAAAATAGTGGCGAGTGACTGAAGGGTTTAGGTATTCAAAGTGTTTATAGTCCAATGTGACCCTTCAGCTTTCAAAAATACCAATACAGTACCAACAACTGTCTGTGATTGACACCGGAAAAAAGATGAGAGCAGGGAATGTCAGTGTTGCAGAACAATGCCGGCGCTTTACAGCTTAATTATATGATGACATGTAAAGAATCCCAGATAATCCCCTCGGCTGTGCTTGGCTTTCCAACTCCTAAATATCACACGGAAATGAACAGTGTTTTTCAAAAAACAAAACACATTAACCGTTATTATGCCCCTGGCTGAAAATCAAATATTTATAATGTAGACTTTGCAACTTTTAAAATCCGTGGGTCCATATGGGAGTTTTATGATTTTTTAACATTAAGACACCTAAGAAAACATTTTTATGTTACGTTTGCCCTGAAGACTATGTATGATGTTAATCAAAAACAGTTGTAGTGTATCTTTATATGACTATGTTTCATCCTTTAGCTGTTTTTTCCCCCTACTGAATAGGGCTGGGACGGTTACCGCGGGTCTGAGCTCGTCACCGTCGTCACCGCAAAAAAACAAAAACAAAAAAAACATTGGGCTGCACATGTGTGCACGTTCACGTTGTGTCTAATGACATGGATTCATTGATTCTAATGACATGGATTATTTCTAATGTAATGACATTGTGTCTTACATGGATTCAAGGTTTTCTAAACAAAACTTAGCCTATCAAACGATGGAGAAAATCCGACCTTTCGCGAGTTGGGGAACGCAATGTTTCATGACGCAGATGCATAATATAGATTCCATTAGAGATGCGCGGATGGGCTATTATTTAATCCACAAGCGCATCACAAAACTCATCATCCGTTCACCGTCCATCCGCACCAACTTTTTTTGACCAATTTTCAAAACAGCACCCGCCCGCCATCCGCTGATTGTTTTAAGGTCTATGGGCGATGCAAGCCGCTGCTGCCGCAAGCCGCGAGGCTAGAAAGCTCCTTAAAACGGTTTAGCGCTATACCGCGGGAATTTCTTTTCAACCGCGGTAAGAAAAAATCCATACCGTCCCAGCCCTACTACTGAACCTTTAAGAGATGAATATTTATTTTCTATACTGTAATAATCTGCTCTCTCTGACCAACTGAAAAAGGCCCCAAACTGTCCAGCATTCAGTTCAATCAGACTAAAGGGTGTACATTTTGGATGAGCCAACCAATGTTAAATGATGTTAAAAACAATTGCTTTAATAGCCATTTAATAATCTGCGGAGAAGTGCACCCTGGATAACGCATTGTTAGACCACAAAATAGATCTATCTTCATATCTGAAAGCATTTTACAATATTTGATGCCCCATAATGGATTCCTGACAGATTCCAGGAACAGCAGGTAAGCAGATTCTCATTAACAGAGACCTCCTCTGAAAATTAGCATCTTATTAAATTGATTTGATCCACGGAGAGACGAATGCAGCTCAGTGTCACTTGACTCCTAAATGGATTAGCGCTTTAATGAGTTTATTTGTTCTGGGCAAAGATGCCCATCTGCCTCAGATCATCTCCATGACAGTGATGTTACAGTGAAGAGCAACTGCAGCCATTGCTGACACAATTGAGTATCAAAGGAGACGGATGCTATTGTGCTTTAAAAGGATTGTTTACCCCTCCAAAAAATGAAGATTCTTCTGCTGAACAAAAAAGGAGATATTTTGTAAAATGTCGGTAATCAAACAGTTGATAGGCCCCATTGACTTCCATAGATGTTTTTTTTCCTACTATTGAAGTCAATAGGCGCGTTTCCATTACAGATTTGTGCAAAACTTTTGCGATTTTTTTTTTAAATGTCGACAAAAAACGATTGCGAAATGACACCGTTTCCATTAACCGATGTTATGCGACTAAAACGTAATTTTTTCCTCTCGCGATAAGTCATTCCAAAAATCATGCTAACGGACGTTGGTATGTTTATGTATATCCCAGCCACTACACTGGCCATTATTATTAATCGAAGGAGACGTATGTGTGTTATTCAAACATTAATGGTAAGGAAAGACCATTATACTTGTGAGCGGCACATATGAGGTGTTCCCTCATTTCTGCTTCGAGGTCTTGATTGTGGTATTTCTTTGAGGTTTAGAATCCAGTATTTCTGTAATTCTTTTGTCTTTTATGAATTTAACAAAGATCTCTGTCTCGTATTCTGTCCAAACACACCGCGTCATCTACGTCAGGTGACCTGTAAATGCGCAAAAACTGTTTCCATTGCAGGTTTGCGAAATATTTATTTTTCGAATTGCCTGAAAAACCACCTCATGCGAGCGTAAAAACTCTTTTGCGATAAATGGGAGTTTTTGCAAAATTGACGTGTTTCCATTGGGCGTATTTTCAATTCGCAATTTCAATTTGCACAATTTGAAGGGTACTGGAAACGCGGCTAATGGGTGCAGTCGACTGTTTGGTTACCAACATTTTTTAACCCTCTGGGGTCAGCAAACGCGCCGGCGCGCTTTGCAGTATTTTTATCTTCTTTTGTGACATCTTCTTTTGTGTTCAGCAGAAGTAAGAAATGCATACAGGTTTGGAACAACTTGAGGGTGAGTAAGTGATGACAGGTTGAACTATCCCTTTAATTGCATAAAACTACAATTATGACTATTTCTTGTCATAAAATCGATAATTCAGTTTCCACACATCAGTTGATCAAATCAATGATCAAAATATATGATATCCATTAATAGCACTGCAGAGCCCAATGCTCAATCACATACTTGTCTTTGCATATTAAACTAAGATAGGTGAAAGTATTTTAAAATTACACTCATCACCTTTAAATCCCAATTTGGCTATTAAACTTTGGGGGTGTTATCCCACCTCATTGTGATGGATTAAGCACTAAGCTCTTTATCATTGTTTCTGTTCAGCTCTGCACGTGGTTTTCTCTGCAATAATCACTTGTGCTGGATCCTTTTAACATTGAGGCCCTGGTTTATATAAGGGTTTGTTTAATTGTTTTTTGCAAATTGATGGCTGAGCTGATATATATATATATATATATATATATATATATATATATATATATATATATATATGAGTATATATATATATATATATATATATATATATATATATATATATATATAGATAGATAGATATAGATATACATACATGAGTATATATATATATATATATATATATATATATATATATATATATACATACACACACACTCGCCAAGCACCAAATGCGAGTAAAAATCAACATTGGATTGAACTCTCTTTCACATCTTCTTGCACTTGAAAAGACATATTCAAACAAAATTATGTCAAAATGCCCATCTTGGCGAGTATCCTTGTAAACATAGTCATTTATATCTTAACTAAGTGTAATCAGTTGAGAAATATCAGTGTATTGGATCCGTGCATTAGCTCTTAAAGTGACAGCAGCCTAATATACCTGCTGCTGTTTGTGTTTAATCGACACAAATTGTGTGTGTTAATCAAACAACAAAAGACAGACAACAAAGACAGAATAACTTTTGTAACTTTGTTTCATGGCTGATAAAAAAAAAGTCTGGTAAAATTTGGCAAAAAAGTCACTGGCCTTTGGCAGGTGCGGCAAAAAGTTAGTTTTAAGCCCAGTTGTATAATATTATATTTATTAATATAGAGAGTGTTAATACAATAATGAATTAATATGTAAAACACATTTTGATTACATTAGTATTAGTATAGAGCTATTAATAATCAACGTTTGCATTGCAAAGTATCGACTACGATTTCACAAAGGACTCAAAATAAATCATGACATTACAATATCTTATGAAATAAGTGATTGGGTGTCTTGTGTGGTATAATTTAATTTGCATGCTGATTGTTTTGTGACGCATAATTTCAATAAACAAAAACACTTAGCGGCTTGAAAAACACTTCAGTCAGTCACACTGAAAATAAAAGGCTTGATTATTTCCACCGATCATTTTGATATGCCACCCAGGTGTCCGCGCTAACCAGCACCTGTCAAAGTTTCAAACAAGCCCTCGGCATGACAATCATCTGTCATTACCTATAAAACCCATCAGATTCTTTTAATCGCTCTTGCCACGGAAGCTGTAAGAAATGTCATCTGTTGTGATGATAAAATGATTTAATTCAATTATTTCCACCCATGGAGTCCAGCGATGCTAAAGAGGTTTCGTCAACTTGACATGAAACCATGACGCAAGGGAAAACCGAAAAGATTCTCTTCCACATTCCAGAGGGGATTGTTTTCCCTTTCCTTCCCGTCTTTTAATTACACCTTCTCCCTTTGCCTTCCGAGGGCACAGAATCCTCTGTTTAAGTCTCCTCTCAAGTGGAAATGTGCCGTTTTAAATCAGGGGTTATCTCCGACGCCAGCGCTCTTCTGATGAGACGACTACAGACAGAATTTAGTCCCTTGGCTCCGATTTATTTTCGGTACAGCGTTCCTAGTTCAGTAATTGAGATATTATCAGCTTAAGGGAAACCTCACATCCTGAATCACTATATCACTCAATACAACAGATACATTGTTTTTTGTGTAGACCTACGGGGTGACGTCTACATCCAGAGGCCTTTCAATTAATGCAGTGGCAAATTGGTGCTTCAGAATAGAAAGAGATTGATTTAAACGCACTGTGTGCACACTTCAGCACTTACCTTGGTTGCATGTTTTTCCTGTATAACCTGGATGGCACTTGCATTTGTTGGGTCCCACGCATTCTCCGTGTTTGCATCCGTGCTGACATGCGGCTGTAGGCACAAAGATCATCAGGATCATTTTACACCAAAGTCTGTGCAGTAGATATGGAAACATGTAACAAAAAAACAGGCTAAGAAAAACAACAACCGTTCTCACTGTGGGAAATAAGTGTCCAATCCATTCAATTAGACCTTGAGGATATTGTGGCGAGAGATCCACAAAAACCTTATTTTGGAAGGCTGATCCCCAACATCAATAATTCATTGTTTGCCTTGGTCATTTTAATGAACCGAGTGTACGGTCCACCTCACTTCTGCTTTATGACTCATTACATCTCACATTTGGATTGGGAAGCAGCCCAGAGCTGTGCAACATCAGAAACATTTCAGATCCGAGACTGAGGGAAACCGTGGTTACACTTTATTTTATGGTGACATTGTATTACTCAAATAAGTACTGAGTAATATTAACTACATGTACTTACTATAGAGGTTAGGGTTTGGTTTAGGGTTAGATACTTGTAATTATGCATAATTTACTGTTATTACAATAGTAAGTACATGTAGTAGTGTGTAACTACGTAACCTTAAAATCAAGAGTTACCGAAAACTGAGGATCAGTGTTGAATATGGGGTAAATACTGCCTCTGACATCTTAGAAATAGAGACAAAAACATGCAAATTTAAAAAAACAAAGGCTACATCCCATCCCATACTGCTCTTCGTAATGTTGTCAAAAGGATGCTGTGTTTGCAGCCCTGCTCCTAAATAACAGCACAGGAAACTGATCAGTCTTTCATAGCAAACCAGATTCGGTTCAGAGCAACACAAATCAAATTATGTTTGAATTATGTCAAAGATGTCCAAATTGCATATTCCTTAGTGAATTATTGAAAGTATGCTTCCAAGCACATTTTTTTTTATAGTTACCGTATATAAATATGCCACAACATGAACTCTATTTTGTACATGAACACTATAAGTACTTCCCTTTTCAATTGTTTGTTGCACCTGCTGGTACTTTTA
This sequence comes from Phoxinus phoxinus, assembly GCF_949152265.1. Taxonomy (NCBI): domain Eukaryota; kingdom Metazoa; phylum Chordata; class Actinopteri; order Cypriniformes; family Leuciscidae; genus Phoxinus; species Phoxinus phoxinus. The sequence continues at coordinate 35,644,390 of NC_136881.1, forward strand.
TACAGTTTCACGAAAAACCCATCAAACGCAGAAATTCATTGTTTATTTTTCCTATATTTCCTTTGGTGTAAAATTATTATGTCAAAACACTATATTTTCACACTATTATGCCAACACTATTTTGGTTTGTTTTCATATTAAATGTTTTATGATTATATATGATTTTATAAGTTTATTTAGTTTTTGTGGAAAATGAATGAAGAGTAAAATGTATATTTACAAAAAAAATAACAAGTTACCCAATTTACCCTAGTTACTTGATCACATGCATGTGCAGGGCCAAGCCAAAATATTTAATGGTCTCAAACATTTTGATTACAAATCACTGGTCAGGAAATTAGCAGGAATTGCACAAATACTGTAGATGAAGTGACTCAGCACAGAATGGCCTTCTTGCAGACAGCTTTCTACAGGAAGAAGAGTCAGTGTTGTTCATAGTTGAAAAATGTCTGCCAGTCCAAATATTAACTATAGGCTTTAAATCTGGACTCTGACCGATGCCAAAACATGAGCCTGATGGACTTGTTCTCAAGACATTTCTTGGTTGTCTTTGCACTTTTGCATTGTCTTGTTGAAGAATAACATCTGATCACTCGTCTTTAGATAACAACTTTACTCTGCATTATTCTCCTGTCTAAAGCATTAAATGACTTCACAGTGAAGAAACTCACCAATACCTGCAGATAAAAAGCTCCTCACACAACGACACAGTCTCTTCCTCCACGCGTCACTGTGCTAGAGATGCTTTTATTATTATATTTCTCAGCAGATTTCTGAAGACAACGCTCTGGAGCTTCACTAGGCAACTCGTTTCATTGTGATTCATCTCTCCACACACAACTTCCCAAATTCTGGCAAAAACTTAATTCTGTCTTTGATGTGTTTCTGAAACTGCAATAGCTTTTTAAGTAGTGCATTTGCTTACATTTTGACACTTTTATGACCCATAAGTTGTTATTAGTGTTTGTTTAGCCATTTTTGGCCTTTTTTTTTTTTTTTTTTGCCCAGGAGTGTATATAAACCTATATATAAATATATATAATTTATTTTCATTTTCCATTTTGTTGTGTTTTTGTCAATTTTATTCGTGTTTTTATTTATTTAAATATATTACATTTTTATTTCTGTTTTAGTCAATTTGCTTTGGCAACTAGTTGAAATAAAGTTTTTTTTATTGTTTTTTTTTAAGTTTTATATATTTCAGCTAACATTTATTTTACATAAGTTTAGTTTCAATTTACCAACCCTGGCTGTAACATTAGGCTGGACTAGACTTACAGCAGAGCACTCAGTGGCGGTTTATAACCAGAATCTGCAGTCGACTGAGACTAATTTCCATTGAAAGCTTCGTTGAGTCTCAAATTATAGAGGCCAATCAGAGCTGTTAATTTCCCTCACGGGTGCCATTCTCAGAGAGTAAGAGGAGCTAAGAATACGCCACAAATACACACACAAAATACTACAAGAGACATGAATGACAACAAAATGCTATATAACCCCTTGACCCCAGATGGTGAAAGCAAGACTAGTGTGTGTAGTGATAAAAGACACACAGATATCTACTTTCAGACAGTTCAAACTGCATGACGGCGGAAAAGCGTTAGCCCACTCCCGCAAAATGGCGAGATAAGAATCAGCCGTCTCATTCCACCTTATTAGATTGAGTAAGCTAATCAAAGGTACATGTTGACCTTGCTTTTAACCTGTGTTATTCAATATAGAGGTTAGACAGCCAGATCAAACCCTACGGTTAAAACACAAAAGGACAAACACGGGCCCTAATTTGGTGGTAAACCCCAAGCTGGCAGGAGACAAACAAGGAAACCGTTAGAGTTCTCTGACATTGAGAGTTTATCCGGGCGGCTGCCTTATCTCGCTAGCCAGGCAGTTATCAAATGTGATGAAATCGTGGATTAATCCTGGTGGGACGCTGTGTGATCACAGGCAGTGGTTATATTTTTAAGTGCTGACGAATGAAGAGCTTAAGGACAGGGGCTTTAAAGGGAAACCTATCTGCCGCGGTCCGGTTCAGAGAAATGCCGACACTTGGAACGCAAACCACAGGCGAAACGGGCCAAGGGAAGTACCCGTTATTGACAAACCACATCAAACGGTCCCGCTGGCTTCGAAACGCCTAGCTCCTCTCTCACCACATGCGCTCCTCTACCCCTGGAGACTTTCATTCTCGGCATAGCATACCTATCAATCCAGGCGCTCTGATGACGCATGACCGGATGGCAGCTTCAAAGCAATATGTCAGGAAGTGTTATTGTTGAATTTGATGAAAATAAGATTCATAATAAGGCTCACTAAGTATTTAGAAAGCTAATAATGATTTTTCCAAGCTGGAAAAATCAATAAACTTTGCAAAAGCACATCCGCACCATGTCCTAGTGCTTTGTGCCAGACCTTTAATGCCCATCCAATAGATTTTTGTTGTTCATGGACATAATGTAGAATTTAAAAATGATATTAAACGTTGGCTTTAATATTTGTAATCTTTTTAATTTGATATTTATATTTAAGTTTCACACTAAGTAATATCCCATATAAAAATAAATACATTTATAATATAACATATTATATATGAATGAATAAATAAAACATAAACTAATGAATACATCAATTTACAATAAATAAATAAATATATAATGTATATATACACACAGTTGTAATTGAAATGATTCAACCCCCATTGCAAATCAGGTTTATCTGCGAAATTTACAAGCTTTCGGCTGTTTGCAATTAACAAATCAAACAAATGTACCGGTAATTGAAATAGCTCAACAACAAATTTTTTAAGTGGTTTCCCCAAATTCAACTGAAAATGCAAGGTTTAAACTCTTTTTGTTTCTTATTGAAAGCAACGAAACGCAGAGCTTATTGCGATTATTGGTGGTTAATGGTGGTTAGGCTACAACGCTGTATTCATCTCCCTGAAAGCACACGGACATCTTAGAGACGTCTGTTTGATGTCTGCATTTACATCTGAAAGATGCTCATCTGCAAACCGTCTCCTGGCAGAAGATGACTTTAAGATGTTTATGGTTTAAAATGTTTGTTAAACTCCTTTTTCTACGATGTTTATCAGATATATTTACACTGCAGATGTTTTCCAGACCCCTAGCAGACATCTTACAGACGTACATGTGCTATCTAAAATATGATATTAAATGTTAACTTTAATATTTATATTTCTTATACACACTAAAAAATCATAAATGTCTCTACAGGACAAGTAGATAGCTAACTAGTTTAAATGTTTGTTGTTGTTGTTTTTGCTTTGGACGTGTTATCCATAGGAAGCCAAACAAAAGAGATGCATGATATTTAAATCTGGCTTCCTGATTCCATCCTCCATCATTCCTGTCCTCTCTCTCTACTGCTGTGTTAAAAGACCAAAAACACCCTTGATGTGAGATCCTTTGAGGCTGACGTGGGGGAACAAACAAATATGAATATAAACAGTGATATCCAAATATCCTGGAGGGTCCAGATATTCAAATGGGAGCTGGAGCAGGTGTGAAGTGTTCACAGGATATCAGGATATTCTCAAAGGAGGAGTGCGCGCGGGGGACTATAAATAAACGGGAACTCGGTATTCAGCGGATGCGTGCTCTGAATGACGCTCAGGCAAGATGATTGCAAAGGAAATATATGATGTGGTGCTAACCTTGGGGTTGGCACCTTATCCCGATTACTCTGCGGGTTAAGACGTAGATGGCTGCAAAACAAACGGCCAGACAAAAAAAAAAGAAAAAGAAAGGAGCTTCGTCTAAATGTGAGATGAAAACATTACATGGGAGCCATGCTGATGATGGACAAGCATTATAAACCAAACACATACGATACACACACAGATTAAAGTCTCTCACATTTCATGTGGTGATAATAACTTTTTTTTTTCAGGGAAAGAAGAATTTAATAGATCACAAGTGACATTATGTTTCAAAAGGTTTCTTTTTGATGCTGAAAAAAAATATTTGCATCACAGGAATAAATTACATTTTAAAATATATTCCAATTGTGTAAGTAATAACTTCACAGTATTACTGTGAATGGACACGTTGTTACGAAGTACAAAACACTATATCAAAGCTCTGTTCAACAAAGATTAAACTGTTTCCAATCCAAAGTATAAAAAAAGAAGACATTTGTCTTCAAATTTTGATTCATCGGTCCACAAAACAGAGTTTCACTCCTCTGGTTCCTATGTTCTCTTGCCCAGGCAGGGCAGCCTCAATAACAAAGGTTTCTTTGCAGTTCCTCAGTCACACAGCTTCACACACACTCCCCTGTGAACTACTGATGCTCAAACATTTGAGGAACATTTTGCTGAGCTGGTATTTTAGGAGCAGCTTAGGAACAGGATAGTTGGTGTTGCAGATGTTCAACTATTAAATCCCCCTTGTCCTGCCTGACCTCGCTGGTCCTCATGAGGGCCAATTACTTCAAATGAAATGATGCTTTAAAGCAGAACTCTGCAACTCTAATCATTTCTTCGCTGATTTTGTTGTCGCATGCTTTCCCCACGAGCTCCCCCTCCAGTTTCGTAAAAAACTCACTTGCGGCACCCTCCTCCCCCTTTCAACCGCTGCTCATGTGCATTTGTTATGATCGGAGCAAGCCAACTTTATCGTGTGGAGCTATGTCTACCGAGGTGGGTAATATATCATACACATTATCATCGAACATTGACATGTACATTTTGTATTCTGTTATCAACCATAAAGCAGTTCGTGTTTCTCGCTCGCTCGCTTCTCACGAGACTTCCGATTTCTATCTTGCCGGGACGGTAGTCCCCAAGTTGCAAGGTTGGTTTTCCGGCTGGGAACACTGGGGGGAGCGGGCAAAGTCACCAATATCACCAGAACAGGTTGTCAAAAAAATCTATAGTTTTGACCCATACAATGTATTGTTGGCTTTTGCCACAAATATACCTGTGCGACTTGTGACTGGTTTTGTGATCCAGGGTCACATATTTATTTAGTTAAATCGGTCTTAACTAGAAGTATAAGTGTTATTATACTGGTTTCGGACTCACCCGGCCTAGTCTCGCGTATCCAGATCTTCAAACTGACGGCAGCTTTGGCCTAGGACGTCTGACCGACAAATCATTCAAATTTGCTGATTTGATCCTCAAGAAACATTTCTTATTATTATCAATGTTGAAAACAGCTTAATTTGTTGCTTGATATTTTTGTAGAAACTGCATGTTTTGATGAATAGAAAGTTCAGCATTTATTTGAAATATAAATCTTCTTAGAAGAATAGTCTTCTTTTCATCAATTTAATGCATTCTTGCTGAATACAAGTATTAATTAATTCAAATAAATCTTACTGACCCCAAGCGTTTGAAACGCAATGAAGATATTTTAATGTTGACTGCCTGTCCTTAAGCACTTGCAGTGTACGTGCTTTACTGTAACTATGATTTATGCTCTTTTTTTTATAACCTGAGGGATGAGCCGAAATGATCTTCGTTGGTAATCCACACTATGCTATGAAAGCTGTTGATAGAGCTTAAGTTGTATTGAACCCGGAACGTTCCTTCATAAAATCCAGCTTTTAGAGAGAGAACGAGAGAGAGAGATTACAGTCCGAGATGTCCTGGCGCTTGAGATAGACATTTCACCGTTCTCGTGAAGGAACTTCATCAAAATTCATCCTCAGCTGGAGATCTTGTTAACTCTAGATGATTAGGTTGTTATGATTGGGGAATCTAATTTCGGCGTTGTGAGGTATAATCTTAATCAGGAATTCAGCCCACGAAACCGAGGGCTCCCCCCTAAACCAGCTGTTTTGAGAAAGTCAAATATTGCAGCTTCATGTTCTTGTTATTGAGGTGTGAATGGAGCCAGATATGACTGCGGCGCCAAACAAAACCTTTGACTGGATGGATATTTGAAAGGCATTTCGGAGCCGAGCACTTCACTTTCCCTGAGGACTCAGTGTTCGGGGATGCATTTATTACGGCCTTCATTCTCAATGTGCATCTTCACCCCGTATGATCGCCGACCGGCCAAAACAAACCGCAGCAATTTCATCAAAGATATGAGATGCAAGGATCCCGTAATCAGTCATGATGGAGCCCTTAACGCCCCCCCGCACACTTTCTATTCTCTGACAAAATTGCGAGTTCAACCACTGGCGGTTGAATCCGTGATTGAGGACAGAATCGGTTTGTTTACCGCCCATTGTGCATATTTATTTACTTCAAATTACCGTTCTCAGCGTATATAATAGTCTTTGCTGGGCAAAATACGCAATTTGCAAAGGCGTACCTCGGCCACGTGAAGTGTGAGAGACATTTGCACACATACACACACAGTCACACAAAAAAAAAACATTGCTTTTGTTACAAAATACAGTAATAAGACGGAATGGTGACAAGCTAGCATAGAAGCATAAGCATTAGCTTTTGGAGCCCCCCAGCATGTGACCCTCGTGAACTGTAATTCTTTGGCAAAGGCAACAGCTGGGCTATCATGTGCACAAGCCATGCAGAGAATCTTGCATTTGTCAGGCTGCCCGATACATTGTGCCGCTAATACTGTCATGCATCACAAAGTAGCCCATGAATCAGCGCTATAGGCTTGTTCCATTTTTTGATACGGTCAAACATTTGTTCAGAAGCATGGCATATCTTTTTTAGATTTGCAGCGAACATATGGCAGCTGA